>NW_016804704.1:1558260-1594140 GCF_001698545.2 Rhinopithecus bieti
CACACCACACACACACACCACACACACACCACACACACACACACACCACACACACACCACACACACACACACACACACACAATGGTCACTTTGAGAAAAGATGCAAGACACATTCTGACACTTAGCTGGAGCACAGCCACTGGGGATGTGCTTTCTCTTGTCAGTTTCTTTTCCAAATAATTCACAACATGTGAGTGCATTCATGGCCTTTACAAATCTTGTCTTGACGTGCACGTCAGAGAAAACCTGCTCTGATGAATGGGTCTGGGGTTAGACTTCATTCCAGAATGTGCTTGGTTTTCCCTTCTTTTTTACACATTCACTCCCCTAATGGGTGTTTTTACTGATGACACGAACAGAAAACAGATTGCAAAGGCCCTAACAACACAGGCTTTTTTTTTCCTTTGACCCAGCATGAAGTTCAGAGGCTAGGGTTAGGCTAGGGCTGGCTCAGTGTCTCCACAAAGCCACCTCGGGCCCAGGCTCCTTTTCTCTTTCTGCTCTGCCATCTTTGGCATGTGGTGGCTTTTCTCATGCTCACAGGATGACAGCTATACCAACAGGCATCTTATCGTGTTCCAGGTAGAGCAAACGGAGGAAGATGTATGGCTGAGGCAATACATAGGTGAAGGCTGGCTCTGTTTGTCTCTTTGGGTAAGAAAAATAATAGCTTCCTTGCAAGTCCAGCCAGTAGACATTTGCTTCTATCTCATGGCTGTATGGGACCCATAATAGCCACTCCTAGCAAGAAGGAAGTCTGGGGAAGTGAATATTTTCACTTTGGCACATCACCACCCTGAAAAGATTAGGACTGTATTAGTGAGAAGGAAGAAAAGGATGGATGTCAGGGAAGCGACCAACAGTGGCTGGCCCAGGAGACAGGAGTGACATGCTTTCTTTGGGCTTTCAAATGTAGTTTTGAGGAGGTTTAACAGCTTGGAGTTGCTCTAGCAACCTTGAAACTATACCAGACAAGGCCAAAAACAAAAGCCAGTGCTCTGAGGATGGGAGAACAGAAATTTGAAAACTGTCTGCGTCCCTGATGACATTGTGGAGTCAATGAATTAACCAACCCTTATTGCCTGCCTTCTACCCTTTTTTATGTAGTTAAAAGGTACATCTCACCATCATTTAATCCAGCCTAAGTTTAGGCTTCTAGAGTGCTCAGTGAAAATATTGTAACTGACAGTCTTCTACAAAGGAGAATGTTTTTTAATGAATATTTTTATTGTGGTAAAATATACATAACAAAATTTACCATTTTAACCACATTTGAGTGTACAGTTCAGTGGCATCAAATACAATGAAATTATTGAGCAACCATCACCACCATC
Organism: Rhinopithecus bieti; assembly: GCF_001698545.2. Classification (NCBI taxonomy): domain Eukaryota; kingdom Metazoa; phylum Chordata; class Mammalia; order Primates; family Cercopithecidae; genus Rhinopithecus; species Rhinopithecus bieti. Next base: position 1,559,595 of record NW_016804704.1, read on the forward strand.
CACCTCCAAAACGATTTATCTTCAACTGAAGCTCTGTACCCGTTAAATACTAATTCCCCTCTCCCCCTTCCCCCAGCCCCTGGTAATCGTTCTATTTTCTGTCTCTATGAATTTGACTCAGCTAAGCACCTCATGTAAGAGGAATTCTCTACCCTGGAATGTTTTGTGGGAACAGTGGAGGAGCAGTCGTGGTTTTTTCACTTGATTTACGTCTAAGAGGATGAAGACCTGGTGTGGAGAAAAGGAAAATCTGCCTCTAAATGGAGTCAGCACAGAAAATATACCTACTGCAAGACAAGAAGGTACCTCTCAATGGAATAGATCTGAGTTCCTGCATCCAACCTGCCTAACTGGATTCTCTTGTGGACTCTGCAACAAATTTCAGTTAGATTTTCTGTCTTCTATAACCATGAAAGCCCTCATGAAAACACTCTCCTTTAAAGGACAAACACTGTGCAATTCCTCTTACACGAGGTGCTTAAATGAGTCAAATTCATAGAGACAGAAAATAGAACATTGCAGGGTAGAGAATTACTTGCTGTGATTGAGCCACCTGCTTATTCCTGAACCAGTCATGTGCCTCTACTGACCTCTGATTGGCCAGACCTGGGTCACATTCCTACTGTGGCCTCTGCTAGTCTCTGATTGGCCAGGCCTGTGTCACATGCCCACTGTGGCCTCTGCTAATCTCTGGTTAGCTAGGCCTGTGTCACATGCCCATTGTGGCCTCCTCTGATCTCTGATTAGCCAGGCCTGGGTCACATGCCCATTGTGCCACTGCTGACCTCTGGTTGGCCAGGCCTGGGTCACTATGCCCACTGGCTGGTCTCTGCTGCGTCTCTGATTGGTCGAGGCCTGGGTCACATTGCCTACCGTGGCCTCTGCGATTCTCAGATTTGTTCCAGGACCTGTGTCACATGCCCAGGCCTGGGGTCACAGGACTACTTGGGTGGCCTCTGCCTGATCTTCTGATTTAGCCAGACCTGGGTTCACATGCCCACTGTTGGCTTCTGCTGGCCTCTGATTGGCTGGGCCTTGGTCCATGCTTCACTGTGGCTCTTTTCTGGCCTCTGATTGGCAGGCTGTGTTCCAACCATGCCTAGTTGTGGCCTTGGCTAGCCTCTGATTGGCCAGGCCTGGGTCACATACCTAGTTGTGGCCTCTGCTGATCTTGGATTGGTCAGACCTGTGTCACATGCCCAGACCTGGGTCACATGACAAGTTGTGGCCTCTGCTCATCTCTGATTGGTCAGACCTGTGTCACATGCCTATTGTGGCCTCTGCTGATCTGAGACTGGGCAGACCTATCTCACATGCCCAGGTCTGTGTCACATGCCCAGGTCTGTGTCACATGCCCACTGTGGCCTCTGCTGGTCTCTGATTGGCCAGACCTGTCACATGGCTACTGTGGCCTCTGCTGGCCTCTGATTGGTCAGACCTGGGTCACCACTTATTGAAGCCAGTGACTTGGTCCCACTGGAAACACAGGGTTTAAGAGTGGTGAAGACAGGACTCCATTTGCAGAGCCCTTAGTACCAAAGAGGAGCAGAGAGGTTTCCCCAAGGAAAACTGGATGCTGTTATTGGAAAAACAGAATACATGCTTGATGGGCAGACTGAACAGATGTCCACTACCGAGGGCACTTTCCACACAGTCCCAGAGGAGCCTGCCCCATTGGAATCCACATGCTTTCCACACCTGGGCTCTGGGCCAGAACTCCACTTCCTTGCTCCTGGCGGATCTGAGCTGGACACTGCTATTTCCCTGTTCCATTGTGCATTCTTCCTCACTCACCTTCATATCACTCAGAGCATCTTGCCTATTCATGGTGCTAATCAATACTTATTAGTTATGGCTCATTCCAATGCTAATATTTGGAGCACCATTTCTATGATGATAGCTAATGTCCCTCAAGCACCAGCTACATGCTGGGTACTGGCTGAAGCGCTTCTCTGCTGTCCTTTAATCTTCACAGCATCCCTACCATGGAGAAGCTGTTAATTATCTCCTGTTTACAGATGAGGAAACATAGGCTGGGGCAGGCGAAGCCACTTTTGCACATGGCTTCTTGTTCCCTCGTTGGGGCACTGCTGCCCCACCTGAATTTGACTGATCTGAAGCCCCACTCCTAGGCATGCTGTCACTCTGCTTCTTTGGCCAAGTTCGATTGTCCTTCCCAGTGGCCCCTTCTGGAGGGCAGGCCAGAGACTTCAGTTCCGGGAAATCGGCAGTGTTTTAGTGTAGACTGGTGTGTTCCATAAGGTCTAGATTGATGGGCTTGGGTGGTTCCAAGTGGCAAAACCATGCTACCTTGGGGCACCAGGGACCGATTCCTTGACCCTCATCAAGAAAGGGCCTAGTGCTTCAAGTTCCATCACTGAATTTGGCCAGCACGGGCAGAGAATACATTTTCCAGTTGTCCCTGCCACTCCTCATTACTTTAGGTCCAGCATCTTCACGCATTTCCATTATCTAACAGGTCTCTGAAGACATTTGTATTTGCAGCCCCTTTTCTAAGGGGTCAGTAGGTGCAAAATAGGCTATAGCAGAGGTAACAGGTAATAAAATAAAAACCATGCAAGTGCCTCTCTCATCTGTGCCTCCCGCTATGTGCACTACAATTCCTTGGTGTGTCTTTCTTTGTAACGTGGACAGTCCTGTGCTTTCTCTAGCTTTCTTGGCAGTAGGATCATGGAATAATAACTTTGACCAGCATTTACATTGTTACGGGATAATTTTTTTAAAACATACAGTAAAGTCATGATTCTCTTACAAATATAAAAAGAGGCTGGGCGTGGTGGCTCATGCCTGTAATTCCAACACTTTGGGAGGCCAAGGCAGGCCAATCACGAGGTCAAGAGATTGAGTCCATCCTGGCCACCATGGTGAAACCCCATCTCCACTAAAAATACAAAAATTAACTGGACATGGGAGGCTGAGGCAGGAGAATCACTTGAACCCAGGAGGCAGAGGTTGCAGTGAGCCAAGATTGCGCCATTGCACTCTAGCCTGGTGACAGAGCAAGACTCTGTCTCAAAAAAAAAAAAAATGTGTCAAATATTTTACTTAATGATTAACGAAAGAGTCTATAAAATGTAGCATTTCAAAGGAAAATTTATCAATAAAAGGCAGAGAAATATAGAGACCTTGAGATAAGTTTATAAGTGGGTGAAAAGCTGACTTTTATACATGGGTGTGGAGGGCAACAATTGTGCCTCCACTGAACGTAATTTATTTGTATGCCCATTGACAAGAATTGTTTCCATTGCTATCCTTTATTTAAAAGTTATGTAATCGTGAAATAAAGTCAAGGACAACGCACTGTACAAACATCATAGAATCAAATAACAGGAAAGATGTGTTCCAAACACGGCATAATTTACCATTCATGACACTCAGTAGTTTTTGGTCTACTTCGAAGCCTGTCACAGTATTTCCTGCAGTATGTTGCCACTAAATTATCTGAAGCCGATATCTTACACCTTTCCTGGGCATCATAAATGTCCCTGTGGGACAATTCATGGTCAGGACCTAAACTGAAAGGTTAGTGGCACTTTGGGAGGCTGAGGCGGGCGGATCACCTGAGGTCAGGAGTTCAAGACCAGCCTGGCCAACATGGTGAAACCTCCTCTCTACTAATAATACAAAAATCAGCTGGGTGTGGTGGTGCATGCCTGTAATCCCAGCTACTCGGGAGGGTGAGGCAGGACAATCACCTGAACCAGAAGGGGGAGATTGTAGTGAGCTGAGATCATACCACTGCACTCCAGCCTGGGTGACAGAGCAAGACTCTGAAAAAAATAAAAGAACAGAATAGAGTAGAATAGAATAGAAAAGGAGAAGAGAAAGGAGAAGGGAAAGGAGGAAAGAAAGGAGAGAAGTCAGTGGCCTCCCAGTATCTGCGAGGGTAGAGTCAAAGCCTTCTCTTCCGAAGCCCTTAAAATTGAGACAGAAAGGAGCAAACCATCGCAGAGGGGAGGCTGATCATCTCTGCAGCTTGAAGTTGAGTTATATTTGTACTCAATTAATTAAAACAGCCCGTGAGTGGGCAGCTTCTGTTTGTTCAATGGTTTGTATCTTTTGAGTTCATCTTCCTTGGCGTGAGATTTCCCTTGGATCAGTAACTAGGATAGAATGACAAATGGCTCGTAATCAATGATAATAGCGACATGCTTATACACTTTCTATTTGCCAGCCTTTGCTAAGCACTTGGCATGCATCTCTTAATTGTCACATCCATCCTCTGCAGTTATTTCTGTGTTACACATGTGAAAACTGAGACTTAGGTTAAGCCATTTGTCCGCGATCACACACCGAAGGGGTGGCAGAGTTTTGAAGGCAGGATTCTGACTCCCAGGCCCATACTTTTGTTGTTGTTGACATTGTTGTTGTTGATGATGATGATGATGATGATGATGATGTTGGAAAATGTTTTTCATTTTGCTGGCAGAAAGCTGTTCAGAAAATTTCAAATGTGCTTAAAACTAATCACTCTCTTAGTTTTTGTTGCTCGTAGTATATTTTATTGAGATATAATTCACATATTTAAAATTCACCCGTTTAAAGTGTACAGTTCAATGGTTTTTAGTGTATTTACAGACTTCTGCAACCATCACCACTGTTTAATTCTTAAACATTTTCATCACCTCAAAAGGCAACCCCATATCCACTAACAGGCATTTGACCTTCTTCCCTCCCACAGCCCCCATCAGCCACTAATCTGCATTCTGTCTCTATGGATTTGCCTATTCTGGACATTTTATGTACATGGAATCACAAAATATGTGGTCTTTTGTGATGGACTTCCTTCGCTTAGCATCATGTTTTCACGGTTTCTTCATATGATAGCATGTATCAGTAGTTCATTTCTTTTTATGTCTGGAGATTATTACATTGTGTGGATACACCACAGGGACCTGTGCTCTTAGTCCCATCTGTTACTGTCTCTTTTCACTGTTGGGAGAAAAATTGGTAAATTAAGAGTGGGAATGCATCATCATTTTATTCGCAGAGGCTGTGGCCATGACCCCCTTGGAGTAGGAGAACCTGGGAGACAAACCTTCCTCAAGCCCCGGTGGCACTCGCTTTTCCAGGCTGCTTTGGAACCAACGCTGTGCTTCTGTGAAATCTCTGACTGTGACAGTGGCTGAGTGTTCTGTCCCCAAGCCTTGAAAATGTTCCTTTTAGAAACTAATTGGCCCATCAAGGGACTGAACTGTGCCTCTCACCACTGGTGCACTCTGCTCTTATTAACTCGGCTCTCCACTCCAGCCTTGCCCTCCTGAAGTGGCTATTGATCTTTTAGAAGTTTTATGATCTCGTCTTGGGGTCGCAAAGAGAGCAATGGCCTTTAACTCCCCCCAGGGCCTGGGATGAGTCTCTCCTCCTCACTTCCAGTTAAGCAGGTACCTGTCCTTTTAGTCCTGCCCTCGCCGCCTTGTTAGAAGGCTTGAAATACCACCTTCCTCGCGGCTCCACTCAAGTGAGGACTCTGCAGCGCTTTCAAGTAGCCACGGAGGAGTTTCCTAAACACCATTCACCATGTTTGCCATATTCGCAGGTCATAAGTACATACTATTATTATTTAGTTTGTCTTGTATATTCAAGTTAACTCACTTTTTTCTTCTTAAATATATTTCAAGAGAAAACTTTATGTCATTACTGAGTATGAAAAAAACTGTATCATTTGCCCTAAATAAAAGCCAACCATAAAAATAAATGCAATTAAATCCTTGGCCTTGGGCCCACTTCCCTCCACGCCAGTGGAGCTGAGTGAGCCTAAAAGGCTCCCCTCTTGCCTCTGAATGCCCCAAGAGAGCTTTCATCTTAATCCTCTTTTGTATAAACAGAAGGATGCATTTGAAATTAGAATATAGGTCATGCCTTGAAGCGAGGCAGGCTGCCCGGCCCCACCTCCCACATTGGTCGCAGCCTGTATGTCAACATGGATTCTCAATTCCTCCTTCACCAGCCCTCCCTCACCTCCATCTGAGCTCCCTGGGTACCCACTCCTAGCTTTGCTTTTTCTGTTCTGCCCACCAATAACACCCTTTTACTTGAGTATCCATCTAAATTCGTTTGTACCTTGAAAGTCTACTTCTCACCTTATCAGATGCAATTATCAGATGCAAGTGATTTTCCAAGTAGATCCTTTCCTCCTATTAAACTTACCTGAGAATAGAAAATTAGAGAGGTTTTGTTTTGTTGTTTTTGTTTTGGTTACTTTGAGACGGAGTCTTTCTCTGTCACCCAGGCTGGAGTGCGGTGGCGTGATCGTGGCTCACTGCAACCTCCACCTCCTGGGCTCAAGCAGTTTTCCTGCCTCAGCCTCCCAAGTAGCTGGGATTATAAGCACCTGCCATCGCGCCCTGCTAATTTTTGTATTTTTAGTAGAGACAAGGTTTCGCCATGTTGGCCAGACTGGTCTTGAACTCCTGACTTCAAGTGATCTGCCCACCTCTTCCTACCAAAGTGCTAGGATTAGAGGCGTGAGCCACTGTGCCTGGCCAAAAGGTTTTTTTTTTTAGTAGTAGATAAACACAGTTATAATTTGGGAGATCGTAAAAACATGACTCCAAATAGAGGTGACTAGGGGAGTTTTATTTTTAGGGGATTATCTATACCAGCCCTGCCTTGCAACAATTGAACCAACTTCCTGAAGCTTGTTCAGTGGAATGCTGGCACCACACACAAGCGAATGCTGCCAAGGCAAATGAAGCTGCATTCGTGGAGTGGCCAGTGGTACCATCTTATAGCCTCGGGGCGAGCACCTGAAGGAGCCTCCTTCGCCCATGCACAGGCCTCAGTGCCATGGTTGATGCGAAAGGAGACACATGAAGAAGGCCCTTGCTCTGCCCTCACTACATATCTCACTGCCTTATAGCCCAGCTATGTTCACACATCCAACATACTGGCCTGTATCAATAAATCATTTCTACTCTAATGTCTTCCGTTAAGGAGGTGTCAGTTGTCATGTCAACATAATACTTTAAAATTGTTGAAAATCTGCCACTTTGTGAATATACGCTGGGGCAAGGAGAACGTGAACATGCCTCCTGCATTACCCACAACAGACCTCTGGCCGCAGCTTCTCTTCTCAAATATATTTGGAAGATAATGCAATTTATATTCTCTTTGTTGGGGCCTCCCAATGCACCATGTGTGCTGAAACCCATGAAAATAGCCTGGCAGATAGATCGAGACCATCCTGGCTAACATGGTGAAACCCTGTCTCTACTAAAAAAAATATATATATAGAAAAAATTAGCCCGGCATGGTGGCGGACACCTGTAGTCCCAGCTACTCAGGAGGCTGAGGCAGGAGAATGGCGTGAACCTGGGAGGCAGAGCTTGCAGTGAGCCAAGATCGTGCCACTGCACTCCAGCCTGGGCAACAGAGCGAGACTCCGTCTCAAAAAAATAATAAAATAAAATAAAATAAAAATAGAATAAAAAACAAGCAAACAAACATAACCCATGAAAATAGCCTGGCAGATACTAATAAATCTTGCTTCACTGCAGCCTGGTTAGAGGGAGTCCAAGGCCACAATCCAAGGTGGGAAATTGGATGACCAAAGTAGATACATTATTTTACGCCATGTAGTGATTTTAAAATCAACACATTTTATGTAAAAGTCTGAATTTCTGAATTCTCTTGCAAAGGACAGAAGTGCATTGCACATGGCATTGATCAGGGTGGAGAAGGAGCTGGGTATGATTTTTCTTATAGTGACAGTCCCCACCACTCCCTGAGACTAAACTTACGCTGTCCACTCGCCCCAGCTTGCTACCCTCAGTGATATGACTTACCCCACCCCATAGGCATCTGTATTTTCACCAGGGCATCTCAGCTTTGGCTCTGTTGACACTTTAGGCCAGTAATTCTTCGCGGTGGGGGCTTTCGGGTACCTGGTAGGATATTTAGCGGCATTTGTGAGCCCTACGCACTAGATGCCGACTGCACACCCTCCTCTATCCCAATTGTGACAATGAAAAATGACCTGTGGTGGGGGGAAATTGCTCTTGCTTGAGAACCACTAGTTTACAACACCCACCCTGCCACCTTCCAGAAGCTGAGGGTCTTATTAAGAAGAAAAGGGAGCTAGAGCTGCAGGAAGATCATGAGGGCTCTAGAGAGTCAGAGGGAAGTTTGCACCAGATCAGGGAGCAGATACAAAGTCACTGCCAATGATTAATGCGGACGTGTGTGGGCTCAGATGGAGTCCTCAGACCCTGCCACAACGCTGTTGGAGTCCCCATTCCGGGAATCTTTTTTTGAAAAAAATTTTCCTTTTAAACACTAACAAAAGAAATGTTTAATTTGCAAATCACAGTGAGTTCCAAAACCCAGCTGGTCCTTGAACAAACGTGCAGCATATGTCCGTGGCGAGGCCCCTTGCAGACTCCTGCTTCCACTGGAGGGGTGAGGAAACACCCTTTATTGCATCTGCAAAGGGCACGTTGCATCTGTGGGCTTCACAGTATTTCACAGCTCACTTTGACTTTCCTTTGAAGAAGATGGATTCTCATCACAGCAGTTACCACAAATCCTGGGCTCCTTGGATCTGAACCTCTTTCCAGTCTTTAAAATGCAAAGTTCGCCATGATCATGACCAAGCAGGATATTAGACACATTTGAGACCCAGCTGGAGTGAGTTTCAGAGCCAGGCAGCTGATGTCGATTTGCCTGACTTCTCATCTTCTCTTTTTACTGCGGTAGCTTGAGGGGGCTCTGGTTCAGGGCGATCCAAGCAGTGCCAAGTCATAAAGGAACAAAGTTATGAGGAAATGGAGAAAGCAGACGTTTTATTCAGATTCCCTGAAGAGATGAATTGGGGGTGATGTATAGCTTATGGTTTTATGCCATTGAGAAAAGGTTGAGAAAAATTGAGTTGTGTACTGAGGGGGTACAGGCTGCCAGACTCCAGCTTAGAAGACCCAAACAAGTGGCTTCAGCTCCATGAATCCTTCCTACATTTCCTCAGCAAATGCCACACCCAACTCTGTGGCAGACAGGGAGTCAGATGTCAGAGGGTCAGAGATTCCAACGACAGGATCCTAGGCCTCAGTGACTGCATGGCCTTCTCAAGACCACCTTAGAAGAGGAAGTTGAAAATATTTCCAACCCACGTAACAGACAAGGAATAGTGTTGAGAATAAGAAAAAGATAAATATAACCCAATGGAAAATAGGCAAGCAATGTGAACAGGCAATTCACTGGAAAGGAAATAAAAGTTGCCATTAAACCTGGGAAAAGATATTCATATCACTGGGAATTAAGTAAATGCACATGAAAACAGTAAGGTTGCATTTCAGATCAGTGTCAATTCAAGCATTTCATAATCTCACAGGTGGATGGTGATGCAGGAGAAACAGACGCTTGCACGCTCTGTGTGGGAGTATACATTGATATAGATGCTTTTTTTCTTTTCTTTTCTTTTTTTCTTTTTTTGAGACAGGGTCTCACTCTGTCACCTAATGATATGGTTTGGCTCTGTGTCCTCACCCAAATCTCATCTTGAATTGTACTCCCATAATTCCCACATGTTGTGGGAGGGACCTGGTGGGAGATAATTTGAATCATGGGGGCGGTTTCCCCCATACTGTTCTCGTGGTAGTGAATAAGTCTCATGAGATCTGATGGGTTTATCAGGGGTTTTCGCTTTTGCATCTTCCTCATTTTCTCTTGCCACTGCCATGTAAAAAGTGCCTTTTGCTTTCAACCATGATTCTGAGGCATCCCCAGCCATGTGGAACTGTAAGTCCAATTAAACCTCTTTTTCTTCCCAGTCTCGGGTATGTCTTTATCAGCAGCATGAAAACGGACTAATACACCCGGGCTGGAGTGTAGTGGCAAAATCATAGCTCACTGCAGCCTCAAACTCCTGGACTCTAAGCGATCCTCCCACCTTGGCCTCCCAAAGTGCTGAGATTATAAGCATAAACCATGGTACCCAGCCCTGTACAGACACTTTGGAAAGCAATTTGGAATTTTCCATTCAGTTCATAAATGTTTACCCTTTATGAAATAGCAGTTCCATTTGTAGTGACTGAGAAGAGAACTCATAAAAAGGCATCAAGGTTTTACTCACTGCAGCATTATTTATAAGAGGAAAACAACCCACAAGTTTATCAATAGGGACATGGCTAATTAAACCAATATATACCATTAGTTTCCAAACATCTTTGATCTTATACTCCTAATTATAAGTAATTTTTGAGCATGCAATTCATTATTAGGTATAATTGTATCAGGTTAAATAGATGCACTTCTATGCCAACATTGTACACTATACAACATATACATAAATAAGAGTTTTTTGAAAGCACAAAAGCATGCAATGCACTGGGGGAAATTATTTCAGTGATGAGATTCTAAGTCTCCCTTATGCAGAATATTGGTTAAAAAAAGGGCGGGGGGGGCTTTACAAAAAAGAATTTTGAGCTAAGTACTGAAGAACAGTTGCTCTGCAGGTGGAAAGGGTTCTCCTCCGAAGCAATCGCCTCTAGAAAGGCTCACCTTAAATCAGACTGATATTGATCAGACCTCCCTGGTCCTACCTGATGCCGGGAACAAGGAAGACTCCAGGCCATTGATAGCTCCGTCAACAGCTGGGAATGGCCGGACCCTAGAGGAGAGGAGGGGAAATGCTGCTCCTTGGTTCCTTCTGTCACCATGTGCGGAGTATTCCGGAGCACCCCCAGATGGAGGTCCAGCAGCCACACCGCAGCTCCCCCAACCCCAACTACAGGTTACACCAGTGAGGGCTGAAGAAGCTGTGCATGAAGCTGGACGCCTGGGCAGAAAGAACAGCATTCAAACATCTCCATCCATGGTTCCACTCCTGCAGAGAAAAGCTCAATGAGGGGTCTCCCCGGCGCGTCTCTGCTGAACGGCTCTGTGGGGCTCTTGAAGCTCTGGCAGAAAATGAGTAGGAGAAGACCTAACTGAGCATTTCTGCCCTTCAAGAGGCAAAAAGAAAGCTCCAGCCAGGTGCTGGCTGTGCATTTCAGGTATTTTGTAGAAGGATGAAGCCAGCTCCTGCCAAGACATATTTCTTAATCCAAACTAAAAGAGGTAGATGATCCACTGTGGAGGGAATCTGGATGCTGGCATTGGAAATATTTCTCACATGGTTTTAGTTCTCAGTCACCATCTCTGCCCCAGCTAGAGAACATTTCAGAGAAAGTCCCCTGACCTTTAATAGCCTCTAAAGGAAATAGTTCCTTGGAAGCGGGAGACCACTGGAATTAATGAGAAACTTTCTGGAGTTCTATGCATGAAAGTTGCAATATCATTGGAGGACCCAGAGCATGTGTCACCTCCTCCAGGAAGCCCTCTTCAATCCTGCCAGCTGGTAAAGTTAGTTAATCATTCTCATCCTTCTTGAACCATAGCACTTTGCACACTCTGTCTTTTTAGCCTTAGCATATTCTAGTGTAAGTACTCATTTTTGGGTCTCTCCCTACCTAAACACTGACACTGTTAGAGTCTGGGGTTGGTTTTCTACCTTTTGTGTATATCCCACTGTGCTGCGAATGGTCTGCAGGGTTAATAATTGCTGTGTAACAGGCACCCCCAATGTGCAGTTTTACACAGCCATCTTTCCGCCGCTCTTCACATGTGTATCATTTTGGTGAGACCCAGTGGGTGCTCACAATGATCCATGTGGCACCCACTGAGGCCACCTCAACTGGGTCCGGAAAGTCCACGTGGCCTCATCTGTACAGCTGGCAAATGGATGTCGGCTATGGTCAGCTGGGTGCTCCACTGGACAAGGGTCCAGGGGCCATTGTTCTCCACGTGGCTGTCCCCACAGCCAGTTTTCACTCCTCCCACCATGGTGGCCTCAGTGCAGTTAGAGGCTGGCTTTCCCCAGAGCACAGAGCAGAAAAGCTGCCACGACCCCTCAAGACTTAGGTCCCGGTCTGCGGCAGCATCATGTCTGCCAATTGTCTTTGGAAAACCCCTTCCCAGGGCCAGCCTAGATTCCAGGGGAAGAGTTAGGAAAGGCTTGAGTCCAGGAGGCATGCTCCACTGGCGGCTAAAATGAATGCATCGACAACTGATGGACCATCTTCACACTTGCAGCCATGAAATGTCTCTACATGTACAGGCCGTGGCTACTTTTTTGAACACTATGTTCTTGATGCCAGATCACCACACACGTGAAAAATGTATATTTGGGGATATTGTTATTGAGCCTGTAATCTAATGCCATCTCTTTGGACAGTGGTTTGGTGAGAGGAGGTGTTAAATGCCCAAAGGCTGTGACCCGACCTTTCTTGCAGGAGTGTGTCCTGCAGGAGGGGTGCACACAGGCACTGAGACATCTATTATGGCACTGGGGAATGGTCAGATAAGTTCTGGCACTTCCCTTAACTGAAATATTGTATAGCCATTTAAAATGAGTCACATGCATACCCAATGATCTGGAACATTCTCTAAGAAATATTGCAAAGTCAAATAAGGTAGCAAGCAGTGTGTGTGGCGTATTACTCTTTGAGGTTAAAGAGAAAATGAAAGGGAGGCTACAGCATGGAAGAATCTTGAGGACATTATGCTCCATGAAATCAGCCTGTCGCTAAAGGATGAATACTGTAGAATTCCACTGAGAGGAGGTACTTCGAGTGGTCAAATTCATAGAGATGGAAAATATAAGGGCGGGTGCCGGGGCTGGGATGAGGGGAAGTGGGGAGTTCGTGTGTAATGGGGACAGAGGTTTAGTTTTACAAGATGAAAGGAGTTCTGGAGATGGATGGTGGTGATGGCTGCAGAACAACGTGAATGTGCTTTGTGCCGAGGACTGTACACCTAAAAACAGTGAAGATCACAAATTTTGCATTGTGTGCATCTTACCACAATGCAAAAGAACACATAAAACAGGAATATATGTATCAATGCATAGCAGATCTCTGGGAAGCTCTACAATGAGAGGGAATTTGAGGAATTAAGGGTCAGGGATGGGAGAAAATCTAAATTTTCGCGTATTTTTTGTTATGTTTGAATGTTTGCCACTGCACGCATGGGTCCCATTTAAGATGTCTATTTTAAATGTCAAAAAAGTTAAACAATGACCATAGCTGAATATACTTTAGCATTATATATTATTATAAATATATAATATATGCTTCTATGTGACTTATAGTATAGACATCTATTAATATGTTTGTATAAATATATAATATATATTACAAAGATCTATTTAGCAATCTGTGACCTACTTTGCAAGACTACAATTTCTGCTCTGTTATGGTTAGAAGGATTATTAGCTACAGGAGGAAATGGAATTTGGGCTTGTTTTTTTCCACTATTACATAAGCAAATAAAATTGCCAAGCTGCTGTCTTTATTTAAATGTTCCTTAATGATGTGGGAGACTTTTCCTTTGCATCTTCCTTGTTTTGTTCTCTCTCTCGCTCTCTCATACACACACAAAAAAATCAACTGTGCCTTTTGTGGAAAGAAAATTGTGGCAAATATTAAACAGGAAGCTAAGCCAGCATGGGAAGGAAGATGTTTGTGTTACATAAAGCCGATTTAAACCACTCTCATCCTTCCCTCATCCCTGCAGCCACGTCTGGCTCATGCTGCAGGGAGCCCTGTGCTCAGACTCAGCAAAAGCCCTCCCTGCTGCCTGGGACAATTCCTGCCTCCCCGAGAGCCTTCCTGGGAGCACCTGCTCTCCTCTGGGGCTGCAGAGGTCACAGGACGTGGGAAAAAGCAGAGCCAAGGACCTGGAAACCCCGCTTTTCAGTGACTGCTCTTCCTTTTCCACTGAGAGCCATATTCACAGATACATGGGACCATAAAGGTGGAAGGAGAATGGAAAGGGAATTGCCCAGTGTGAGGATGCGTCATGTACAGCTCCATCCGGGAAATGCATTCTTGTGGTGCTGTTTGTCGTGGGTGTTGGCAGCAGTGGATAGCACCGGCCAAATAAGCCTTATTGCCCAAAGTATTACATAAGACGGTGTCTTCGTTCATCCAGGCTGTTATAACGAAGTACCATGGACTGGGTGGCTTACGAACAGCAGGAATGGAGCTCACAGTTCTGCAGCCTGGGAAGTTCAAGATCAAAGTGCCAGTACAATCTGTATCTGCTGAGCGCTCCCTTTCTCCTAGACAGCTGTCCTCTCGCTCTAATCTCATGCGGCCAGATGGGCAAGGGAGCTCTCTGGGACTTCATTTGTAATGTCACAAATCATGGAAGGCCCCACCCTCATGACCTAATCACCTTGCTAAAACCCCGCCTCCTAACACCGTCACCTCAGGGGCTTAGATTTCAGCATCTGGACTTATCAGGGGGACAGTGAAGGCACAAACATTCAGACTGTAGCAGATGACTTTATGTGGATCATATACACAATGGCATTAAGCCACTCAAATCACAAAGTGAGAATGTGACTGCATCTATTGCACTCTCAAATTCTCCCAATGAGTCCTGTTGGGGATCAGCCTTCAAGCTCAGGACTTTCTCCTGCAGGAGGAGCTAATGAGGCACTCACTTCATTGATTGTATATTGGCAAGGGAATCTCATTTTCAAAGTGATGCATTGATATACAGTTCTCTGTTAAATAAATGTATGTAAGTTTGAGGGAAAAAAGTGAGTCGATTTACAGAGAAAACACAAAGTACATAACAGAACAATAGGTACCTCAGATTAGGAAAACACAATGCAGGTGATATGCATTCCAAATATGGAGTTTGGAGATCAGCGCTTAAGGATAATCGTAATAAAAATAACAGTGGCAGCACCCAACTCTTAAACAGCACTCACTCCAGGTCAGACTCTGTGCGAAGCATATTGAGTTCTTGTAACACCCTAGAACAGAGGCACTTTGGTGTGCCTTCATTTTAAGATGAGGAAATGATCCAAATTTCCAGAGTGCAGAAGACATTGGTCGCAAGATGACTTTCACGTCTTTTTCTGGCTGGGCGCAGTGGCTCACGCCTGTCATCTCAGCACTTTAGGAAGCCAAGGCAGGTGGATCACTTAAGCTCAGGAGTTCGAGATCAGCCTGGGCCACATGGTGAAACCCTGTCTCTACAAAAAGTTTTAAAAAGTTAGGTGTGGTGGCGTGTGCCTGTAATCTCACCTACGCGGGAAGCTGAGGCAGATGGATTGCTCGAGTCAGGGAGGTTGAGGCTCCGGTGAGCCAAGATCACACCACTGCACTCCAGCCTGGGTGACAGCAAGAAGCTGACTCAAAAAAATTTTTTTAATTAAAAAAAAGTCTGTTTCCAATAGGTGTGTGTGTTCATTCATTCATTTGTACGTAGTTGGAGTCTTTTAGTTGGGAATTGCCATGGGTTGCTTGAACCCAAGCCTTGACCCAGTGCTGTGGATGGAATGTGTGTGTCCCACCCCCCACAAAATTCATATATTAAAATGTAACTCTCAATGTGGTGGTTTTAGGGAGTGGGGACTGTGAAGCCCGCAGGGATGCGATTCACGCCCTTATGAAAGAGACCCCAGCGAGCTCCCTCTTTCCTTCTACCAAGTGAGGACACATGAACCAGGAGGAGGACCCTCGTCAGACACCAAAACTGACTTGACCTTGGGCTTCGGCCTGCAGACCTGTAAGCAGTACATTTCTGTGGTTGCTGAGTCACCAGTCTGTGAGGTTTTATTATAGCAGCCCACAAGCCAAGATACGTGGTGTAAGAAGAGAAAGTCAGGGACTGTGTTTGCAAACTCATGACACCTGCAGTGCTGCTGCTGATTTTATGAGACAGTCTATGGAAGGGCTGCAGGCTGGAGCTGCCTTAGGAGCATTTGGGACTGCAGGACAGTCAGCGAGCCTGAAAGCAGTGTGACCAATGACCACAGCCCATATTGCAGGGTGTGTCAGGCTCCAGGGTGAGAACCACGTTGTCATGTTGGTTCCCTACATATGGAGAGGGATCCACAGACTCCCGGCTGGAAAGGAGCCATGCACAGCTCTCCTGATGCAGGACACGAAGGCAAGGTGCACAAGGGACAAGTGTTAGCACAGAATATGAGGCCCCTCCACCAGCCACCCCACAGCAAGCTATCCAGCATGCAGCCCTGCAAGGGCCTCCCCTTGCCCTCAGGACCAAGACCAGACTTTTCTGCAGCCTGCATCCCTCTACCCAGACCTCCCTCCATGCTCACCTGGCTCCCTCTATCCCTCTCACTCTGCCTGCCTCCCTCACAGCACACGCTGCTTGTCGCCCACTGTGCACTGGCCTCTGCTCATCTTCCAGGTTTTAGTATAAAAATCCACAGCCTGCACCTCCCCCTCCCCACAGCCCCCCACCCCCTTATAAGTTACCTTTTCTCGATAGTGTTGTGTTGCACTGTATAGTAATAGGTTTCCCTGATTCTTTATTATCTATTTTAGCATTAATTCAGGAGGCCAAGTGTGAAATAGGTGAGCAGTTCCTGAGGTGTGCCTGCCACACTTCCTTAAATCCCACTGGGCAAGAAACACTGAGCCCAAATGGATTCAGACAGAGCCCTGCAGCGCGACAGGCAGCGTGAGCTTCGCATGTGCGATGGTTCCCTCTCCTCCCTGCCAAGTCCCAGGGCAGGGCGGCGGGGGTGAGGCAGAGCAGTCCCAGGTGGAATTGGGGAGCACCAAAAGGCCTGTGTCACAGTTGAGAAATGCTAAGCTTAGGACACCCACAAACATACCCAGGCTTCTGGCCCACCTGCCCAAACTCGGCCCGCAGCAAGACCCTCTCCTTATTATCCTGGTCAGAAAACAAATCTTCCCTCTGCCCCAGAGGGAGACACTCTCTCTAGCTTCCAGAGAGATTTGTATAGCATGAAAAGCTGTCATAAAATATGCAGAAATACCAGAATGATCTCCTGACACAGAGGCAGTAGTAGTTCCGCTCAGCATTCACTTTCCAGGGCCTGTAGCACTTGTTTGATACCTGAAGGAGGCTGGATTGGAACTAGCCTGGATCTGAATTCCTTTTTTTCCTTCTTGTCAGCAATGCAGCCTTGGGCATGATCCTTATGCTTTCCGTGCCTCAGTTTTCTCATCTGTAAAGTGGGAATAGAGCAGCACTTGTCTCCCAGGGTTATGATGAGTACTAAACGGTCACTGCACGTGCAGTGCTTAGAATAACTCCTGTTCATCATCATCATTGTTATGTTTGAAGTAACAAAGTTTCCTGAATCATTACTGTGCCTTCCTCAGGAGGAAGGAAAACAAACAGTGGAGGTTGCTCATTGAATGAACCATCATAACCCAAAAAGAAATGACTTCTCTGGGATTTGAAGGCTTTGGGAAATTGGCGAAGACATGCCCATGGGCTCTCCTGGGCTGGGCTAGGGCCAGAACACTCTGGCCACAGGCTGAAGCACGTGTGTACCCGTTGGAGGGCAACGTAGAAGTCAGAGTTAGTGCATTCACAAGGGATCCAGGACAAGGAGGCCTGCCTGAGACTCGGGATGACAGGATCCAGATCCAAGAGCTTGCTACTGCCTGTTATGATGGCCTCAAAACAGACGGCAGAGCTTAACAGAGATGTATACTCAGAAGTTAGCAACTGGGTCAGAAAATAAACCACTCAGGAAAACAGGATGAGAAACATGTAATTCAGAAACTGTGCAGGTGGAGAAAAAGAAAAGCTTGCAAATTCTCAGTGCTTAGAAAATGGCAGTTGGCAAACCGTCGCGTAATGTAGCTGCACAGTTGGAGCCAAGGCTGTGCGAGTCAAGGTCCAGGTTCCCAACGAGGGACTCCAGGTCTCCACCACTTCCCCCCGGTTCCTCTGGCCAGAACAAGAACAGCACCTCAGTCTTGGCAACTCCATTTTAGACTGTTATTCTCCTGCTGGATTAAGGAGAATGGTGTTGAGTCACATCACATAAGGAGAGGCAGGAGGTTCAGGCTGTCCAGAGACAAGGGGTGTACACATGCTGGATTGGAAGCTGCATGCAGGCAGGCTGAGGCTGGCTTAGGCAGACGTATGTTCTTCAGTGTTGTTTCTGTTTATAAAGACAGGGCCTTGGCCGGGCGCGGTGGCTCACACCTGTAATCCCAGCACTTTGGGAGGCTGAGGCGGGCGGATCACAAGGTCAGGAGATTGAGACCATCCTGGCTAACATGATGAAACCCCGTCTCTACTAAAAACACAAAAAAATTAGCCAGGCGTGGTGGCGGGAACCTGTAGTCCCAGCTACTCGGGAGGCTGAGGCAGGAGAATGGTGTGAACCCAGGAGGCAGAGCTTGCAGTGAGCTGAGATGGGTCACTGCACTCCAGCCTGGGCAACAGAGCAAGACTCCGTCTCAAAAAAAAAAAAAAAAAAAAACACACACACAAGACCTCACTCTGTCACCAGGCTGGAGTACAGTGGCACCATCACAGCTCATTGCAGCCCTGAATTCCTGGGCTCAAGCCATCCTCCCATCTCAGGCTCCTGAGGAACTAGGACCACAGGTATGCACTGCCACACCCAGCTAGTCTTTATAATTTTATGTTTTGTAGAGAAGGGGTCTCACTATGTTGCCCAGGCTGGTCTCAGACTCCTAGCCTCAAGCGATCCTCCTGCCTCAGCCTCTCAAAGTCCTGGGATTATAGGCATGAGCCACTGTGCCCACCGTTTATTTTTTTTAATACAACACTTTTATTACTATAAATACATACTATACAGTTTGCCCATTTAAAGTGTACAATTCAATGTTTTTTAGTGTATTTGCAGAGTTGCATAACTATCACCACAATCAATTTTAGAACATTCTCATCCTCCCAAAAAGAAATCCTACACCCATTAGCAGTCACACCCCCTCCCCGCCTTCCCTAACCCCCGGCAACAACTCATCTGCTTTCTGTCTCTGTGGATTTGCCTGTTCTCGGTGTTTCGTGTCAATGGAATCATAGTGTGTAGTCTTTTGTTACTGGTGTCTTCCACTCAGCGTCATGGTCTGAGGGGTCATCCATGCCTCATTCCTCTGTATGGCCAAGTAACAGCCTAGCATGTGGATAGACCACATTTTGTTCAACCCTTTGTCAGCTGATGGACTTTTGGGTTTCTCCTCTTGGGCTTTTATGAATAAATGCTGCTAGAAACATCCTTGTAGAGGTTTTTATGCAGAGATATGTTCCCATATGATATGTATATACTCAGGGGTAGAATATGGGAACTCTATTTTCAACCCTTTAAAGAACTGATCGGCTGTTTTCCCAAGTGGCTGCACCATTTTACATTCCCACCAGCCTGCCCCATTTGTCTCTTTACATTTTTTACTGAACTTTTTGCCAAGTTAAAAAAATTGACGGCCAGGTGTGGTTGCTCACGCCTGTAATCCCAGCACTTTAAGAGGCCAGGGCAGGTGGATCACTTGAGGTCAAAAGTTCAAGACCAGCCTAGCCAACATGATGAAACCCCATCTCTACTAAAAATACAAAAATTAGCCGGGCTTGGTAGCACATGTCTGTAGTCCCAGCTACTCAGGAGGCTGAGGCGGGAGAATCGCTTGAACCCAGGAGGCAGAGACTGCAGTGAGCTGAGATTGTGCCTCTGCACTCCAGCCTGAGCAACAGAGTGAGATTAAAAAAAAAAAAAAAAAAAACAGACACAGCCAAGAGTCTTGACATAAATACTCAGATTCTTGGCCTTACTGGAAAAGCTGAAGGTCCTTGTAGCTAGCAGCTGCCCCTTTAACTGGGCCAGGCAGGCCCCAGGTCCTCATCCTACCCTGACACGGAGGCTGCTGCTAAGGTCATCACACAACACCTGCTACTGCTCTAGTTATTACACGCCTGGGTCCCTTCACTCATTTTTATCTCCTACTCACCGGCACTCTCGGACATTTGAGAATGGGACTCCTGACCCCAGGGGAACAGAAGCTCCCGCATTTGCATCTTTCCCATTGACCACACACTCCTCCCAGTTTCTGAATGGCAGGTTCTCAGGAATGTGTGTTCAGTGGATGAGCAAATGATGGAAGGACCAGATGAGTGATGCAGTGGATGAATGAGTGAAGTTCATTATCCTCCAAAGCTGACTTGGGACTAACGGCAGGAGGTTACCCTCATAGATTTCCCCTCCAGATAAAGAAGGACTTCCTAGCAGTCAGGCTGTGACAATGGAATTGGCGGCTTCAAGAGGTGCTAAGCTCTCTTTCCTGGCTGGAAACTTGCTGAGGCTGAGAGATGGCCTGTCAGAACAGCCACGGAGGGGGCACGGGCTTAGGGGATGGGGAGAGAAGATGGCTGACCTCCAGGTTCCCCCCATAGCAAGGACCCCCAGGCTCCCAGATTCCCTTTACTTATGGGCCATTTAACTGCAGGGTCCTGGCCCTGTCATTTGTCTCCTTTCTTTGAGAATCAGGAGACCTGGGCCCTTCTCGGGGTGAGCCACTGCCCTTAGGCTCCGAGGGCCGCGTTGCCCTCTGTAGCCAGCCTGGCTCTGCACTGGAGTTCCCTGAAGTCACGGCCACAGTCATCCAAATTCTCATGGTTCTTCTCTCCCTCTCTCTCTTTCTCTCTCTCTTCCCCTCTCTCATCTTCCTTCTCTCTTTTCTTTCTTTCTTCTCTCTCTCTTCTCTCTCCTTTCTTATCTTCCTTCTCTCTTACCTCTCTTTCTTCTCTCTCTCCATCTTCATTTTCTCTCTCTGTCTCCTCCCTCTTCCCTCTCTCCTCTCTCCTCCTCTCTCTTTCTCTCTCTCTCTCTCTCCCCCCTCAAATTAAAGTAACAAACAGATCTCTCCTTCAGTGGAGCTTGAGCTGGTCCTTTCCACTCTCCAGGCAAGCCCATGACGGGTGTGACCTCACTCCCACTTTGCAGATTGCGGTGTGGAGACACTCACACAGCCAGTCCATGGAGCTCAGGCCTTGGTCTGGACATGCCTGATTCCTGCATGGGAATAGGAGTGGAGTTAGTCTGGGTTCAGGTCCTGCTCCAGCAGCCCTGTGCACTGGGGCAGGTGCTGATTCTGCATGAAGCTGGTGCCTACTTTATGGCATTGTTTTGAGGACTGTGTGAGCTGAGGCACATTCAACACCTAGCTCAGGGCATCTGCACCATAAATACGGGTCCCCATCTCTTTCTCCACTCATTCCACCGGTTCCAATCCCTTGATTCTGAAGATGAGAGACACAGTACAGGGGCAAATGCAGACTCCCTCTCCTGTGCAGCTTCCAACCTCCAGTGCATTTTAGTTTCCATCTCTCTCATCTCATCACAGCCTAATGCTTCCTGCTTGCCTACAAAATCATGGAAAGAATGGTGGCAGGTGTGGTAGCAGCCTGAGCTCCAACCTCTGGGTGTCCTGAGTTAGAGAGCAGTAGGGCTCCTTCTGTACCGCTAACATAAGGCCTCCTGTCAACGCCACACCGCCCCCTGCCCCTGGCCACCCACTGAGGAAATAAGAGGGAACAAAGAAATCAGCCAAGGGAGAGCCCCTACCTCCACTGCAGGCATCCCTGGCCTCTGTGGGGTCTGGGAATCAATTGCTTCTGGGTCAGTACTGAGTTCTTCCCCCTGCACAGCTTTGCACAGACTCTGGGCAGTGTCCCCACCCCGTGGGAGGCCAGGGGAAAGGGGATGTGCCCGTGTGAGTCTGTGACAGCTTACATTTCGGGAGCATTGCTCAGTGCTGAGCCACGTGCTATGGGCTGCATATTCACCATGGAGAGCCACTGTGACTCTCCTCCCATCCTCTGCCCCCCAACCCCACAAACTCTGGAATGAAAGCTCCACAGGACACAGGGTCTTTGTTTTGTGGCTGCTGTGCCCCCATCTTTTAAGAACCGCCTTGCATATTGCAGGTGCTCGGTGGGTATTTCTTGAAAGAATGCGCGTGGCGCAGTGCAAATGGAGGTAGCCAGGGACCTCCCACCCCTGCACCTGGCGAACCCGGAGCCACCCTCCCTCCCAAGCAAGGCTGGGAATTGGAGAAAGTGAAAGAACAGCTGTCACGGTTGCTTTGCAACACTTCAGCACAGGGAGGCATCTGGGACTAAAACTATTTTTCAACAAGGATGATGTTTTCCATTTCCAGTGTGAACACAGTATTATTCAATTCCCCGCAGCCCTCCGTCCAGGGAGCCCACCTAAACAGAGTTTACTCTAAGATGAAATTGCAGCCTTTAAACTGATTTCTCAGAGGATGCCATTCATTTCAGCATCTTCCCTCTATGCAGGCAGCTTCCAAGACTCCTAAGAATGGCTTTTCCTAAATTGGAGGTCCCCTCGGATTGCTGCAGCAGAACACCTATGGCCTCAGTGCCTGTGATTTGAAAAATGCCCCTAGCTGTCCATCCCAGGTGCTGAAGGGAACCAGCTTCAGTGGCGACTGCATCCCTCACATCCGAGGAGGTTGAGGTGCTCACCGGCCAGCGTTCCCTTCTTAGGATGGGTCACCACCATCGATGAAGCTGGAAGGAGACACTGCTCCCCGGAGAACAGTGTGGGGAAGTCCTGTTTTGATCCTCCATTTATTTTTCCATCCACTGCATTTTTTCTGATCTCCGACTCTCTTACTGTGTCTGGAGATGGTTCACAGAGGAGACATGTGTTCACAGCATCTGCCTACATTTCAAGCCAGGCCACACTGGTGTCACAATACAAGGAACTTTTTAGAGATGAAAGAGTGTGACGTGACTCCCAGGTAACCTGAGGAAGGTAGGATTTTGTCGTCCGAAGTGACTTCTATCCGGGCCCTGGCTTCCTAGAGTGTTGGTGCCAAATACCACTAGAGTCCAGGGTGTGAAGGCACAGCAGGGAGATCATCTGGTCATCTTACCATACCCGCTTTTCACTAAGGGGGAAGCTGGGCCCAGGGAGGGGCAAGGGTAATTGCCAAGCCAGGTGTATCAGTTGCAAAGCAACAGAACTAAATCCAGCTAACCTAAGCCCAAGGGACCCATGCAGTGAAGAGGAAGAGGTCATGGGATTGTAAGAGGCATCAGGAGGTACGTGGGGGTGAGCCTGACCCAGTGAGACCAGAGGCCAGGTAGCAGCTGCCTTCGCCAGGGCTTCAGGCAGACAGGTCAGCCAGCATTGCCCGTGGCACTGACAAATGCAGCCCTTCCCTCTTTTCTTCTTTGCAACACTTAGTGGCAAGGACCTAGAAGGGAAATCCACTTGGTGACATCACACTGACAGTACAGAATGGGAAAGAGAGGAATCAGCCACTTCAGCTTTGATAAATTGATGGGTGCTGACGAGTTGATGGGTGCAGCACACCAACATGGCACAAGTATACATATGTAACAAACCTGCACGTTATGCACATGTACCCTAGAACTTAAAGTATAATAAAAAAATAAAATAAAATAAAAAGAGAAGCATCCCCCAGAATGTAGCCTCCCATCACAGCTCCATACAGTAGGAGAAGGGTGATGTCCCAGGAAAAAACTGCCATGCCCGCCGTGCTGTTAAGTCAGGTGGATGCGGGGAAATTCTGCAGTGAGAAACATCCGCTCTCTCGGGGCCAGCCACCCACTTCCCCGTTCCTGATTCCTCCATCACACTGGGCCGCCCCTTTCACAGGTCCTGGTACGGAGGCAGCAGAGCTTTACTGATCCCGTGTTCTTTCCATCACACTGGGCTGCCGGTACAGAGGCAGCAGGACTTAAGGAACCTGCCTTCCCCTCACCATGCACAGCAGCCCCAGCAGACTGAAACCCCACCATGCAGGGCTCTTCTCACTGAAGACTGTTAACATTAATTTCATCAAGTGCTTTATCATCTCCATGGCACAAGCAACTTGGATGGCTGAAGACCACTGTCTTCGAGGGAGGCTGTTATTTTCAGCTCATCCGTTTTCTATTAGGGATGTTTTCCAGGCGTTTCATAGTGGCTTCTCCGAAGCTGGGGATGCTAAGTAGCTGTGCCTTTCCACAGTGCCCTCCGCAGAAGTGAGTTTCCTTCTCTCCACCTTTTCCTCGATTTACTTTTGCTTCTCCAAATCAGCTTAACCAGTTGGCTATACTCTTCTGCAAAGTTGCCAGTAAGTAAGTTTACAGAAGCATTGGTTAATGCAAATAACCATGCTCTCCCCAAAGAAAATTAAGCTGGGAGCATGTGCAGTAGGTCATGTCTGTAATCCCAGCACTCAGGGAGCTGGGGGTGGGTGGATCACCTGAGGTCAGGAGTTCGAGACCAACCTGGCCACCATGGTGAAACCTCGTCGGAGGAAGGTAGGAAGGGAGGGAGGGAGGGAGGAAGGAAGGAAGGAAAGATCTTGGCACACACCTGTGATCCCAGCTACTTGGGAGGCTGAGGTAAGAGAATCACTTGAACCTGGTAGGTGGAGGTTGCAGTGAGCTGAGATAGTGTCACTGCACTCCAGCCTGAAGAAAGAAAGTGAAAGAAAGAAAAAGGAAGGAAGGAAGGAAGGAAGGAAGGAAGGAAGGAAGGAAGGAAGGAGAGAAAGAAAAAAAATTAAATTAAGCTGGAAGCTAGAACAAAGGAACATAAGTTCATGATTTTATTATTAACTAATATAGATGTATTCCTCCCCTCCTATACTTCCAGGCAGTATTCTAAACCTTGGGGATACAACAGTGACCAGTACAAAGTTTCTCATCTAGAGGTGCTTACATCTTACCAGAGAAGATAGAAAATGAACAAAGGAAAACCAAACAAGATTTCCAGTGGTGTTAAGGGCGACACTGACAACGTAGCAATGTGATAGTTTCTGGAGCTGCAGGCCTTGAGGTGTCTGCTTGAAGTGAGTGTTTAAGTGTTTGACAGCGTCGACTTCTATGGGGAGCAAACATGCAGAGTAGCTGGAGGGACAGCAGATGCCAACGTGGGAATGAGTTTGGTGTGTCTGTGGAGCAGGCACAGGTCCCAGGGTAGCTGGAGCATAGTGATCCAGGAGTGAGGGAAAACAAAGGCTGAGATCAGAGGGAGAGGATGCATCCAAGGAAAAGATTTCAGGGGCTCCCCAGAGCACGTCCTCCTAACGTGACAGCTTCTCAAAGAGTGTTTCTTTTTTAAAGATAAAATGTTGACCTGGCAGTTATTAAAACTATGTTTTTAAAACAGAGGAGGCTGGGCACGGTGGTTCATGCCTGTAATCCCAGTAGTTTGGGAGGCTGAGGCAGGCCAATGGTTTGAGGCCAGGAGTCAGAGACCAGCCTGGCCAACATGGCAGAACGCTGACTCTACTACAAAATAATAACAATAATAATAATACAAAAAATAGTCGGATGTGGTGACACACACTTGTAATCCCAGCTATTTGGGAGGCTGTGGCAGGAGAATCACTTGAACCTGGGAGGCAGAGGCTGCAGTGAGCCAAGATCACGCCCCTGCACTCCAGCCAGGGTGACAGAGTGAGACGTGGTCTCAAAAAAAATAGTTGGAGGAATGAGTGTGGAAGACAGCCCCCCAGCCCCCTTCCACCACCCAGCAATGATGCAGGGTCCCAGCCCAGACTTGCTCACCGATGTGAGACCGTGTCTGGGCCTGTGCACATTGCACCCTCGGACCAGTGATCTTCTTTCAGTTCCTCAGAGTCTTTTCACTCCCAATGGGCCCTCTTTCCTAAAATACCCCTGCCTGTTCCTCCTGGCTTTCTCTCATTTATTGTTCAGCTTTCAGCTCAAAGGCCCTGTCTCGGGGAACCCTCTCACCCCCTGGGTTTAGTTGCCCCAGTTTTAGGGACTGTGCCGGGCTTTCTTCATATCATAGCCCTCGCCACATCTTACTGTAATGCTGGGACCATGTGCTGCTGAGCTGGAGGTGAGGCAGGGGTGGGGCTGGGGTGGGGTTTGGATGAGATTTGGGTGGGAGTGTGTTCCCACAGTGGCTCATCTAGTTTCAATCCATTTCCTGCCCCTCCTTCGCTCAGCGATCCCTGCAAACTACGTTTTCCAGACCCCTTGCCAACTGGATTTTGGCTCCATGTAGCCAGCAGGAAGCCCTGGAGGACAGTTGACAGTGGGAAGGAAAGACAAAGCCCAGGTCTTTTTGGCCTCTGCTTCTGATGGTGTCTCAGGCAGTGGCCCCCGTTCCTCTGCAGCTGCAGCTCCCACAGGGCAGCTCCCAGCGTAGACCCAGCTCTCATCCAGTGAATTCACCCCTGGGGTCATCACCCCCACTGTTTGTCCCTTGACCCTGAAGGTGGAAGCATCTTCCTCTCGTTGATAATCTCAGGTTACCTAACTTGTCTGCTCCTTCTACACCTTTATAACCAGAATTAAATCCCTGCTGCAGAACTGACTAGGATGAGCTTGGTTTTCCTGCCTGATAAGCAAAGAATAAGAAGCACCCAGTGACTGAGCCCTTCTGTGTACTGGGGGACAGGACCTTCCTGTGGCACTGGGAAACCTGGAGCAGCGACGGCGGCCGGGGCACCTAGGCCCTGACACGTTGCTCTGGAGGATACCGTTGCCTTTTGCTGCTGCTACTTTCATACAGAAGTAGCATCTCCATATTTGAAACTATTCCCTTAAAAAATCCTTTTTAACTCTGGCTGCATGTAGGGATACCCTAGGAAGCTTTACCAAAATGAAAAGTGATACCCATGCCCACCACAGATCAGCTGAATCTGCAAAGGAGAAAGAAAAAAGGAAAGTTTTTTTAAAAAAAGCAATAGTGTTCTTCTAAAGCTCACCAAGTGATTCTATCGTGCAGCCAAGGTTGAGGACCTTGAACAAGAGGACAGAGATTGTTAGTGTAAATTATTCCAGAATGAGTGTAATATGGACCCTGATATGATTTGGCTGTGTCGCCACCCAAATCTCATCTTGAATTCTAGTTCCCATAATACCCACATGTCTGTCATAGGAAGGACCTGGTGGGAGGTCATTGCATCATGGGAGCAGTTACCCCCATGCTGCTGTTCTCGTGACAGTGAGTGAGTTCTCACGAGACCTGATGGTTTTATGAGGGACTTTCCCCCTTTTGCTCAGCACGTCTCCTTGCTGCCGCCATGTGAAGAAGGACATATTTACTTCTCCTTCCACCATGATTGTAAGTTTCCCAAGGCCTCCCCAGCCATGCTGAACTGTGAGCAATTAAGCCTCTTTCCTTTATTATTAATATTAATAATAAATAAATAATAATTAAATAACTTATTATAAATATAATAAATTATATATTTATAATATTTTGTTATTAATGTATTATTATAATCATATATAATATATAAATTATATATAATTATATTATTGTATGTATAAATTAATAATAAATAATAAATAATTAAAAATAATAAAATAAATAATATTATTAATGAAGACATTACCCAGTCTTGGGTAATGTCTTTATTAATACAAACTCATATAGACCCCTAAATACAAAGGGAAGTGCTGCAGTGAGAACTGGATGCCTTTCTGAAGTCGAGTGGACCCATGCCTGCGTGGGAAACACCTTTGCAGCTGGGCGGAACAGGGGGAGTACAGGGACAAGAGCAGAGCAGCCCCAAGACTTGCCGCCTTCCAGTGTACTCTGGTCAGTCTACTCGCGTGTCTTTAGCCAAACGGATGGGGCACTGATTGCAGGTATGAGGGAACTCCCTGTGGCGGTCTGGGGCCCCCCATGGACCACAGTGATTCACTTCTGCACCTCTCCCACTGTGCCTGGCACAAATCTGATGCCTGGTGAATGCTTGATGGATGGATGAATGGATGAATGAGTTGGATGCTGAGTAGAGAAAGCCTTCTGTTTTAAATGTAAAAACTGTATCCCCTCTCGGGCCTTTTAGTCTTAGCAGTTAGTGCTACCGCAGAGACCCTCAATCCATCAATTACGAAAATTAACTGTAAATTATCCTTTTGCATAGTTAATTCAGCCTCTTCATTCTGTGTTTAGAAGCACTCAGCAGGCATAAAATTCAATAGCAAGCTTTGGAGCAAATCCAGTTTCTGTCGTCTGTGATAGTTTGAAAATGCAAAGTTCTAGGAGTGGACCTTGGAGCGTGTCTTTCCTGGAAGGTCTCCAGTGAGCTCTGTGTCTTGCTTCTCTCTTGGAATGGGCTCAACCCTTCTGGAAAGGCTGATAGCTTCAAAGGATGCTTCTGTCCTCTCCAGCTACACAGAGAGGCCTACTCCCTTGAGTAGAAATGAATACCAACCTGGCTTGTGGAAGGAAAGAAAAGTATGACTGTCAGGGCACTCAGCTCCTGGAGCAATCACCCAGTCATTCTTCACTCAGCAAACATTTGCTGTGCACTTTCTACGAGTCCGTGCTGTGATGTATCATGAAGCAATAACGGGGACTAGAATGGTGTCCTCGCTGTCATGGGGCTCATGCCAGGGAAAGGAGGAGGCAGATGGTGAACAACAAACGCATAGAAATGCATCCTGCACCGAGGCCATATACATAAAGTGGCCGAGTGAGTCCCGTGTGACCAGGGTGGATGTCGTGAATAAGTGAGCCGTGGGGTGAATGCCAAGATGGGCCAGCCTTGGGAAAAGCACAGGTGGGGCACTGAGGTGGAGGGCGCTTGGCGGGTTTGAGTCGTCCTAAGGCAGAAGGACTTGGTAAGAGGGTAGGGAAGGGGATCAGTGCAGTGGCAGTGGAGGGACAGTTTATTATTAGGCTTGTAAGAAAGCAACTGCCTTTTAATGGAAATCACTTTTGTGCCAGCCTAGTGTCAGGATTTGGGAGGTAAACGCATTACAGATCCTGAGGCCAGGCTCAGAATGGTCATTTGATAAACATTCTGTGGCTGAGTATGGTGCCGAGCGCTTGCTCTGGGAGCAGAGTTTCCTGACATTCGCAGTTTTCTTCTCTGTGATCCCAGCACTTTGGGAGACTAAGGTGGGAGGATTGCTTGAGGCCAGGAAACAAGCCTGAGCAATATACTGAGACCCTGTCTCTACAAAACTTTAAAATTAAGAAAATTAGTTAGGTGTGGTGGCCAGCACCTGTAGTGGAAGCTACTCAGGAGGTAGGAGGATCACTTGAGCCCAGGAAGTCGAGGCTGCAATGAGCCACGATGGCACCACTGCGCTCCAGCCCGGACAGAGCGAGACCCTGTCTCTTAAATAAGAAATAAAGGTTGCTAAACCATAATCCACTTCAGCTGACCACCGCATGAGTGTATTTCCAATCTACAAGCTCCAGCGTGCAAAAACAATCTGTGCAACCCTATTTCTTCACCAGGCATTGAACTTGGTGTCTCCCCCCATTCTATCTGGTGGCAGAAAACTTCATCTCACTCATTCCAGGTCTGATAAGCCATTTCAGGTTGAAACTCGATAGATTCAACCTCTCGAACTCTGCCTGATCTGCCCAAGATAGACCCAGGAGGGCAAGTTCATCACAGCACTGCGCTGTGTGGGAAATGTTAGGTCTTCAGGTATTCGCCTTCTTGTGACTTCCTTCACAGGGGTTTGTAATTCCATCATTTAGCCTTGAAATTCACTGAGGCATCCATGTTTCTACCTGGTCTCCAAGTACATAGTCTGTGCCATCTTCACTGCTCCACCCATTCTTCCTGCAAGAAACTGAGGCCAGGTTCACACTTGCCTCAGTTCTCACCTCAGCTAACTTCAGTGACCTGCCCTGGAATTAGGCCAATGTCCCACTGATTTCCATACCATTCAGGGCTTTAGGGGCCTGGGGATTGGGGTGGCTTCTTCTGAGTTCCTCTCTGCCTGGGCATCCCAGGCTAATCCTGATCTACCTCTGCCACATGCTGCTGGCAAAGTGCAGAGGAGACTTTAGGATCACTCGGGAATGAGCAAGAGAACTCTAGAAATCAGAACCTTCATCTATTGCTGCTTGACAAGGTGGCCCAAGGTTACTGGCTCCAAACAAATATTTGGTATTTCTCACAATAAGTCAGAGTTTTCTGGGCAGTTCCTCTGTTGGAGCTCTATCCATCTGATGCAGTCACTTGTGGCTGGGTTGGCCAGGCTTCTCCCCTCTCCATGGGATCCTGCATCTAGGGGTCTTCATGACACATTGGCTTCAGAACAGTGCTCTGAGAGAGGGAAAAAAGCAGCTAGAAGGTTCTCCAAGGCCCTGGAAATTTTGTATCATCAGTTCTGCAGCCTTTCAGGGGCTGAAACAAATCACAGGGCCAGCCTAGATTCAGGCGGGTGAGGAGACAGATGCTCCTCTCGATGGACCGATGGACGGCAGGGCAGAGTCCGCTTACAGAGGGGTGTGCATACTGAGGCGGGTGAGGAGACAGATGCTCCTCTTGATGGGCGGCACAGCAGAGTCCCCTTGCAGAGGGGTGTGCATACTGGGGTGGGTAGCATCTGAGACCATTTAATAACTTACCACAGCGTCTAACCAAATGAACAGATGCTGCTTTTAGCAGTTTCAATAGAGGGAATGAGAGCACAGGAAACTGGCTCAAAGTGAGGGCTGAGCTCAGCCCTCCAAAGGACGTGCACACACTCGCGCCTCTCCCCTCCAGCAGACCCTCCATGCCTGTGTTTAGTCTGGCCAGGAGTGGATGCTGGGCGGACGGCTTGGTGAGTATTCTTCCCGAATATTTTCTTCACGTAGAGCCAGTCTACAGATTACTTTATATATTTACTTTTTTACTTAGGAGCCCTAAATGTTACATCTCTTTTCTTCCACTGTGCTGGCTTTTCTGAGGGCAGCAGCAGCCTCCTCGCTAACTTCCTGGACTCGGGGCACAGGAAAGAAACTCAGTTCGTCACCAGTGAGGAAAACTGCTTGGTTAACATTTCATAGCATCATATAAAACTGTGCAAACTGGAGTGTCTGCGAGAGCAGGAGGCAAATTGGAGGCCCTGAGAAACAAAGCTAGAATCGAAGAATTCTGTGTCCTTAAGGAAAGGACTCCAACTGTGGTCAGGCCAGGGAAGAACCCCACTTGTGGTCGGGCCAGAGTGGAAGGAGGGTCATGTTAGCTGCTGTGGAATAGGGAAGTGCAGAGGGCAGAGAGTGTCAAGAGAGAATGTCGAAGGTGCGTGTTTTCCCTCCGTGTCCCTCTCCCTGGTGGAATTTGCCTCTCCCATCCAAAGCCTTTCCAGCAAGGAACTTGTATGAGTCAGGGTTCCCCAGACACATAGAACCAATGGGGCAGGTGAGTCCGTAGGTATAGATTTAGATAGACAGATTTATGTCTACATTGGATGGATGGATAGATATGATAGATTGGTTGATGAATAGATCAGATGGATTGATTTATTGAAGATTAGATAGAATGGATAGAATGATTAATTGATTGGTGGATAGATGGGATGAGTGGATGGATGGATAGATGGATGTGTGGATAGAGAGATAGATGGATAGATTGATAGATGGATAATAGATGGATAGATAGATGATACAAATGGATAGATCATACAGGGATAGATGGCTAGATAGATAAATAATGGATGGAAGATGGATGGATAGATAGATAGAGGATAGATAGATGATACAAATGGATAGATAGATCATAGAGGAATAGACAATAGATAGATGGCTAGATAAATAATGGATGGAAGATAGATAATGGATGGATGATAGATAATAAATGGATGGATGGATAGATAGATAATGAATAGATAGTAGATAGATGATAGATGGGTGGATGGATAATAGATGGATAGATAGATAAATGGTGGCTAGAAAGATGATATAGATAACGGATGGATGGATGGATGCATGGATGCATAGATAATAAATAGATGGATAGGTAGATAATAGATGGGTAGATAGATGGAAGGATGGATAGATAGATAAATAGATGGATATATAGATAATGAATAAATGGATGATGGGTAGATAATACATAGATAGATAGATGTCAGATTATGGATAGGTAGATGGATGGATGGATGAATAGATAGAATATAGATAGATAGATAGATAGATAGATAGATAGATAGATAGATAATGAGGAGTTGGCTCATGCAATTATAGAGGCTGGCAAGTCCCGAACACTGCAGTTGTCAAGCTGGAGACTCAGGAGAGCCAGCAAAGTATTTCCATTCTGAAGGTGTAAAAACCAGGGAGACAATATCTTATTCTGAGTCCAAAGGCAGGGAAAAAATTGCTGTCCCAGGCAATCAGACAGGAGGAATTCCCTCTTACTCTGGGTAGAGTCAGCCCTTTTGTTCTGTTCAGATTTTCAGTTGACTGAATGACATTCACCCACATTGCTGGGGGCCAAGGGCTTCACTCAGCTGAGATGTTAATTTCACCCAGAAACACCCTCACAGATACACCCAGAATAATGTTTGCCTAAATGTCTGGGCATCCCATGGCTCTGTCAAGGTAATGCATAACATTAACCATCACAGAGACCAGGTGGGACAGGAGGATGGGGGTGCATGACAGATCTGGTGTGACAGCCTTCGATACCCTGTGACATCACGTCAAACCACCTCCTGAGGTATCGGCTGGGGAGAGGGAAGTAGGAGAGGACAGTTTCATGTGTGAGGCACCACTGGGTTTTCCCTCATTCCCCTTTCTATTGCTTCAGGTGTCTCATAAAGTCCTGGGCAGCAAGGTTGGTCTCCCACTGGAGAATTTACACTCATTGGAGAGCAAGATGTGAAAGGGTCATTGTCAGGTTCCTTGATCTTTTCAGGTCATTTGTGGGGGTCTTTAGAGCCTCCATGCACTCCAGTTCCATCTTATCTAAGAATCACTTTGAAAGATTCATTGTTTTTTGGCAGAACCCTCTGTCCAGCATGTTAATTGGATCTGAAGGGCTGGACTCAGTGCCCACTTTGGGCTGGCCTAGGGCCCACCATTGCAGCACGAGGAAACCTATCATGATGCCTGTAGAGCATCGGGAGTCTGCTTGGGCCAGGGGCTACGTGAAGCCAAGACACCCGAACCTCTGAGGTCTTGGCAGCCGCACTTCCTGAAGTGTGACCTAATTTAGCTCAAGCTTCAGCTGCTGGAGGATGACTACATGACACACTTCTGGTATGCGAGGCCCATGCAGGCCACCTGCTCTGCTTCAGGAAGCTGCATCCTGCATGGAAAATAAAAACCATCAGGCTCTCAAGAGCACAATGGACCCTTCTCCAGTGTGGCCAGGGGTTCCCTGGAGCCATCCCCTGGGGCTTTCACACAGGAGGGGCCAGGAAGAACTGGAAGCTCCCATGGTCTCTCTCCTCTCTTAAGGGCTTCGTTTCATCCATGGTTTTATTCCCCCTGCCTGTATTTCCCTTGCTGCCCAGCCTCCTTTCTTAATTGGATTTGCTTCAACATTTACGCAGTGGGAGATTTCCCATTTTTTAAAAATCCAAACTTCTGTTTTATTCTTGGAAAAGAGAATTTCTGGCAACAAGGGGCCTAGATTTGCGCCTGGCTGTGGTAGGCTAGAACTGGGAAGCAGCTGCCCCTAAATGTGGTGGAGGGCCCCTAGTGTGTTACAGCCTCTGTCAAGGCCTGCGTGTGACAGGCAGTCACCTGCTTTCCACCTGCCTGGCTTCCAAAGGCGCTTGAGTTTGTGGACCCTGCCACAGATGGACGCACCTCCCTGCCTCTCTCACCTCCACGCCAAGCGACTCATCAAAGGGGCAGGTCTTGGTTCCAGGGGCCTCTCTTATATATTGACAAACTTTACAGAGAGTGGATCTTTTCTAGAATTTTTAAAATTCATTTTATGAATATGAAGTCCTGTTGTGGCTGGAGCTCACCAGTAAACAAAACAAGTTTTTAAAACCCTTTCACGGGGCTTACATTTTAGATAAGAGGAGCTGGAAGAAGTCAACAAATACGATGAATAAGGAAGATACAGGACAGGTGGGAGGGTGAAGATGCTGTAGAAAAGGCCAGAAGTAGAAGAGGAGGCAGGAGGTGTAGGTGAGAGGGTGATATGGGGGGGCTCATGTGAGCGGAGACCTAAAGGAAGTTGAGGAAGCCTCCGGATGTGTGACAGATGATTAGTCCAGGCAGAAGAAGGAGCAAAGTGCAACGTTCCTAAAGCAGGAATGTTCCCGAAGTGTTTGAAAGCTTCGAGGAGGTCAGTGGGGCTGGAGGAGAATGAGCAAGGGGAGGGGTAGGAGAGTCCCCGGGGTGAGGGTGGGTGGCACCAGTCAGGCTCAGCCTCACAAGCCCTGGAGAGGACTTCCGCTTCAGCCGAGTGACACGGGGAAGCCCTTGCAGGTTTGGGCCACAGAAATCTCATGGCCCAAGTCACATTTCAGGAGAATTATTCTGGCTGCTGCACTGAGGAGAGATGTAGGGGTAGTGGGGGGTTAGGGCAGAAATGGGCATCCCAGTTAGGAGGCATTGAAATGACCCAGGTAAGAGATGATGGTTGCTTGGGCTGGAGCAGTCATAATGAAGGTGGTGGGAAGTGCTCAGGTTTGGGATGTGTTTTCAAGATAATCCTGATGAATTAGATGTGGGATGTGAAAGAAAGAATTCAAGAATGACTCCTGGTTGGCCGGGCGCGGTGGCTCAAGCCTGTAATCCCAGCACTTTGGGAAGCCAAGACAGGCGGATCACAAGGTCAGGAGATCGAGACCATCCTGGCTAACACGGTGAAACCCCGTCTCTACTAAAAAATACAAAAAACTGGCCGGGCGCGGTGGCTCAAGCCTGTAGCCCCAGCACTTTGGGAGGCCGAGATGGGTGGATCACGAGGTCAGGAGATCAAGACCATCCTGGCTAACCCGGTGAAACCCCGTCTCTACTAAAAAATACAAAAAACTAGCCGGGTGAGGT
>NW_016804704.1:1594813-1635065 GCF_001698545.2 Rhinopithecus bieti
TACAAAAACGGCCGGGCGCGGTGGCTCAAGCCTGTAATCCCAGCACTTTGGGAGGCCGAGATGGGTGGATCACGAGGTCAGGAGATCGAGACCATCCTGGCTAACCCGGTGAAACCCCGTCTCTACTAAAAAATACAAAAAACTAGCCGGGTGAGGTGGCGGGCGCCTGTAGTCCCAGCTACTCGGGAGGCTGAGGCAGGAGAATGGCGTAAACCCGGGAGGCGGAGCTTGCAGTGAGCTGAGATCCGGCCACTGCACTCCAGCCTGGGCGACAGAGCGAGACTCCGTCTCAAAAAAAAAAAAAAAAAAAAAAAAAAAGAATGACTCCTGGCAATTTTAGCTGCGTTTACTCCTCACACAATGACTGATGTCATAGTAACAGCTACTACCATTTGTGGAGCATCACCTATGTGCCTGACTCCTTGGGCGTGTTAGGTATGCGCATTTATCTCTCTAAGTATGCATAGCACCCTGCAAGGCCAGACTGTGTATCCCATCTCACAGATGAGGAAACTGAGGGTTTGAAAGCATGAATCACAGGAGTAATGTCTCAAGGCTAGTAAATAGTTAAGTGTGGGATTCATACCCAGGGCGTTGACTCCAAAGCTTGTGGTCACACTCTCCTAGTATGCTGCAGCAAGGAAAATAAATAACAGGGCCAGGTCTAGCCAAATTTAGGGGAAGGAAGGGATGCTAAATCTGATTCTGGAAAGGTAACTTAGATCAGGACCTGGGGAGCTTAGATAAAGTCTCGTTGCTCACCTGGTACCTTCAGCAAACCTTAGGACACATGGCCTTAGAAAGATAAATGCACTTCAAAGTGTTTCTGGGTTATTAAACAGGAGAAGTAATTGTAGCAATGCTAAGAGCTTCCACTTGGTGGGTAGTTGCTACCATATGCATTGAGCTCTACATGTGTGCTATGCCATTTATCCTTGCAATAATCAGCCTCACAAGGGATGGCTTACTACAGGTCCAAACCGATTCTTCTCCAGGCAAAGTTAAAGGCTCTTAAACATCCCTGCATATTAGAATCACCTGGGATCTCTTAAGACTCCCAGCAGCCAGGACCCACTTCAGACCAATGAAAGCCAGATCTCTGAGATGGGACCCAGGCATGAGAATTATCTGTGTGTCACCATGGGTGAGAACTAATGGGTTAAGTAATTTGCCCAAGATTATTACCCCTCTGCTAAATAGTGAAGTCAGAATTCAAACCCAAATGAGTTCATTTAAGAACCCAGAGTTGTAAGATCTACCCAACTGTATCTGTGCATAGAAATTAGGAAATAAAAGAAAAAAATGAGACTGAAAAGCTTGTTAATCACAGAGAAAACACTTCTGTGTACAGCAGTAATTCTCAACATTGACAACACATTAAAATCACTTAAGTTTTTAAAATACTAATGTCTGAGTGTCACCTCTCAAGATTCTGATTCGGTTAGTGTAGGGTAGACACGGCTATTGATTGTTTTGCTTTTCATTTCCCCAGGTGATTATGATAGTCAGCCAGGATGGAGAGCCCTGCTTTAGAGGATGGGGAGACTCAGGTTTCTTCCATAAGGATTGCAGTTCTTTTAAGCAGTTTCACTGCATCAATATGATTTGCAATACTCTCTCTTTTTTCCCCTTTTCATGCATTATCTGCTTCTGTAGATTTTTAGACTTTGGAGAATGGGGTAGAGAGAAGTGAAATGTGGCTTGTTTGGGTTTTTTTGGTGTTTTTTTTTTTTTTTTGAGACAAGGTCTTACTCTGTCACCCAGGCTGCAGTGCAGTTGCCAGATCTCACCTCACTGCAACACTGTAACATCCGCCTCCCTGCAACACTGTAACCTCTGCCTCCCTGCAACACTGTAACCTCCACCTCCCTGCAACACTGTAACCCCTGCCTCCCTGCAACACTGCAACCTCTGCCTCCCTGCAACACTATAACTTCCACCTCCCTGCAACACTGTAACATCCGCCTCCCTGCAACACTGTAACCTCTGCCTCCCTGCAACACTGTAACCTCTGCCTCCCTGCAACACTCTAACTTCCACCTCCCTGCAACACTGTAACTCCCACCTCCCTGCAACACTGTAACCCCTGCCTCCCTGCAACACTGTAACCCCTGCCTCCCTGCAACACTATAACCTCCACCTCCCTGCAACACTATAACCTTCACCTCCTCAGGCTCAAGGGATCCTCCCACCTCAGCCTCCCAAGTAGCTGGCACTACAGACTGCACCACCACCCTGACTAATTTTTAGTTTTTATTTTGTTTTGCCCCTTTGTTTGTGGATACAGGGTTTTGCCATATTGCCCAGGCTGGTCTCAAACTCCTGAGCTCAGGTGATCCACTTGCCTTGGCCTCACAAAGTGCTGGGATTACAGGCATGAGACACCCTGCACAGCCTGTTTGGCTTTTCAAATTTGAACTCATAATGCAGTTCAAGGGTGCTTGGAAATGGGATGACCTTCATGCACTTTGCTCCTCCCTGCTACCTGTCTCTGTTATCCCACACCCTGAACTAGGTACAGAGACCTTGGATGAAGGAGGGACTCCCTCTATAAAAGGCCAGATTCTTTCTCATTCCTCTGGCATATTGGATCTGGGTGTGTTAGCTTAGCTCAGCCAATCAGAGCTCCTTACTCAGACCTTTGAATGAGGGATCCTTAAGGCAAAGACTCAAGAACAGGAGAAAGTTTTTGACATCAGCAGCACTGTCCTCTCTAGAACTGGCATCTGAGGTTCTAGCTTTGTAGGCTTCCTTTTCTCCCACCTAGGCCCCATGCCTATTTTTCCAGTCTGCCTGGTAATTTTGAGGCGTTTGTTCCATTCTCTTTTCCTTGTCAATCAATGCAGGGTGTTTTCTGTTGCTTGCAACTCACACCACCAAGGGACGTGCCTCTGCACCATGTGGAGATCCCAGAAAGCCCTCAGATGTGAGTGCTGACATTCGAGTCAATGGGACTTTCTAAGAAAGCCCTTCCCAGTGAGGAAGCAAGTGTCCTTGCCTTCATGAAATACTCATGAGGTGGAATGAATAAAGCAAAGCCTGGATCGAGTGATTCTCTTCTCCTGAAGCGGCTTCCCTATGAGAAGGTTGATTTTCTTTATTTGGTTGGTCTCTTTTCTTTCTGCGGGCACTAAGCTGTCAACCAACTTTGGAGCTGAAATCCCTGACTCCCTATAGTAGGGAGGTAAAGCCCTTTTGGCTTTTAACACATCCCCAGACTCAATTTTCTTACCAAATAGAGTCTGACGGCTAAGAGGTTTGGTAAATTAGGTTTCCAGTGGTCCAAACTTTATTGTGACTGCTGGGAGAATTTATCTGCTTTTGAGTAAGAGCTTTTTAAGCCAATTTTGAAAATTTAGTTCAAGAGTTACCGCAAGAAATCTACACTATTGATTTAGCAGGTGATAGTTCTTGGGTGCTCTCTGGAGTCACTTAAGTGTTTAAATTCCTCTCTTTATTACTCCAACAACATCACAAGCCCCATATGAGCTGATGTGAAAGACTCTTGCTCCCTTCAAGGCAAAGCTTAGCAAATATTTCAGTCTGATTAGAGTCAGTGGAAAGGCACTGACTGCAGAAGACTTGAAAGAAGAAAAGTTTCTTTTTTTTAGTCTCTATCTGCCAGCACAATGTGCATTATGGCATTGTGTGCACAGAGGCAGGCACTCAGGAAGTGCACTGTATACACATCTTAGTGAGTCCCAGTTCACAGTGAGTGGTTGAGAGCCTTCCCCTCCACTGTGGTTCGTTCTCAGGAAGCTCCTGGACCAGGCTTCAAGAGTGTCTGAATGGTGGCTTCAGGCAGCCAACCCTAACGCCACTGAGCCTGAATGCGATGTCAAGTCCTGCTAAACACAAGAAACAGCTTCCATTTATTGATGCTTGCTGGTGCCAAGTTCTGTTCTAAGTACTTTGACTTGTTCATTCATATCAACTCCAAAATGGGAGGGATTAACATCCCCATTTTGCAAATAGAGAAAATGAGGCAGAGTTGTTCAGTCATTCAGCCAGTACCCGGGGAAGCCAGGCTGTGAGTCAGGAAGTCCGTTTGAAGCCCACAGCATGCATCCTGAGCCACATGTGCTCCCCTTAAAGGGCCATGGCTTTTTGTCTCGGTTCAAACTGCTAATTTTCTTCCTCTCTCCTTCCCTCTCCCACTTTTTTCCTTCCTTCCCTCCTCTCCTCTCTTCTTCATTTCATTTATTGTTTCATTTCTTCTTTTCTCTTTCATTATTTGAATGAAATGCTTGCTGGAGGCCTAACATTGACAACACATCTGATTGGAGGTGCTCTCATTGCGATAGGAGTATGTCGGGGGCAGGAGCGGGGTTAGGGACCATGCTCACTCCTGTCTCACCCCTTGGAGCACCAAGGATCCTGGGCACCACTGTTGGAGAATCACCACATTCATCATTTTTGGGAAGAC
This sequence comes from Rhinopithecus bieti, assembly GCF_001698545.2. Taxonomy (NCBI): domain Eukaryota; kingdom Metazoa; phylum Chordata; class Mammalia; order Primates; family Cercopithecidae; genus Rhinopithecus; species Rhinopithecus bieti. The sequence continues at coordinate 1,599,240 of NW_016804704.1, forward strand.
ATCTTCCATCTCAGGTCACAACATTTCTATAAAATGCTATTGCCAGAATATGTAGATACTGGAGGGACACCTTCTAAGACAGAGACAGGAAACTGAGAGTCAGCAGAGATGTTGTCTGAGCTGTGCTACAGCTAAAAAGTGAAGGTTCTTATAATGGAAAATCCAGAAATTTTAGAGGAAAAAAAAAGCTTAGATTCCAGCTTCTCTAGGAAAATCTTCTGCTATCCAGTACCACTGGTCAGCCGTCCCCTAAGTCAGCAAGGACAGAGTGGAGACCTCCCTTAAAATGAACAGAGTGGAACCAGCAACACCAAATTTTGCCCAGTCACTCATCTCCACAAAAGTGTCAAGTTTCAAAGTAGGGTTGCATCTTCGTTAACTTAGATACATCATACTGTGCACTTTTTAGAGACAAAGAAGACAAGGGCTGTGTGGGGGTGGAGAAAGGGTAGGAAAGAATATGAATGCACAAAAATAAAGAAATGGGGGCACTGGTTCTGTATCTTCCCAGAGGAATTCTTTGTCTTGTGTCAGAAGTTTGAATCCTGAGGCCTCCCGGTGGCTCATTCCTCTGTTGGATCAGTCTGGTCTGACCTTTGCTCTATCACACACATTCCCAGCGTCCCTATGGACACAGCACTACCTCTTCTTCCTTTTGTTGGAGATCTCCAACTCCCTGAAAGACAGATGTCAGTGTTCTATCCAGGCCCCTGCCCCCAGCACACCAGGGAGCTTGCCCTCATGTCACCCTGATCTAGAATTCTGTGCAGCTGCCAGAAAGCTGGAGTTCTCATCCAGTTGTGAAACTTGTAAATTTTTTTGCCGTTCTGAAACCAAGATTAGGTTGAGTTGGCTCATAAGTGATGCGCATCTGAGTGGGGAGCTGCAGAATGTTTCAAACGGGATCCTGCTGAGTTGCCCCCTTCTATCTGTGGTTGAAGAGCAAGGTGATGCAAACACACTTTCTGGCTGCAGAGGTTCAAGAGTGTCTGCTCTGGCACTGGTGCAGAATGAGAACCTTAATCACCACCTCAGGGTTTGTACTGGGATTTGGAAAAAGGTACGTGTGGAACCTGGTCCAGTGCCTGGCACATAGTGAGTATATTGTCAACAGTCACGTCTTACTTTTATTCTTATGCCAGCTACAACAAAACACTTTCAGGAGGTCACCTCACTGCTCACAAAAATCACATAACAATGTGTTTCAAGCCAAAAGGAAAAATACCCCTTCTCTTTTCTCTTGTCCGTGACTTTGCCTTTCTTAATGCCCTTCATTAGCATAATGGCAGTGGAGGAGGCTGCCACTGGAACATGAGAAGATGGGCTGGCTTCTTTTTCATGCCTCTTTCCTCCCTGCACAATGGGAATGTCATTATTTCAATCTTCTAGATGGTGCCTCTGAGTCTCGGAGAGATGATGTGAGTGGTTGCAATGCTCACAGAACTTCGTAAGAGAGTAAAGAGAGGTGCGGGCTGAAAGCTCATTGCAACCTGTGTGGTGCTGTGCCAGTATAGGCATCTGTTTGGGACTGAAAGGGGGTCTTTGGACATTTGGATGGTTGCCACATCCAATACTGAGGGAACTGAATTGTTTTCTGAGTAGAGTCAGTCAAGTAGCCATGCAGCTCCTGGACAGCACCAGTACCAGTACCCAGTGGCAGATAAGGAGAATCAGGTCCAGGCATGCTTGCTAAGAAGATGAGATTAAACTCCCTGGAATGCAAAAGTGTCTGCAGGGCTGCAGTGAGAGAGGCTGTCCTGGGTATTGAGTTGTGCACGCTCAGACCCCTGTGGGCCTTATCTGCTGGACCAAGAACACATCTCTTAGTTTGAAAATACTCTAGACTCAAGACACCTCTCCCTCATTTTTAAAGACCAGCAATTCATGCTTGAGATTTTCAGCCCCTAGCTTGATGGTCAAGACCTTCGATTTCTTTTCCCTTCCAGAGGAATCTCTAGCATCTCATAAATCATGATTCTCTGAGCCTTATTCCCGGCCCTTTGAACTTAAGGAATATTCACAAGTCCCAGTGCTTTGTTTGGTGCAATAACCTCCCCATTACATCCCTCCACAGCCACTGAGCAGGACTGAGGGTGATGTGGTGGAGAGTTAGTGCTATGGCTGTCAATCAAGCCCTGAAGATTGAATGGTGCACTCAATATTAGTGCCCCAGCAAAGGAAAATGTTTCACTGCTACTCTTCATGTTGGCACATGCTTGAGATGCAGTTTTTAAGCATATCTGTTGTTTCTTTCTTGATATGCTATGGAAAATCTCCTTTAATTCATCTCCAAACATGTAGCCTTCCAGGGGATGGCAGCCTGAGGTCTTGCTGACCGCTGACCCACCGCTTAGCGTCATCCTTAGCATATCAGCAGAGGGCACTGGAGACACCTCAGGCTGGATGCCAAGGCTCACCAGAACCCTCCCCCCCCTACAAACCCAGCATGATGCCTGCCATGCCCTTCCTTCTTGTTTCCACCAACAGTGGTTCTATTGACTCAACAGCTCTACAAAACTTGGCCAACTTCCCCTTCTCTGACCTTCTCTAGCCAATACTGGCAAAAGTTTTCTGTAAGGATCTGGATAAGAAATATTTTAGGTTTTGCAGGCTCTACGTTGACTGATGCAATTACTCAGCCATGTTCTTATGACGCAAGAGCAACCATAGGAAAACGTAGACAAATAGGCAAGGCTGTGCGCCAGTAAAATGTTACTCACAAAAATAGGCAGCTGGCTGCCTTTGGTTCACAGGACACAGTTTGCTGTCTCCTGCCCTAAGGAAACAAGCAAACAAACAAACAAAAAACTGTTGGAGCCTTGTGATGTCATATTTGACCACCAGCTGTCTTAGGCGAGGATCTGAAAAGAGCACTGGACTGGGAAACAAGAGATGCTACATTTTATGTTGACTCTGCGCTAGCTAGCTATGTGGTTGTGGGCAAGCCATCTTTCCTTTATTGGCTTTAATTTTATCATCTAAAAAATGAAAAAGTTTGGACCAACAGTAGTTCCCAAAATACATATATTTCAAATGCATGGAATTGGTCAGAATTCTTAGTTGCAGACAAAGAGTCCCTTTAGCTAAGTTTTAGCCCCTCTAAGCAGAAGATTAAAGGATACTAGGCAATTCACATAACCACGTAGTGGTTCTCCTAGAGATTATGTGAATAATCTCTAGGGGAACCACTGAACTGAATGTGTTTACTACACAGCCAGGGACAGGGCAGCCAGCGATAACACAGACGAAAAAGGTCCAACCTCTGCAGAGGACTGTTGTGGTAGAAAGACCACTGTCACCCGTTGGCATGAGGATGTGAGGGCCTGGATGCCAGGGGCACCCCACAGCTGCCCGGGAGAACCAGGGCCACTGTGCTCACCAGAAAACCCAAACTCCATTCCTGGCTTCCGCTCTAGAACCCACTTCTTCCTCTACGTCCCAAATGAGTGGGTCTGACTGGAGCAAACTCTGCTTCAATCCTGCATCTAGCAGCAAGGGGGTCTGAGAATGTAGTTTAGGCCTCTCAGCCCCTTTAGCAGAGGAGGACAAGCAGAGGGGGTTGAAGGTGCTATTGAGTGAGTGGCCTACACCAGCGGTCCCCAAACTTTCTGGCACCAGAGACCAGTTTCATGGAAGACAATTTTTCCACAGATGGGGGTGGTGGGGGAAGGATGGTTTGGGGATGATTCAAATACATTACATTTATTGTGCACTTTATTTCTATTATTATTACATTGTAATAATAATGAATATTGAATAATAATGAACTAATGACATAAATCACCATCATGTAGAATCAGTGGGAGCCCTGAGTTTGTTTTCCTGCAACTAGACTGTCCCATCTGGGGGTGATGGGAGACAGTGACAGATCATCAGGCATTAGATTTTCATAAGGAGCACACAACCTAGATCCCTCACATGTGCAATTCACAATACAGTTCACGCTCCTATGAGAATCTAATGCTGCCACTGACCTGACAGGAGGTGGAGCTCAGGTGATAATATGAGCTATGGTGAGTGGCTGTAAATAGAGGCGAAGCTTCCCTTGCTTACCCACCACTCACCTCCTGCTGTGCAGCCCTGTTCCTTAACAGGCCATGGACTGGTACCAATTCATGGCTTAGGGGTTGGGACCCCAGCCTAGAGCATCTGCCACACCTACAGAACTGAGCAGAGGTCATTCAGGTGCATACTGCAGGTGTGAAATAAACCGGTTTAGCTCATCATCTGCAGAGCTGGTAATCATCATTCCAAGGCCTCATCAACACAGACACAGGTTATTGCTCATTGTTGAATATTCTTGGCCCATATTCTTAACGTGTGGGTGCTTCTCTGTCCCGGATGCCAGTCCTTACCTTGTTGGGAGTTCCATGCCCCAGGCGCCGCCACCAAAACCCTAGAGCCATCCCTGAGAGGCACTTCTTTGTCTTTATCTTCTGGGTACAATTATGAGGAGAGAAGGGTCCTTTGAACAAAGTTGGCTTAAAGCCATTTTCTTTTCTCTCTTCCAGGAGCAGCAGTTTATTCAATGAGGTCGTGCAGATGAATTTTGAAATAGCCAGTTTCAGCAGCCTTTCGGGGACTCAGCCCATCACATGGCAGGTGGAGTACCCGCGGAAGGGGACCACAGACATTGCCGTGTCTGAGATCTTTGTCAGTCAGAAGGACCTGGTGGGCATCGTTCCTCTGGCTATGGTGAGTCCTGAGTTACCTTGGACACTCCTGCATTCAGCCACCTGATTGCATCCTGTGTTCTTCCTATCTGTCATGGGATGTTTGCTGCAATGGTTTTGCGGAGTGTTTACTTTCAAAGTTTCTCATCTTCCCCCACTCTGGAAGTTGTCACTTTTCATTAGCCTAGCCTTTCTCAACTTTAGTCATAAAGTTTAGTCCAGCAAGTCACAATCATTGCCGGAGGTGGAAGTGAGCACCTGTGATTTTGAGAAGCTCCCCAGGTAATTTCAGTGTGCAGCCAGGGTTGGAAACCCCTAAGCTAAAAGGATGGTCAGCTTTGCCATCTTTCTGCAAACTTAGCTCCTTCCTGCTCCCCACGCCAGGCTTGAGATAGACACCCCTTCATCTCCTCTTTCCTTAGGATGATGGAGCTCACTCAGCATTGAACTCTCAGAGGCTGTCACTGGGCTGCAAGGTCAACCTGAAATGTAGAAAGTAGATGAGTGACATTGGGCTTGAGTAGTACAGCACCCCCATCTGACTCACAATGTGGCCACTCTTAGATTACTATTAGTAGTGTACACTGATGAGAACGTGTAAGCAAACATGCTACTTGTGTGAGTCATGTTACGAGAAAGGGATTAATCAGGATTATGAGAAATGGATTATTCAGGATTCTTTGAGTTATAAAGGCTGCAAACACAACTCAACTTAAACTTGGCTCATGTAAGTTTAAAAGTCTAGAAAAGTGTTTCTCAAACATTAATGGGCATGCAGATCACATGTACATATTGAGTAGGTGCCCATCCTCACTTAGAAGGTCTGGGTTGGGTACTTATTTTTCAAAGCTCCTAAGCCATGTCAGCGCGGCTGGTCTGCAGACCACACTTGGAGTGTGAGGTGCCCACGTGTGCAAATGATGTGGTATGGACGATGGCTTCTCTTCCTTTCTCAGCTCTCCTTCCTCTTTGTTAGTCACAAGGTGGCCCCGGCAATGCCATGCTGGCTTCTTCACAGCATCATGTCCATCAAGAAATGAGTGGAAACCTCATCGCCAATCACTCCAGCAAATCCTCTGGGACAGGGACTGATTGGAACTGATTGGCTTGGGTCATGAGCCCAACTTGAAGCCAATCACTGAAATCAAAAGGATGTGTTGGTCTTATTGCCCAGGCCTGGGGAATGTATCACCCTGGGGCAGGTGTGGAATCAGGTGAAGGAAGTGTAACAGCAGGTGGGGTGGCGGACAGGCTGTAGCCTCAAGTGGGCAGATGCTGAAATCAAGTGGGCAGGGTGTAGAGTCAGGTGGGCAGGTGTAGAGTCAGGTAGGGCAGTGCTGGAATCAGGTGAAGGAAAGTGTACAGCAGGTGGGACAGGTGATAGCATCAAGTGGGAGGCAGATGTGAAATCAAGTTGGGCAGGTGTAGAGTCAGTAGGCGGCAGTGTAGATCAGGTAAGGGCAGGTGTGGAATCAGGTGAAGGAAGGTGGTAACAGCAGTGGGGACAGGTGTAGCATCAAGTGGGGCAGATGTGAAATCAAGTGGGGCAGGTGTAGAGTCAGGTGGGGCAGAGATGTAGAGTCAAGTAGGGCAGGTGTGGAATCAGGGTGAAGAAGTGTAACAGCAGGTGGGAAGGTGTAGCATCAAGTGGGGCAGATGTGAAATCAAGTGGGGCAGGTGTAGAGTCAGGGGGGCAGGTGTAGAGTCAGGTAGGGCGCAGGTGTGAGAATCAGGGAAGGAAGTGTAACAGCAGTTGTGGACAAGGTTGTAGCATTCAAGTGGGCAGCATGTGGAAATCAAGTGGGGCAGGTGGATAGAGATCAGGTGGGGCAGGTGTAGAATCAGGTGAGGCAGGTGTAGAGTCAGGTAGGGCAGGTGTGGAATCAGATGAAGGAAGTGTAGCAGCAGGTGGGACAGGTGTGAAATCAAGTGGAGCAGGTGTAGAGTCAGGTGGGGCATGTGTAGAATCAGGTGAGGCAGGTGTAGAGTCAGGTGGGGCAGGTGTGGAAATCAGGTGGGCAGGTGTGGAATCTGGTGGAGCAGTTGTGGAGTCAGGTGGGGCAGGTGTGGAATCAGGGTGGGCAGGTGTAGAGTCAGGTGGGGCAGGTGTGGAATCAGGTGGGGCAGGTGTGGAATCAGGTGGGGCAGGCTGTGGAGTTCAGGTGGGGTAGTTGGGAGTCAGGTGGGGCAGGTGTGGAGATCAGGGTGGGCAAATGTGGAATCAAGTGGGGCAGGTGTTAGGAGTCAGATGGGGCAAGGTGTGTGGAATCAGGTTGGGGCAGTGTGGAATCAGGTGGGGCAGGTGTGGAGCAGGTGGGGCAGGGTGTGAGTCAGGTGGAGCAGGTGTGGATCAGGTGGAGGCAAATGTGGAATCAAGTGGGGCAGGTGTAGAGTCAGATTGGGGGGTGTGAATCAGGACTTGGGGCGTGTGGAATCAGGTGGGGCAGTGTGGAGGTCAGGTTGGGGCAGGTGTGGAGTCCAGGTGAAGCAGGTGTGGGAAATCAGGGTGGGGAAAATGATTGGAACAGGGGACAGGTGTTAGATCAGGTGGGGACAGGTGTGGATCAGCTGGGCAGTGTGTGGAGGTCAGCTGGGGCATGGTGTCGCGTCAGCTGGGGCAGGTGTGGATCAGGTGGGCAGGTGAGAGTCAGTTCTGGGGCAGGTGTGGCGTCAGGTGGGCAGTGTAGAGTCAGCGGTGGGGCAGGTGTGGGGATCAGGTGGGGCAGGTGATAGAGTCAGGTGGGGCAGTGTGGCGTCAGGTGGGGCAGGTGTAGAGTCAGGTGGGGCAGGTGTGGAATCAGGTGGGGCAGGTGTAGAGTCAGGTGGGGCAGGTGTGGAATCAGGTGGGACAAATGTGGAATCAGGTGGAGCAGGTGTGGAATCAGGTGGAGCAGGTGTAGAATCAGGTGGGGCAGGCGTAGCCTCGGGTGGGGCAAGTGTGTATGAGATTAAGAGGCTGTGCATCATGGAAAAATCTGGCTTTCACTGAAACAGGGAACAGATGCTGGTCAGACAAAACAGGAGATGTCCACCCCAGAAGGTATCATCTACCACAAAGATCTGTAAACACTTTGAAGTTAGGGAATGATTCCTTTTGACTCTTTATGTCCTAGAACAGGGGTCAACAAACAACAGCCCATGGGCCACATCCAATCTGCTGCCCAGTTTTGTACACCACGCAAGCTAAGAATGGTTTTAACATTTTTAAATATCTACATTTTAAGTGGTGCTGTCTAGCTACTTCATATGCTCAGTTCTGCCTCTTAGCTCATAAACTCTAAAATATTTACTATCTGGCCTTTTAGAGAGAAAATTTGCAGACCTCTGTCCTAGAGCACACACCAACATCAGCTCTGGATTACAAGTTCTCAGTTTCTATCTTACCTATTTCAGAAGGATAAGACATTCGAATACTTTGAAAAGGAAAAGTCATCTTAAGAGTGTGAGATATTATAATGGTCCTTTTCAAGGGAGCACAGGTCTTCCTTCGATGGATATATTGTTATTACTGTGGTTGTTGTGTTTTTGTAATGCCTTTAAGGTAAAGTGAAGTGACTACTAATGTCTGTCCTCTTGTCAGGATCCTTTTGTTTGCAAGTAAACGCACATGAATTCAAACGAGCTTTATTCAAAAATTCGTTGGTTAACAAACATCTTTGCAGCACCAGCACAGAGCTCTGGGCTCTGAACCCTGGATTTGGGTGCTTGTGCAGTGATATGGTTTGGCTGTGTCCCCACCCAAATCTCATCTTGAATTGTAGCCCCCACAATTCCCACATGTTGTGGGAGGAACCCGAAGGGAGAAAATTGAATCATGGAGGTGGTTTTCACCATACTGTTCTCATGATTGTGAGTAAGTCTCACAAGATCTAGTGCTTTTATAAGGGGTTTCCCCTTCCTCTTGGCTCTTCACTCTCTCTTCCCATCGCCATGTGAGACATGCTTTTTGCCTTCCGCCATGGTTGTGAAACCTCCCCAGCCACATGGAACGGTGAGTCCATTACCTACTTTCCTTTATAAATTACCCAGTCTCAGATATGTCTCTATCGGCAGCGTGAAAACAGACTAATACATGCAGGATCGTCGTTCTGCATCCCTGGGATGTACAACTTGACCTCAGCTATGCAAAGCAACATGGAAAATTAGAAAATAGATGAGGCAGTTTAGAGGAACTTCTATTCTCCTGTTTTCTGTATGCTCAAAGTTTTGGTTCAGAATAAGCTTTAGGACATTTATAACTAGGCAAAAAATAAACTTCTGTTGGAAGTAACTAGCTAATAAAACTGCAGCTTTGACTAGAAGATGAGAAATTAAAAAAAAAATACTGAACAAAAAGCAAATCCTGTGTTGGCTGTTAGCAGCCAGTGAGACAGCTGGTTAGATCTTTGAACAGATTAAGTATATTTTCCAAATTGTTGATTGTTTTAAAGAAAACAAACTTCAGAAAGGTGAAATAGGGGTTTAACAGATGGAAAATCTGCCTTGCTGGGGAAGTTCTCGCCTTAAAATCAAACCTTCTGAAGCTCCTTTTAAATCCAAGGAGAGAGCCGTGGACGGGAGGATTCAGCCCCAGCATTCCCCATCACCTACTGCCTCTGACTCCCCCTGAGTAAAGGCAATGGGAAAAGCAGGGAGAAGTGCTCTCAACTCTCCCCAAAGCAGACCGTGCAAGCGAAAGCCACCTGAATCTCACTTGCCGGTCCCTGGGCACTGTTTTATTTGGAGAGCACTGGTTCCCAAGGCCACCGTTTTCCTCATCCTGCCTCCAGGCTTGTTGGCAATGAGATTCTTGCCTTGTGAGGGCAGGAAAGCTCCCAGTCTTAGCTCCACGGCCCTCCTGCCAGCACCCACATCTCCCTAATCCCCTCCTCCCTGCCCTGGCCCCCACTGTGCCAGTGTTAGGCTTGGGGGTTGGGGTGAGAGAGGTATCTGAATGGGAGGACCAAGGCCACTTTCTTACATAAAGCTTTCAGAACTACAAAAGAAGGAGCATTTGGGACTAACAAAAACGTTGGCAGATCAGTTCTTCTTCAATGTAAGGAAAAAGTGTTCACATCCCAAGTTGAGGCCACATAAGCAGAGGCCAGGCACAGGTTTCCATGTGATAGTTTCTGTATGTCAGTGGCTGGAGTGGTGGTCTCTTTTTAAGAATAAATGGATAAGGCCAGGTGTGATGGCTCACACCTATAATCCAAGCACTTTGGGAGGCCAAGGCAGGAGGATTGTTTGAGTCCAAGAGTTCAAGACCAGCTTGGGCAACATAGTGAGACCTTGTTTCTCGTACCAAAATTTGATATATATATATATATACCAAAATTAGCCAGGTGTGGTGGCACACACCTATAGTCCCAGCTCCTGGGGAGGCTGAGGTGGGAGGATTGCTTAAGCCCAGGAGTTGGAAGCTGCAGTGAGCCATGATGATGCCACTGCATTCCCAGCCTGGGCAACAGAATGAGACCCTGCCTCAAAAAAAAAAAAAAAAAAAAAGGCGGGGGGGAATAAACAAACAGCAGAATTCATTCACCCTGACACTAAGCTCTGCAGGCATTCATTGCTGTACGTCCTCAGAGGACAGCAGTCAACAGACAAAGTTTGCCTTCCTGCAGGTACACTCTAGTGGAGTGACAGACAGCAAACAGGTAGATACTGCCTAAGGCGAGGTCCAGGTAGTGATCAGACGCTGCTGTCAGACAAATCAAGGAGGGCAAGGGGATGGGGTCTAACTGATTTCTAGCTGTATTAATGTCATGGTCTTTCTTCCTACTGCTTATTTGAAATTTAAAAAACAAAAATCAAAGAAACTAAATTTTAGGCATGAAACTCTAGAGAAGGCAGTAACCACTAATTTTGGCAGGTATAGGAAGAAGTTCTTTGCCCCCGGGACTGATATATTTAGTCTGAAATTAAATTTCCTGAGAAGTAGTGAGATTTACCTGGAATTTTGAAAAGTTTCAAATCATTGCCATTTTTCATCCTTTGCAAACACATTATGAAATCATTTTCCTTGACCCCTGCAACTTGACGGTAACTTAGGTTTTTTTTTTTTTCTTACACAGAGCTTTCAAAATTCCTAGAACATGTTCCTATCTCTCTGCATAAAATCAAATGAAAAATAAAGTGGCCATCAGTAGGGCTGTTTAAAGGAGAGATTGCTACTTGTTCTTGCCTCTGCAAAATGATGATCTAATTCTCACCTCTCTGGGGTGTCATGGAGATTCATTAGGTCTTGAGGGATCCTTGGAGCCCCTGGATGAAGCACGCAGCTAGAAAGGATGATCAGGAAAAAGATGGCAGTGGAGCCTTCTCCTGTGACTGGTTTGCCCTTCCAGACCCTTCTGGGCTCTGCTCTGGGCCCTGGGGGCTGGCCCGTGTGAACTACAGCCCCCAGGCTCCCTTGCCCTCTGGCTGCTGGAGGGCTTTAACCAGTGGGAGGCACCAGAGAGAACTGGAGGAAAGGGGTTGGATTATGTCCACCCTCCCAAGAAAGCAGGTTGAAGTCCTAACCCCTGGTGTCTGTGAATGTGACCTTATTTGGAAGTAAGATCTTTGTGAATTTACTGAAGTTGAGAGGAGATCATGCTGGATTCGAGCGGAGTCCAAATGCAGTGACTGGTGTACTTACAAGGAGACAGAGATTTGAACATGGAAGATACAAGAAGACCATGTGAGGATGGTGACAAAGACTGGAGCATCCAATAGCACCCAGGAGCCAAGGGAAGCAAAGAGTAGCTGGCAACACGCCGAGCCTAGGAGAGCGGCAAGGACGGGTCTCCCTAGAGCCTTCAGAGGGATTGTGTTGCAGCTGACACCTGGATTTCGGACTTTCAGCCTGAGGAACTATGAGACAATCAGTGTCTGTTGTTTCAGCCTCCATCCGTGGTACTGTTTCGGGAGCCCTGGGACACAGTGCATCCCCATCTGCCAGGCCTGATGTGTGTCTTGTGGGGGTGAGGTCCTCAAGCATCTCAACTACCTTGCCCTACCCTTAGACCTGGGGGTAGAAACAGCTCCCAGCTGGGACTAGCATGGGGTGCTGCACCATCCCTGGCTATTTCCCTCCGTTGTGCCCACAGCTTTATGGCTCAGCCTTTACAACACCCCCTCCAGTTAAACCACCTGAGCAGGCTTCTGTTCCAGCCAGAACCCTGAGTGATACCAGAGAGCTAAATGCTGCATGCTCCTTCTAGACTGTCTTTTGCTGAGAACACACCATTATCCTCAAAATATATATATATATGGGCTGGGCACTGTGGCTCACGCCCATAATGCCAGCACTTTGGGAAGCTGAGGTGGGTGAATCACCTGAGGTCAGGAGGTCTTGACCAGTCTGGCCAACATGGTGAAACCCCATCTCTACTAAAATACAAAATTAGCCAGGCATGGTGGCACATGTCTGTAGTTCCAGCTACTCAGGAGGTTGAGTCAGGAGAATCACTTGAACTTGGAGGCGGAGGTTGCACTGAGCCGAGATGACACCACTGCACTCTAGCCTGGGTGACAGAGTGAGGCTTTGTCTCAAAAAAAAAAAAATGTATATATATATATATATATGTGTGTGTGTGTGTGTGTGTGTATCTTCAGGAAATATTCCCAGGTTGGTCTTTCTCCTCTTCATAGACAGTCAAAATGGAAGGGAACAGTGAAGGCATCTTGTTGGGGTTTCTTGACCCCAGTGGTCATTGCTGGATTTTTCCACCCGGGGGCATCCTGTGGTTGTTTTCCTGCGTCCTTTGCCCTTGCTAAATTCAAAGACTGGACGTGCATGAACAGGCCCGTGGCACCGCAGAGATGCTATCGGATCTGTACGTCAATCTGCAGGTGATGGATGGCTTCACTCTGCTCGGGGTCTGTGGGGAAGCGTGTCAGCAACAAGCCACTGTCAGCACCCATCATCTTCTGTGTTTCCAAGGGAAGGGCGGACGGCCAGGATGTCCTTAGGCTGCACGGGGGAGATCTCCTTTGACAGGGATTTGGGAGGAATATTGCTTTCTAAAGGAGACAACTGGCAGCACACTCACTGTTTCCACTGTTTTCAAACCCATCCCTGTCCTGATCTCCTTCTTCCTATTCCAACTTCAAAAGTTCATTTGTCACTCTCATAAGAGAATTTTCAAGGACTGGGTCCTGCGGTTGGATGCTCTAGGGCAACTTGAAAAACCTGTTTGCTCAGTTGAACACATACACTATATGGACAGATAAGTATCTTTCTTGTCACAGCTGGAGATTTGCTTTGCGGATCTAGGTTTAAAATCCCTCCCCTCCAACTACCTGGCCCACGATTTTTGCCTTAAAAAGTAAATCTCTGACGGCACTACAAGCCTGTTTCCTGCCTTGGTTAGCGATGTTCTGCCAGTGGTCATGATTAATTCCCTCCAACAAATGACATACTTATACCCACTGCCTGCCAGAGCGTCAACACTCCTTGGAGACAACTCACTTGCCGTCCCTCTGTCACTCACTCATTTATCTGAACTTTGGTTTCCCACCAGTACACGGCAACACGTGGGACTGAGGGCGTAGCACAGGCCCTTCCAACGTTTTAAGACCTTTCCATTACTGGACTTGCTCTTACTTAGCACCGAGTTAAAGCTATTGTTCTGATTTTCAAAGATGATATAACTCTCGGCCGGAGTGCGTGGCTCCCCACGCCTGTCATCCAGCCACTTGGGCAGCTCGAGGCAGGCAGATTTGGCCTGCAGCTCAGAGTTTGAAACAGAGCCTGGGCAACATGGTGAACCCCTATCTCACTAAACAATACCACGAACAGAGCCAGCCATCGGTCAGCAGGTCCCTGTTCAATCCCAGCTACTCAGGAGGCCTGAGGGCAGGCAGAATCGTTACACCCGGGCAGGCGAGGGTCTGCAGTAAGCTGACGTTGCCCACTGTACTCCAGCTCGGCAACAAAGTGAAGATTCTATCTAAAAAAAAAAAAAAAAAAAAAAAAAAAAAAAACAAACTGATATAGATGCATACTCAACCTTCATTAGCAGATTATTGAGAATGACAACACAGAGAACTATCATAGATGATATAGCATGATCAATAACCTTCCATTAGAGGATTACTTGCCGAACGCGGAAACACGAGAGTATATACATAGCAATAAATCCAATAATCAATTTAATGATCTATCATTCCCAAAGTGAACAAGAACTGATACTAGCAACAGCACAAAATAGCCGATGCTTAGGTCAGCATTTTCTTCTTCCCTCACTTCCAGTCCAATGGAGTTTGCATACCAGTAGGAGAGCCAGGAAGGCACACGCTGCGGCTGTTCGATTAATGAAGCCTCTTCTACTTTTTGCATGCGTCCCAACACCACTGCCGTCTATCGTTCTTATTTTAATCACTCTTCTCCTCCTAAGAGAGACATCTACGTATCTAAAAACTTGGGGTGCTCAGCCATCAGCCCTGACTGTAGTTGGGGTTGCACGTCCCAATGGCCTCCTCCTAATGCCCCTGGTGTCGACCTTGGAAGTGACTCCTTGACTTCTCTGGTTGCCTCAGTTTCCTCATTTGTAAATAGAATAGGCTGGGTGTGGTGGCTCATACTGTAATCCCAGCACTTGGGAGGCTGAGGCGAGTGGATCGCAAGGTCAGGAGTTTCAAGACCAGTCTGGGCCAAGATCGGTGAAACCCTTCTCTACTAAAAAATACAAAAAATTAGTTGGGTATGGTGCAGTGGCCTGTAATCCCAGCTCCTTGGGAGGCCTGAGGGCAGGAGAATTTGCTTGACAACCAGGCGGCGACGGTTGCAGCTGAGTGAGATCGTTGCCATTGCATCTCCCATCCTGCCGGTGACAGAGTGAGGACTCCATCTCAAAAAAACAAAAGGAATAAAAATGCCCCCACTCCATGGGCCGGTTTTGAGAACCTAACTATACTCAGAAAAATCTTTGCTTGGCACTTTAGTATAGTCGTCAGAAATGCTAGTTATCTTTAGTCTTAAACAAGCTTCCAGGTTATAACTTCTACTTATATTTGCTTAATACAAATATAAGCTCATATAATTTACTTTGTGGGTATGTCAAACATAGCTCATTAAATCACTTTACACTAGGAGTTACATTAACTGTTACTACAGAAGATGTTCATCCATGGTGGCCCGTTAGAAATCCTACTGAGTCGGGACGGTACCACTCTTGGTAAATCTGTCCATAGGTGTCTGGCAAACCCGCAGTGCACCCTCATGTGAAGGAGTGATGCCAGCCGCCAGCCTCACTCTCAACGACACTGACAGCCCTCCCACTGGAATGTAACTGAAATAGCTAGTCCCGAGAGAAGTAGCTGTTTTGGCGGTGACGGGAGGGGGGACCCTACGCTTGTGCCAGGATAAGGACTGTGCACTAAAGCTGCAGCAGCATTGCAGCCACCCTGCAGGGGTCCTGAGATGGAGAACCCCCCAGAGAATCCACACAGCTCTCTAAATTTGAATGGGAAAGTTACACGTGCATTTCCACTTAACCTCTAACTGAAACTTAGCATTTTCTTCCTATCATAGTCCATTCGAGCCGCTATCACAAAATGCCAAAAGCTGCATGGTTTATAAACAGTGGAAATTGACTGCTCATGGTTCTGGGGGCCAGAAGTTCAAGATCAGCAGGTTCAGTGTCTGGTAAGGACCTGCCTCCTGGTGCATAGACGTGGCTTCTCGCTGTGTCCCCATGTGGTGGAATGGGCAAATAAGCTCTCTGAGGTCTCTTTTATAAGGACACTATATTAGTCCATTTTCATGCTGCTGATAAAGACATACCCAAGTCTGGAAAGGAAAAGAGGTTTAATGGACTTACAGTTCCACATGGCTGGGGAGGCCTCAACTCATGGTGGAAGGCAAGGAGGAGCAAGTCACATCTTACATGGAAGGCGGCAGGCAAAAAGAGAGTCGCAAACCAAGTGAAAGGGGAAACCCTTTATAAAACCAACAGATCTCCTGAGACTTATTCATTACCATGAGAATAGTATGGGGGAAACCATCCCCATGATTCAATTATCTCCCATTGGGTCCTTCCCACAACATGTATGAATTATGGGAGCTACCATTCAAGATGAGATTTGGGTGGGAAACTGCCAAACCATATCAGACACTGATCGCATTCGTAAGGACTTCACCTGCATGACCTCATCACCTCCCAAAGGCCCCACCTCCTAACCCATCACCTTGGGGGTTGGCATTTCAGCATATGAATTTTTGTGAACACAGGTCATAGCCCCAAAAGCATTAGCGGTTGCCACCAAACTCACACATTTCCGTGTCATATCATATGCAGTTGATACAGATGTCATGCAATACCTTCCATACTCTTCACTGCTTTGAAAGTAAAGCACTACATCTTATTACTCAATTCAATAATTAAGAAACACATGTCCTACAGTACCTGAAGTTATTCTGAATTTTGGTAACTGCATTTCTTTGGTTTTTGTTTGTTTGTTTGTTTTGTTTTGTTTTTTTGTGAGATGGAGTCTCGCTCTGTCACCCAGGCTGGAGTGCAGTGGTGTGATCTCAGCCAACTGCAACCTTCACCTCCCGGGTTGGGATCTCAGCCTTCCAAGTAACTGGGGTTACAGGCACTCACCACCATGCCCAGCTAATTTGTTTGTGTTTTAGCATGTTGACCAGGCTGGTCTCGAACCACTGACCTCAGGTGATCTGCCCACCTCAGCCTCCCAAAATGCTGGGATTACAGGCATGAGCCATTGCACCTGGCCTGTGCTGAACATTTTATTTTATTTTATTTTATTTTATTTTATTTTTGAGATGAAGTCTCACTCTGTCACCTAGGCTGGAGTGCAGTGGTATGATTCGGCTCACTGCAACCTCCGTCTCCTGGGTTCAAGCGATTCTCATGCCTCAGCCTCCTGAGTAGCTGGGATTACAGCCGTTTGCCACTAGATCCAGCTAATTTTGTATTTTAGCAGAGACGAAGTTTCACTGTGTTGGCCGGGCTGGTCTCAAATTCCTGACCTCAAGTGATCCTCCTGCCTTGGCCTCCCAAAGTGCTGGGATTACAGGTGTGAGCCACTATGCCCGGTTGGTAACCGCATTTCAGTACAATTGATTTCCTGTGTGAGCACACATATCTGCCAGCCAAATATCTATACTGTACATCTTTAAAAACTATTATTCATGGGAAATAGAATTCTCAGACCTCACCTGCGTAGCTAGAGATCCCAATGACCCACACGATGAAATGGCTCAGGCCGCTGCATATAGAAGAAACGCTCACTCCCAGCCCTGCTGCACCCTGCCTTCCGAGTCAAGGGAGGGGAGCCCACCAGGGGCTTCTCCCAGTGAGCGGCCTACTGTGTGCAAGTATGTTGCAGATGCTGCCAGGTCCTCCTCACCCGGACATGCTTTGCCTCGCTGGCCATCCTGAGAGGGCCACCCCACTCCTCTCCTCTCTTACTCAGACTCCGAAGCCCACCTTGTCCGCCCCAAGATGTGCTGACGTTGCGTGCCCTTCCCCCATTCTAGCACATTGCCTGATTCTTATTTTTGGCTATCCAATAAAATTATTGTTTTGGTCTTGATCATTGTCGGACATTATCTTCCTTATGTTTTCATTGTTTATCAGTTTACTCCTCTCCCCGCTGAAATCTGGAATGTCTGGCTCCATGACAGCTGGGATTTCATCTCTTCTCATTTTAGCCTTGACAAATTATTGTTCTGGCTGATCATTATCTGACATATCTTCCTATGTTCTCATTTGTGTATCTTATTTATCCCCTCCCCCAACCCCCAAGTCTGGATTGCTGGCTCCCCTGAGAGTTGGGATTTTGTCTCTATCTCCATTTTGCCATTGAGTCCTTTGCTCTCCTAGTCTCCCACAAACACTCCCTGAGGGACTGCGTGGGTGCCAGTTCCAGGAAACAGCAACGAGATAATAACAGACGTAAGGTTCCGCGTCCCCAACACCGGGCATCTCAGGGACTATCTATGTGATCATTATCTTGTGACCATCATTTGGGAAAGCTTCCGTGAGCCCTGGGGCCCTGGTCTGCTGCCTCCAACCCAAAGATAGAGGTACTCTGTATGTCTGAGCCTCCCCCTGCCCTGCAGTTCTGCTCGCAGTGTCCCGGCTTCCTCCGCCAAGAGTCGGGCCTCTCTGCCCAGAAAGTGCTGGGTCCTGGTCAGTCCATGAAAGGGAGCCAAAATGGCTGCTGGAAACTGCTGGACAGCTACGGCCAGCATCTGCACAACTTGAGGTGCGCCATGGGCTACTGCTGCAGGAAATCTAGGATGCAGGTGCAGGTGCAGAATCACTTGTTATCAGCGAGGTCTACCATGCCGCACACTCTGATATGCAACCTGCCCATCTGTGCCATCCCTTGAAAATTGCATCTCGATGTGGCAGGTCTCCCCCATACCTCACCACTTCCAGTCTCAGGCCTAGCCCCAATCATCTATACCTGGATCGTGTCACCTGCCTCTGGACTTCTCCCGCTGCTCAATGCTGACCCCTGGCAGCCTTCCTCACAGCAAGAGCCTTGAACCGGTCGTCGACCTCCCTGCCTCTCAACCTCCTGAAAACTCCCCCCCACTGCACTTTTTTTAAAAGTAACGGTGTCTGGTCCATGGAAGCACACTGAGATCTAACCTCCTTCCCCAGCCCCTCCCATGCACTCTGCCCTGGGGCCTTTGCCACTTACTATTACCTGGTACAGGAGAGCCTTTTCCCCACATTCAAACTGGGTTATTCCCTGCCTATTCAGGTCTCTGCTTCATCTCTCAGGATGCACCGCCATCACCCTTGCATTAAAGATAACACCAACTCTATGCCCCAATGGGCTTGATTTCTTGCATAAAATGACCAAATAAATGCATGCCTTATTTGGTACCATTCACTATCTGAATTTCCCAGGGGTGTCAGCGTCCATATGGCAGAGACACTCTATCAGTAGCTTCTAGAACAATGCTGGCACACAGTAGGGCACATACAGGACTTTGAATGTATAAGGGATTGTAGGACCCACGCATCGCCTGCTCCCACCAGGAGGGAGGGACTCTGATCTTTTTCATGTGTTGATCACCAGTGCCAAGCACAGCTCCATGCACTCATGGAACTGCTCTGGTAATACCTGTTGCCTAATGAACGCCAACCCCAAAGAAAGACGCCATTATCCTTACGTTTAGGTATATGATTAATGCCAAGGCTAACATTAAAAGTATCAAGCCTTTATCTCCAGCTCATATTATTGTCATCATTTGAAAACATGTGAGCGCATGATCTACAAATGAATTTATAATTATTTTAATTATTGTCACATGAGGAGAAAGGAAATATTTTGAGCAAATTGGAGAATACATGTCTGTGTGGATGCAAGGATAACTTTGGCAGTGATTCAATCTCTCTTACAAAACATTATGGCACCACTGGGACTGCTTGATTGTCATCATCCATTCATTTTTCAAAATGAGAATGGAGTTAAGTTCTACACGGTGGCCTTTGTTCATCCTTGTTATCTTTAAGAATAAAAATACATGGTACGGGTTGCAGTGACTCATTGCCTATAATTCCAAGCTTCAGAGAGGGGCCGAGGTTGGGAAGATGGCCTTGAGCCCAGGAGTTCAAGACCAGTCTGGGCAATATAGTGAACATAACGTCTCTGCCAAAAAAAAATTTTTAAAAATCGAGGCAGGGGATTGCTTGAGCCTGGAAGGTGAGGCTACAGTGAGCCCATGATTGCACCATGTACCCGCACTGGGCATTGGGAGTGAAATCCTGGTCACTAAAACCAACAACAAAAAACAATATGATCACTAACTATTCAGGTATCGAGACAGTCCAATTCATGAAGCAAAGAGCGGAATGGTGGCGCCTGCGGCTGGGAAGGCGAGATGAGGAGAAGTTATTATGAATCGAGGACCCAGATAGTCTCAGCCTGCAGCGTGAACAAGCCCCCGACGATCTGCCTGGAGGTCAACAACACTGTATTTGCATTTTAACATTTGGACGGGCTGCAGTGGCTCACCGCCGTAATCCTAGCATTGGGGCCAAGGCATGTGGATCGTGAAGTCAGGAGGTCGAATCAGCTGGCCAAGAATGGTGAGACCCTGGTCTTACTAAAATACAAAAGTTAGCCAGGCGTGGTGGCGCACACCTGTAAATCCCAGCCACTCGGAGACTGAGGCAGGAGAACCACTTGAACTTAGGAAGGCGGAGGTTAAGGAGCCGAGATCATTGCCATTGCACTCCAGCCCGGAGCGACAAGAGCAAAATCCGTCTCAAAAAAAAAAAAATAAAAAAAAAAAAAAAAAAGGCAAGGAGGTTTAGATCTACCAATTACCTGTTCTTGCCCAATAAAATAAATTTTAAAAAATCAAATGCAAGCTGTGGCTGAGGGAGGGCGTGGCTATGTTTCAGGCCATCTTTTGAATGAGCAGGTTCCGCATGACCGTTGGGGACTTGGGAAAGCCTGGGTCCCCCTCCAAGGTGTCTCAGGCGGCAGGCTGGTGACAAGCCCAGGAATCTGCATCCCTAAAGCTCAGAGACCCCACCTTGAGAACACTGCCCTGGGCCAGGGTTGCCACTCTGACTCCCCGTGGGGTCACTGAGTCAGGGAGGTGGAGCTCCTGGCCGCAATCCCAACCACTTAAGCCAAATCCGCATATTAGAACCTGGGCCTGTATTTATAGGCAGCTGCATTGGTGTCTCTGCACATCAGGATTACACACTGCCCTTGAAACTTCTCACAGCCGGCTCCGGGCGTTCATCCAGGGTCGTCTACCAAATATCCCCCCTCCTCATTAGGTCCCTGATAACGCTGTCCTAAAAGAGCAACCTCGAAGCCCCTCTGAGCTGTCCCGCTCATCCTCCTTTGCAGCCCATTCTTCTGCCAGCCCGATGCTAGCTGAGCACTTGTCAGCTCTCCATTGTCCATGTCCCTCTGGACGGTCACTGTCCCAGAGGCTTGGGAACTTGGCCATGTCCACTGCCTAGTCCCCACGCTTCAGATCACTGCTCAATATCTAGTTGATGGTCAAAAAATATCTACATTGAATGAGTGAGTTATAATAATATGTTGGCCAGGTGCGGTGGCTCACACCTGTAATCTCAGGACTTTGGGAGGCCGAGGTAGGCAGATCACAAGGTCAGGAGATCGAGACCATCCTGGCCAACAGGGTGAAACCCCGTCCTTACTAAAAATACAAAAATTAGTCAGGCATGGTGGCATGTGCCTGTATTCCCAGCTACTCAGGAGGCTGAGGCATGAGAATCGCTTGAACCTGGGAGGTGGAGGCTGCAATGAGCCGGGATCGCACCACTGCACTCCAGCCTGGGTGACAGAGTGAGACTCTGTCTCAAAAATAATAACAATAATAATAACAGTGTGTATGTTTTCTCTATGTTTCTAAACTTTATGTTGTTTTGGTCCTGGTCTGGGAAGGAAAGATTCACATTTAGAAACAGATGAAGCAGTGTTATGCAATGGAGCTTTCGGTCATAATGTTCTGTGTCTGCACTGTCCACTCTGGGGACCACTAGCTACATGCGGTAGTTGAACACTTAAAATTGGCTAGAAAAAAAGAGGAATTAAATTTTTATTTTTATCTGAATTTAATTAATTTTAACGTAAGTAGCAACACGTGACTAGTGGCCATTTTACTGCACAGAGCGGTGATAGAGAGCATCTGTGGTGATGGAGGTGACTCACTGGAAATCAAGAACCAGATTCGGCCCCAGCCCTGCAGGGAGTCACAGTCTCTCTCCTCATCATTCTTCATCTCTTCACCCCTTAGTGTGGTTCTTCTGAGATCCTCCAGTGATGGGGCTACTTTTTTTTCAGATTGCATGGAATCTGGTATGTTAAACTCTAAAAATTAAACAAAGCATAGTGGAAGATTTTGAATTTCTGGAGTTTCATCAGCACAATTTTGGAGCAGGTGGCAGAAACCCAACTCAACTGGCTTAATCCAAACGGAGAATTGACCATGTAGCTTCAGGCACAGTTGGATCCAGGTGCCCAAACATTTTTAGCCTAGCCATTTGTCTCTTTGTCTCAGCTCTGCTTTATCTGTCTGTGGATAGTTTTTCTCAGGCATCATTTCCCAAAGGTAGTTCCTGGCATCCAAGCAATTTCTCATCCCCGGGAAAAAGTCTGCCTCTTTACCAAGAGTTCCAGCAAAAGTCTCAGGATTCCTCCTAACGGTATTGTCATCCCATTTCTGAAGCAGCCACCCTGACTATGACTGGCCAGGCATGGTGTGTGCCTGTCTCCCGCATAACCTCAGATCCAACAGGAGCCAAAATAATTGGAGTGGGGATGGGAGGAAGGGGGGTTGACAGACAAACCCCAACAGATGCCCATGACATCTGGCTTTACAGACACCCCAGATCTGGCTGCTACTATTTTGGTTGTAACATGCCTATCTCTATTGATAAGAGATCAGGGGCAGGTGAGCTTCAACCTGAGCGAGGCATCCTGGCATTCACAGCCACACACCCTCATCCCTTGGCCTAAATTCTGCCAATGTTTTGAAGACACAAAAGGGAATAAGGGGTCAGAGGCTAACAGCCCTCACCAGTGCAGCAAGGATTACTTCAGTTGATCTATGTAAAACACTTAGAAGAGTACTTGGCACATATTAAATGTTATAGAAAAATATTGGCCATTATTATTAATTAGTAGCAGTAGTAACAGTAACATTAATTAGCTCTTCCTTCATGTTCATAGGAAATTGCTTTGTTTGCTATAAAGGAGCTAGTTGCTATTATTTATGATCCATACAGACTTAATTGATGTTCTTTTTTTCTCCAGATGCATACTCCAAGTTTATTAGTATTATGCTAGTTTCTGTGCTGACACACCTGGTAAAATTGTGCCCTTAAAGTCCCAGGTGAGGGGAGGAAGAGGAGCAATGTTTTTCCGACTATGAAAATGGGAAGATAACTGAGTAGGAGGAGCACTCAAGTTTCTGAAAGATCAGGAGGAAAGCAACCAGCCCTTTTCTTTGCACTTTGGCCATGTGTGCAGAATCAATGAGGTTGCTGAATGAAAACAGTTTTCTTAGCATGAAGCCTTGTGTTTTCCATTCATTTTTCTAGGCAAAGGCTTCTCCTGACCTCAAATCTTTATGGAATATATCTCCTTAAATCCTGCATGGCCTAGTTCAGCAGTCTTCAGAATGTGGTATGGAAACTCTCGGAGGTCCCCAAGACCCTTTCAAGGAGTCTGTGAGATCAAAACTCTTTTTCTAATAATGCTGTGGTAATTATCTATTGGTGCATAACAATTTTCCCTAAGACTCAGTGACTTAAAATAGCAATATAGGGCCAGGAATTCAGGAGCAAGTCTGCTGGGTGGTTCTGTCCTCAGCTCTTTCATGAGTTGCAAGAATGAGATTGGTGGGGGCTGCAGTCTCATCTGAAGGCTCAACTGGGGCTGGAGGATCCATCTTCAAGGTGGTCTCCTCACCTGGCTGGCAAGTGAGTTCCTCCTAAGCAGGTTGTGTAGTGGCCTAACAACATGGTGGCTGGCTCCCCTGAGAGATCAAGGCTGCAGAGCCTTTTGTGACAGACTTGGATGCCATATACCATGGATTCTGCTGTATCCCATTGGTTACATCGACAGCCCTGATTCATTGTTGGAGAGGATTATACACAAGGTGTGATTACTGAGGACAAGGATTACTGGGACCGTCTTGGAAGCTGACTCCCCAAAATGCTATAATGTTATTTGCCTTTTTCGCTCACAGTCCCTCACAAGTGCACAGAGGCATAGGATGTTGTCATCACCCTGACAACTAACAGAAAGTGTGACTGTGTTATCTTGAGTTTCAAAAACTTTTCAGTTTTAGCTTCTAATGCAAGGAGTATCAATAGATGCAAACTACACAGGTAAAAGCTTTTTACGGTTCTCAATAATTTTAAGACAACAAAGGGATCCTAAGACCAGGAATTTTGGGAAACCCTCACCTAGTTAAGAAGGCTGGAAGAATTAAATAGTAGTAGTAAAGAGAGACTTTTGAGAAGAGTCTTTAATTCCTGATTCTCACGTGGAAATCTAGGTTATCTTACCAAAAAATTCTTTGCAAATGTGTGAGTCAAGTGTAAGTGGAGATTTCATTTATTTAACTTTTCATCTAGATGATTCTTCACTCCTTTGTATTACACCCCTCCATAAAAAAAAATCATGGTTAATGATTCATATTCCCAAGATAATGGGAAAAGAGCTAAGGGCAGATGTCAAGCTAACTGCAGCTTCATATACAAAACTGCCTATCAATTAAGTCATTTAATGAATATTTATTGGGTATCCACAAAGTGCCAGGAAAATATTCTAGACTTTAAGTTCAGGGAGTGAACAATATAATCAAGTTTCCTGCTTACCTACTACACGAATCACATGCCTTTCTTCTTTGTTTGTTTGAGCAGGGTCTTGCTGTGTCTTCCAGGCTGGAGTGCAGTGGCATGATCACAGCTCACTGCATCCTCAAACTCCTGGGTTCCAGTGATCCTCCTGCCTCAGCCTCCTGAGTAGCCGGGACTACAGGCATGTGCCGTGACACCCAGCTAATTTTTAAAATTCCTTTTGTAGCGACAGGGTCACACTATGTTGTCCAGCTGGTCTCAAACTCCTGGCCTCTAGCCATCTTCTTGTCTCAGCCTCCCAAAGTGCTGGGATTACAGGCATGAGCCACTGTGCCCAGCCAACATGTCTTTTCATTAATGAAATCAAAAAATAAGGAGACAGGGCTTGATTTAGAAACCAATGCTTCTCTATCTGAGAACACAGATGGCTTTGAAAATATTTGTATGCTTCTTCTTTGTAATTCATTATGTCTCAAGGGAATGGCCCCAACACTAACCCAAACAAATTAGAAAGTGCTTTCCATATGACAATTGACTTCCCTTTATCAGAAAATACATGATGCTTGCTACATGAATGACACCTCCTTAGATGTGGAGCCCTTGTGCAGTACAAAACCTGCCCAACTGTACTTGGCAACCTTGTGCGACCTCATCTACAAACCAAGTAAAATGCACTTTCCTTAGTTACAGAGAAACAGGTGCCATCTGTGGGGTGTTCATTTCTTCATTAGTTTTTCTTTCACCCACATTTAAGGATATAGCACCAAACCAAAGACTTTGACTCTGGTTTTGCCTGTGCCAAAGCCTGAAGTTGCTGTTATTATTAGCTTAAGATTTATGGTATCCCTTTTATTTCCTTTCCTTCTGAAGGGGCCTGGAAAAGACTGGATTTATTAGGAAATGAATATATCAGCAGTAGATAATTCCTTTTGTAAGTATAACTGTCAGGCAGCTGTAGGGAAGAAGCAGTCTTCATTTTTGTAAATGCTGGGCTGGTGTGTGTGCACATATCACCCACAAAATATAATAGGGATCAGGTTACTCAGAGCAAGTATTTTAAAGCAAGCATTTGCTGTAATCAGACCTGAGATTCACTCACAAATGTGTTCCTGACATTATCTCCAATACATGCTTTCATAATGTTAAGAGATTCTAAACAACAAACTTCCTAAGATACTGCATTGTGTCCCATAATGGAAGAGAAAAAAGTTTTCAGAATACTTACAGAATTCCTGCTGTGCTCAAGTGCAGAAATCACCAAAGCCGAAGTCCCTGCATACTAAAGATTCTTGAAAGTAGAAATGAAAAGGAATTGTTAATGGAATTTCATTTTCAAGAACCTTAGGTTGGTGCAGATTAGAATGAGAATTAATCTTGGGTATTTTGCTTTGTAAATTAATATGATAACAGCTAGATGAAATGAGTTTTTTCTTTTTTTGGTTTCCATCTGGATTTTGTCATGGAGTTTAAAAAGGTCAAAATCAGCACATTCATTTATTTTATTAAAACGTGTTATTTTTGCCTTCCAAGCACACATATGAGAGAGTTCCGTTTTCCCTTTGAGGGGCCACCTGCCACCAGGTTACACATGAGCCCCTGAAACAGATCTCCATTGTCTAAAAGCAACCTACAGCAAAGTTATAACCTCTCAGGGTTGCAGCAGAACGTTGTAAGAGCCATGGGCCACTTACCATTTTATTTCTAAACCTAAAGAGAACTTCTGAGGAGGCAGGACTCCCAGGTAGATGTCACTTACAGTGTGCAGTCTCAACATGCCAGCTCCCTGCCCCAAAACCTGCCCCCAAGTTGTGACAAAGGCACAAAGGTGAGGATAAGAGTTCTAAGTGCCACACATCCTGCATTTGGAGAGCCCCAGAAGTTGGTCTAGGCACCTCCCCATAGCTGCCCAATCTCGGCTTCATTCCCTGTGGGAGGCAAGCGCTGCCACTTCTACTGGGTTCTCAGGAGATGTTCTACATTCTTCTCATCCACATATTTTTTTGAGACATGGTCTTACTCTGTTGCCCAGGCTAGAGTGCAGTAGCACGATCATAGCCCACTGCAGCCTTGACCTCCTGGCCTCAAGCAATCCTCCCAACTCAGCCTTCCAAGTAACTGGAACCACAGGCATGCATCACCACAACCAGCTAATTTTTTAAAATTTTTTTAGAGACAGGATCTCACTTTGTTACCCAGGCTGGTTTTAAATTCCTGGGTCAAGCAATCCTCCCATTTCAGCCTCCCAAATTGCTAAGATAATAGGCATGAGCTGCCACACCCAGTGTCATCCGCATTTTTAAAAACAGCTTTATTGAGGTATAATTGATGTATTTAAAAAAGTGCATATGTTTAATGTACACAATTTCATCAGTTTGGGCATACACATCTACCTGTGAAATGATCATTACAATCAAGGTAATAAGAAGACCCATCACCTCCCAAAGTTTACTTATGTCCTTTTGTGGGGTTTCTTCTGTTGGGGTGTGTATGTGTGTGTGTGTGTGTGTGTGTGTATTAAGAACACTTCACATGAGATCCACCCCCTTAACAAGTTTTAAGTGCATAACACCCGATTATTAATACAGACCCAGGGTTGGACAGCAAATCTCTAGAACGTACGTATTCATCTGGCATGACTGAAACTTTACACCCATTGAGGGACATCTCCTCATTCCCCTCCCCCAGTCGCTGGCACTCACCATTTTCTTCTCTGCCTCTAGGAATTGCACTGTTTCAGAGACCACCTATGGGTGGAATCATGCTGTGTTTGTCCCTCTGTGCCTGGTGTATTTTGCATAGTATAGGGTCCTCCGGGTGCATCCATATTGTCACAAATGGTAGGATTTCCTTCTTTATGACTGAGTGATATTCTACTGTATGTATCTACAATGTTTTCTTTGTGCATTCATCTGTCCATGGACACTTAGACTGTTTTCATATTTTGGTTATTGTGAGTAACCCAGCAATAAATATAGGTGTGCAGATATCTCTTCTACATACTGATTTCATTTCCTTTGGATATACCCCCAGAAGTTGGATTGCTGGATCACCTGGTAGTTTTATTTTTTATTTTTAAGGTCTTCTCTTGCATGTTTTGTTGATTTTCCAAGATAATTGTGAGAAATCCTCCCCACACTACAATCCCCCCAGCAACAGTACCTAACATTGTGGAGTGTTCAACATGGGCTGAGGAGCTCCTTAAGTCATCCCGAAAGCTCTGTATGGTAGCAGGCATTACTCCCATTCGCAGATGAGAAAGTCAAGGCTCAGAAGAGTAAAGTCATTCACCCAAAATCACATGGCTTGTAAGGACCTGCCATGGGGCTTAACCTCAGTCTATCTGATCTCCTTCTCCCTCCCTTGAATGACTGCCGAAGCTGAGAGACCAGCTGAGAAGCTGTATTTATAGTGTAAGCCTCTGTACTTACCACAATCTTCTCTAAATTGTTTTTGCTATTATCTTTTTTAAATAGTTTTTATTTTGTTTTTAGAGATGGAGTCTTGCTACCTTGCCCAGGCTGACCTGGAACTCATGGGCTCCAGGAATCCTCCTGCCTCAGCCTTCTAAGTAGCTAGATGCCATCTCATTTTTAAGGCATCTCCCCCATATTCCTCTCACCACCATACAAACCTGCTTCTGGGAAGCACCGCAGATAAAATGAGGCCTCCTCTGCTACAAACAGCCCAGTGGGATCCCACAGTTGGCACAGCAGAAGCTCCCAGAACAGAACTTTGCCAAGTTCAACTGTGAATATTTGTCTTTCTGTGACCTAATTTCTCTACAGCCTTGCGTATCTAGGTAGGAAACCTGAGACTTTCAGAGTCGGCAAAAGAATATGTCACCTATAATTTGGGGGCTGATTTTAATTGAGATTATTTACACAATAAGTTTCCTACAGAGAGACATCATGGGAAACATGAGAGTGCTTTCATTTTCTGCAAAACCTCTAGAAGCTTCTAGTTCTGCATGGGAAGCCTGACCCTGGGTGTTTGTCCTCAGTTCTGCAGAGGTTGGGGTAAAGAACTGGACTGGATGCCCCTCTTGGCTCTGTGAGTGACTGAAGGCTAAACAATGAGTCATCATCTCCTTTCCTGACACCTGCTCAGCGCTCTACAACTTATAAAATGCTTTCACGTGTTTGGTCTTGTTTTCTGTTTCTCGGTGTCAGTCATGGAAAAATCCCCTTCCAGGCAAACATCATCAGTATCCCCAAAAATAGGATTGTGTAATCCTGTGACACCTAACCAGAGGAAGTCAGAGTAAAAACTAGCAAGAATTTCCAGAAATTAGAGCTGTCCTAGTTTAGTAAATCTGTAAGATCAAAGTTTGCTGAACCCTATTGAGTTTCATTTCCACAGTGATAATAGTGAACAGTTCCTCAGTGCTGGCACTATGCTAAGTGTTTCATGCTCGTTACTTCATTTAATCCTCATAACAGCTGTTTCAGTGCTGTTTGAACCTATATTGTCTTCATTTTATGGGTGAGGGCATTGAGGCCTGAAGGCAGAGCTAATATATCATGGTCACACAGCTTGGAAAGGTGGTTATGGGATTTAAACCTATGTATCTCTGGCTCCAGGGTTTATGTTTTTACTGGCACACCTTAAATTGGACAATATTTATAGTAAAAGTGTGGAGAAGAGGAGGAGAATGATGATGGCACTGATGATAGTTGTGGTGGTTACAATGACTGTGAGGCTGCTGGTGGTGACGGTGATTATGATGGTGCTTATGGTAATGATGGTAGTGATGATGATGGTGATGGTGGGGATGAAGAGGAGGATGGTGATGATGATGATGGTATGATGGTGATGGTGGTGATGATGATGGTGATGATAATAATGACAATGATGATGATGGTGATAGTGATGATTGTGATGATGGTGATAGTGATGATTGTGATGATGGTGTTGATAATGACAATGGTGATGATGATGATGCTGATGATGGTATGATGGTGATGGTGGTGATGATGATGGTGATGATGGTGGTGATGATGATGATGGTGATAGTGATGATGGTGATGATGATGATGGTGTTGATAATGACAGTGGTGATGTTGATGGTGGTGATGGTGATGGTGGTGATGATGGTGGTGGTGATGGTGATGATGATGGTGATAATGACAATGATGATGATGATAGTGATGATGGTGATGATGATGAGGGTGCTGATAATGACAGTGCTGATGATGATGGTGATGATGGTGATGATGGTGTTGATAATGACAATGGTGATGATGGTGGTGGTGATGATGGTGATGGTGATATGATGGTGATGATGATGATGGTGTTGATAATGACGGTGGTGATGTTGTTAGTGATGATGGTGATGATGGTATGATGGTGATGGTGATGATGATGGTGGTGATGGTGATGATGATGGTGATAATAATGACAATGATGATGATGATGATAGTGATGATGGTGATGATGATGAGGGTGTTGATAATGACAGTGCTGCTGCTGATGGTGATGATGATATGATGGTGATGATGGTATGATGGTGATGGTGGTGATGGTGATGAAGAGGAGGATGGTGATGATGATGATAATAATGATGATGGCAAGAATGATGGTGATGATAATAATCATGGTGATGGTCATGGTCATGGTAATAGTGGTGACATCATCTTTGAGAATAGTCAAAAATCAGATCTGATAAATGAGAAAATTGGAGAAAGAGAATGGCATTTTTGACCCAAAAGAAGGTGACAGTAAATTGAAGGGATTGACTTCTTTCCTTTCTTGTGTTCATACATTAACTCTGAGAGCAGTTCCCAAAGGTGAACAGCCATAATATGTCAAATATGGATACCTATGGGAATAGACTGTGGTCTTCCAGTAGGGTGACCAACCATCCCTGTTCACCTGAAACTGAGGAGGTTTCTAGGATGTGAGACTCCCAGTTTTAAAACTGGGACATCTGGGCAAAACAAGATGAATTCTTCACCCTTCCTCCCAAGTTGACTTTGGGGTTACAAACAGAATGTGTAGGTCCATTGTCGTTATGTTAATACCATCTTCTTGCTTTACAAGTGGAGATTGCTACATGGAAGAAGTTCTTTGTCAGAATCTTAAGATGAATTATGTTTTTGTTCATACTTATTGTTTGGGAGATTTCACAAATAAATCCAGATTCATTCACAGACCACAAGACAGAAATCAGCAAGGCCAAATGGAGGCTGCATCCCTCCTAGCTTTGGACCAGGCATGGGCTGGGGTTTGCAATAATTTCTGCAAAGTCCATTTCATCTCCTTGTTTTGCCTGCCCAACCTCTGTAAGCATTTCAATTAAAATAATGTGTGTAATTGGGACAGTGTTTGGCACTCAGGAAGTACTCAGAGATATAGCCATTTGAATTTGTGATTTCTGCTTAGTAGCTCTCAGTTCAAGTACTGCAGTCACTCAGCAATAAAAATGAAGCACTGATGCTTGCTGCAGCATGGATGAGCCTTGAAAACATTATCCTAAGGAAAAGAAGCCAGTCACAAAAGACCACATGCCATATGATTCCATTTATGTGAGATTACGGAAGGGGTAGATCCACAGAAACAAAAAGGAGCTCAGTGGCCGCCCAGGGCTGGGAGGGACTGGGGGCAAGTGACAACTAAAGTGTGCCAAGTTTCTTTTGGGGGTGATGAAAATGTTCTGAAGTTGATTGTAGAGATGACTGCCCAACTCTGAGAACCTACTAAAAACCATTGAATTATATATTTTAAATGAATGAACCAGGCACACTGGTTCATGCCTGTAATCCCAACACTTTGGGAGGCAGAGGCGGGCAGATCACTTGAACCCAGGAGTTCAAGACCTAGGCAACATGGCAAAACCTCTACAAAAATTTAAAAATTAGCAAGGTGCAGTGACACAAACCTGTAGTTCCAGCTACTGTGGAGGCTGAGGTGAGAGGATCACTGGAGCCCAGCAGGTTGGGGCTACAGTGAGCCATGATCACAGCACTGCACTGCAGCCTGGGTGACAGAGCAAGAAGACCCTGTATCACACACACACACACAGTGAGCGGATTGTATGGTATGTGCATTGTATCTCAATAAAACTGTTTTCTAAAAGTGTGCTGCAGGCTAGCTTGGTTTCCAGTACAAATGCCACACTTGCTGATGAGACAAGGGATGAAGAGATGAAGAGAAAAACACAGGGGGCTCCCAGAGGGAGGTGTGCAATAGCCCGTGGTTGGAATGCAGAGTCAGGAAATGAATGCCCAGCTGTGGGTCCTGACACTAGACGGTGCTCCCTTCACACAACTCCCCAGGCCTCCTCAGCCTTCAGGTCTCCCTGGTGCCCCTGTCCCTGCATGAACACATCTTCCANCTCCAGTAAACACACATCCAACACTGATGGACTCCAGTAAACACACTCATCCAACACTGATGGACTGAGTTAAACACTCACATCCAACGCTGATGGATTCCAGGAAACACACTCATCCAACGCTGATGGACTCCAGTAAACACACTCACATCCAACACTGATGGACTCCAGTAAACACACTCATCCAACACTGATGGACTGAGCTAAACACACTCATCCAATGCTGATGGACTCCAGTAAACACACTCATCCGACGCTGATGGACTCCAGTAAACACACTCACATCCAATGCTGATGGACTCCCATAAACACACTCATCCAACGCTGATGAACTCCAGGAAGCACACTCACATCCAACACTGATGGACTCCAGGAAGCACACTCACATCCAACACTGATGGACTGAGCTCAAAGGGTGCCCCTGCTGGGGCACTGGCATCTCAAAGAGAAACACAGGTAGAGGGAAACACTTCAAAGAGAGGGGCGAGCTAGCAATGGTGCGTTGAGTGAACATCCATAGGCAATTTGGAGTCTGGTTTTCTTGGTGCCTATAAAATCATAGAAAGCTTTCATCAAATCAGGATTTGAGGATGTGAGCACAGAAACGAAATCTGGATAACTCAAGCAAGAGAAGAATATGCTGGAAGGATCTCAGGTGCCCCACAGAATCGGCGTTCAGGTGCCATGACTGGCCTGGGCAGTGCGGGCTTCTCCATATCTTGGTAGGAAGATGCTGGCGAGGGGATGCCAGGAAGTGGTTTCTGTTCTGTCCCTGCATCGCCAGTCAAGAACCAGAAAGACCCCATTGGCCCAGCCTGGGGGGGCGCCCATCCCTGGCTGTGGCAAGGCAGTGAGAGAGGGCTCTGGAGGAGGGAGGCCGTACTGGTTCTGAAAAGCCACAGCACCATGGTCCAGCCAGGCCCTCCACAGACTGTGGCATGGGTACAACCACATCTAGTTTCCCAGGCTTTCTCTAGTAAGGCCAGGAGTTCCCCATCAGGACCGCCTCTGATCTGTTTCAGTGAAGGCCAGGAGGTTCACAATCTCAGCGCCCCATTAGTTCCACTGCAGCTGTCAGCACAGAGGACTCATTCTCCCTTTCAACGTTGTTCGCCCCCAAACCCCATGAATCCTATGACCTTAACCAGAAGTTGAAAGCCTAGCACCTGCCACTTAAATAATAGATGGCACCGCCCCCTTGTGGCAGAGACTGGCGGCACCAAGCGTCCCAGCGAACGTTTTCCCTGTCGTGGACTTTTCCGAACGAAGAACAAGCTGCAGCCCACACACCTGACCAGAGGAAAACGGACTTTACTCCTCTCATACTGTCAATGCCTCCAGAGCCCTACTGAAGGGAAATATACATGCCATAAAATTTAACCATTTAAGCACACAGTGCAACGGATTTTGGTAATTTTATACAATTGTGTAGCCTGTACCACAATCCAGTTTTGGAACACCATTATCATGCAAAAGGATCCCTTGTGCTATTTGCAATTAATCTGTGCTTCAACATCCAGCCCCCAGCGATTAATGATCCTGCTTTCTGTCCGTATAGTTTTGCCTTTTTTAGAAAGTTCATCTAAATGGAATCCTACAATATGTAATTTTTAAACGCTTGACTTATTTCATCCCAGTGGTTTCTTTTATTGCCAAATAGTGTTTCATGCATTTGATTTATTTTTACCTATTGTTCTATTTGATTGCCAAATCGTGTTTTATTCTTTGGCTACCCACAATTTGTTTATTCTTTCCCCAGTTGACACAAGGATTGATTTTGGGTTTTGGAGATTATAAATAATGTTGCATGATAACATTTGCTTTCCTGTCTCCATGTGGACAGATGTTTAGGTTCCTGAGAGCAGAATTTCTGGGTTATATGGCAAGCATATGTTTCATGTATTAAGAAGCTGGCAAATCGTTTTCCAACAACACTTTGTCATCCTACTGCATTCCCACCACCAGCACATGCAGGTTCCAGTTCCCCACATCCACACCAACACTGTTTCCATCTTAGCCTTTCTCATGCATGGGAGGCGATATTTCATTGTGGCTTTAATTTGCAGTTCCCTCATGGCTAATGCTATTGACCGTTTTAATTTCTCTATCATTTCAGATTTCAATTAATTACTATTGTAGGTTTGGGCTCAAATCCATTTTCTAATATTATATTTAGACGTTGCTTTTTTTGGCTCAAGTTCATCGAGCCATTACTGTAATATCATACTTAATCTTTATGTTGGAAAATTTGAATAAAACCAGATAATAGGATGAAACAGAGGCATTTTGGCTTATCATCAATCAAAAAATAAAAATAAAATAAGTGAAAATCTAAAGAAAATGAGAGAAGCTGGAAGCAGCTTGATGTAGCAAACAAAACAATAACATGTTTTATATTATCACAAATTTAAATGATCAAAACACATATAATTAGATATACTTCTCTCTCCTCCCAAACTTCCCTGTAAAAATGGATTTTTAAAAATCTGCCTGTTGTCTATCCCAGCAAATACAGTGTCTGAATAATGAGATTTTTCGGGCCCCAAATGGACGGGTGTGATGCTGTCAGCTGAGCATGTGACTTGCTGCTGTTCTCTGGCCAGTTTTTCTCTGCTCTCGGTGAGCCAAGTTCCTCAGCCGAGGTTTCATTACCTCCTCCTCCATTGTTAACTAGAGTGTCTGCTGAGGAGTCTGGGAGTATCCACCAGAACATGAGGTCCACATCAACTGGGTATGTCCAGACAGCAGCCAGGAGCCTCCCTTGCTGCCCTGGGTTGATCTCTTGGATTAATTCAAACCTTCTGCAAATTAGGGGAGAAATTTTCCAGTTTCCTGTGTCTCAGCCCAGCTTTGCAGATTTAATTTTGAGAAGAACAAGTGGTAATCCGGTCCTGAAATCCCTTGTCCCATGTGGTGTTACTGACATATTGGACAAATAAAAGCCTCTGGGGAAAGAAAAAGAGGATCTTGTCTCTTTCTTTCAAGCGATTAAGGGGAAGTGAACTGGTGTGTCGACTCTATGGTTTTTCTGGCAAATTCAAGAAAGCATTCTCTGAAGTCAGTGAGAGATGATTACAATGATAAGAAGAGGCCCAGGCATCAGAAGACCCAAACATTTCCTGCTCCCTGCTTTAGGACACTTGCCAAAACCCTCCTCTCTGCCCGCTGGCCCAGTCAGTGGAGCACAGGTGAACAGCACACACTCAGAAGCCAGTTCACTGGATTCCAACCATAGCCTGCTGCTTCTGAGCTGTGTGTCCTTGGCAAATTACTTAACCATTCTGTGCCTCTGCTTCTCTTTTAGTTTATTGTGCTTTGCCATACGGGATAATCTGAGGCTGAGTAACTTACAAAGACAAGAGGTTTAGTTGGTTCTTGGTTCTGCAGACTGTACAAGAAGCACAGTGCTGGCATCTGCCTCTGGGGAAGCCTCAGAAAGCTTTTATTCAGGGCGGAAGGTGAAGGAAGAGCTGGCATCACATGGTGAGAGAGGGAGCAAGAGAGAAACGGACATATCAGATTCTTTAATAACCAG
This sequence comes from Rhinopithecus bieti, assembly GCF_001698545.2. Taxonomy (NCBI): domain Eukaryota; kingdom Metazoa; phylum Chordata; class Mammalia; order Primates; family Cercopithecidae; genus Rhinopithecus; species Rhinopithecus bieti. The sequence continues at coordinate 1,634,091 of NW_016804704.1, forward strand.
GTCTTGCATGAACTCATTACCACCAGGAGGATATCAAGACATTCATGAGGAATAGGTCCCCATTACCCAGATACCTCCCATCAGGCCCCGCCTCCAACTCTGGGGATCACACTGCAGCATGAGATTTGGAGAGGACAAACATCCAAACCATATGAGCTTCCTTCCCTTTAAAAACGGGAAATACCTGAGCTCAGGAGTTCAAGACCAACCGGGGCAACACGGTGAAACCCCGTCTACTAAAATACAAAAAATTAGCCAGACGTGGTGGCATGCACCTGTAGTCCCAGCTACTTGGGAGGCTGAGGCAGGAGAATCACTTGAACCCAAGAGGCGGAGGTTGCAGTGAGCCGAGATCGCGCCACTGCACTCCAGCCTGGTGACAGAGCAAGACTCTATCTTCAAAAACAAACCAAACCAAAACAAAATAAATAAAAAACAGGAAATAGGCTGGGCATGGTGGCTCACGCCTGTAATCCCAGCACTTTGGGAGGCAGGTGGCTCACTTGAGGTCAGGAGTTCGAGATCAGCCTGACCAATATGGTGAAACCCCGTTTCTACTGAAAAAAAAAAAAAAAAAAAATTAGCCAGGCGTGGTGGTGCATGCCTGTAATCCCAGCTACTGGAGAGGCTGAGGAACGAGAATCACTTGAACTTGAGAGGCAGAGGTTGCAGTGAGCCGAGATCGTGCCACTGCACTCCAGCCTGGGTGACAGAGTGAGACTCTATCTCAAAAAATAAGAAGTTAAAAAATAAAATGGGAAAATAATACCAATTTTAGATTAGTTTCCTGTGGCTGCTATAAGACATGACCACAAACTTGGTGGCTTCAGTAGTAGAAATTTATTCTCATGGTTCTGCAAGGTGGAGGTCTACGATCAAGGTGTTGGTGGGGTCATGCTCACTCTGAAGACCCCAGGGAGGTTTCTTCCTTGCCTCTTGCAGCTGCTGGTGGTTGCAGGAGTCTTTGGTGATCCT
>NW_016804704.1:1635817-1639461 GCF_001698545.2 Rhinopithecus bieti
ATGTTTTGTTCATACTTATTGTTTGGGAGATTTCACAAATAAATCCAGATTCATTCACAGACCACAAGACAGAAATCAGCAAGGCCAAATGGAGGCTGCATCCCTCCTAGCTTTGGACCAGGCATGGGCTGGGGTTTGCAATAATTTCTGCAAAGTCCATTTCATCTCCTTGTTTTGCCTGCCCAACCTCTGTAAGCATTTCAATTAAAATAATGTGTGTAATTGGGACAGTGTTTGGCACTCAGGAAGTACTCAGAGATATAGCCATTTGAATTTGTGATTTCTGCTTAGTAGCTCTCAGTTCAAGTACTGCAGTCACTCAGCAATAAAATGAAGCACTGATGCTTGCTGCAGCATGGATGAGCCTTGAAAACATTATCCTAAGGAAAAGAAGCCAGTCACAAAAGACCACATGCCATATGATTCCATTTATGTGAGATTACGGAAGGGGTAGATCCACAGAAACAAAAGGAGCTCAGTGGCCGCCCAGGGCTGGGAGGGACTGGGGCAAGTGACAACTAAAGTGTGCCAAGTTTCTTTTGGGGTGATGAAAATGTTCTGAAGTTGATTGTAGAGATGACTGCCCAACTCTGAGAACCTACTAAAACCATTGAATTATATATTTTAAATGAATGAACCAGGCACACTGGTTCATGCCTGTAATCCCAACACTTTGGGAGGCAGAGGCGGGCAGATCACTTGAACCCAGGAGTTCAAGACCTAGGCAACATGGCAAAACCTCTACAAAATTTAAAATTAGCAAGGTGCAGTGACACAAACCTGTAGTTCCAGCTACTGTGGAGGCTGAGGTGAGAGGATCACTGGAGCCCAGCAGGTTGGGGCTACAGTGAGCCATGATCACAGCACTGCACTGCAGCCTGGGTGACAGAGCAAGAAGACCCTGTATCACACACACACACACAGTGAGCGGATTGTATGGTATGTGCATTGTATCTCAATAAAACTGTTTTCTAAAAGTGTGCTGCAGGCTAGCTTGGTTTCCAGTACAAATGCCACACTTGCTGATGAGACAAGGGATGAAGAGATGAAGAGAAAACACAGGAGGCTCCCAGAGGGAGGTGTGCAATAGCCCGTGGTTGGAATGCAGAGTCAGGAAATGAATGCCCAGCTGTGGGTCCTGACACTAGACGGTGCTCCCTTCACACAACTCCCCAGGCCTCCTCAGCCTTCAGGTCTCCCTGGTGCCCCTGTCCCTGCATGAACACATCTTCCATCATCTTCCCCACAGATCCATGTCCAGCATCCCCCTCAATAACACTAAGACAACAACTGCAGACATGTCCTCCCAGTATCCCTATGAGATCTGGAGCGGGCTGGGTTGTGTCCCTCAAAGAGGTATGTCCCAGTCTTAACACCACGTACCTGTGAAATAGGGTCTTTGCCGATGTGATTAAGTGAAGGATGAAGACGAGATCATACTGGATTAGGGTAATCTCTAAATCCAATGACAGTGTCCTCATAAGAGACGGAAAAGGAGGAAACACAGAGAGCACTGTGGGAAGATGGAGTCAGAGACTGGAGTGATGTTGTTGCAAGGCAAGGATCACCAAAGACTCCTGCAACCACCAGCAGCTGCAAGAGGCAAGGAAGNTTGTTTTGTTCATATTTATTGTTTGGGAGATTTCACAAATAAATCCAGATTCCTGACTTAAAGAATGAAAATATCTGGCAACTCACAGACCACAAGACATAAATCAGCAAGGACAAATGGAGGCTGCATCCCTCCTAGCTTTGGACCAGGCATGGGCTGGGGTTTGCAATAATTTCTGCAAAGTCCATTTCACCTCCTTGTTTTGCCTGCCCAACGTCTGTAAGCATTTCAATTAAAATAATGTGTGTAATTAGGACAGTGTTTGGCACTCAGGAAGTACTCAGAGATATAGCCATTTTAATTTATGATTTCTGCTTAGTAGCTCTCAGTTCAAGAGTACTGCAGTCACTCAGCAATAAAAATGAAGCACTGATGCTTGCTGCAGCATGGATGAGCCTTGAAAACATTATCCTAAGGAAAAGAAGCCAGTCACAAAAGACCACATGCCATATGATTCCATTTATGTGGGATTACAGAAGGGGTAGATCCATAGAAACAAGAAAGAGCTTAGTGGCCGCCCAGGGCTGGGAGGGACTAGGGGCAAGTGACAACTAAAGTGTGCCAAGTTTCTTTTGGGGGTGATGAAAATGTTCTGAAGTTGATTGTAGAGATGACTGCACAACTCTGCGAACCTACTAAAAACCATTGAATTATATATTTTAAATGAATGAACCAGGCACAGTGGCTCAGGCCTGTAATCCCAACACTTTGGAGGCAGAGGCGGGCAGATCACTTGAACCCAGGAGTTCAAGACCTAGGCAACGTGGCAAAAGCTCTACAAAATTTAAAATTAGCAAGGTGCAGTGACACAAACCTGTAGTTCCAGCTACTGTGGAGGCTGAGGTGAGAGGATCACTGGAGCCCAGCAGGTTGGGGCTACAGTGAGCCATGATCACAGCACTGCACTGCAGCCTGGGTGACAGAGCAAGAAGACCCTGTATCACACGCAGGCACACACACACACACACACACACACACACACAGTGAGCAGATTGTATGTTATGTGCATTGTATCTCAATAAAACTATTTTGTAAAAGTGTGCTGCAGGCTAGCTTGGTTTCCAGTACAAATGCCACACTTGCTGATGAGACAAGGGCTGAAGAGATGAAGAGAAAACACAGGGGCTCCCAGAGGGAGGTGTGCAATAGCCCGTGGTTGGAATGCAGAGTCAGGAAATGAATGCTCAGCTCTGGGTCCTGACACTAGACGGTGCTGCCTTCACACAACTCCCCAGGCCTCCTCAGCCTTCAGGCCTCCCTGGTGCCCCTGTCCCTGCATGAACACATCTTCCATCATCTTCCCCACAGATCCATGTCCAGCATCCCCCTCAATAACACTAAGACAACAACTGCAGACATGTCCTCCCAGTATCCCTATGAGATCTGGAGCGGGCTGGGTTGTGTCCCTCAGAGAGGTATGTCCAAGTCTTAACACCACGTACCTGTGAAATAGGGTCTTTGCCGCTGTGATTAAGTGAAGGAAGAAAATGAGATCATACTGGATTAGGGTGATCTCTAAATCCAATGACAATGTCCTCATAAGAGACGGAAAAGGAGGAAACACAGAGAGCACTGTGGGAAGATGGAGGCAGAGATTGGAGTGATGTTGCTGCAAGGCGAGGATCACCAAAGACTCCTGCAACCACCAGCAGCTGCAAGAGGCAAGGAAGAAACCTCCCTGGGGTCTTCAGAGTGAGCATGACCCCACCAACACCTTGATCATAGACCTCCGGCTTGCAGAACCATGAGAATAAATTTCTACTACTGAAGCCACCAAGTTTGTGGTCATGTCTTATAGCAGCCACAGGAAACTAATCTAAAATTGGTATTATTTTCCCCTTTTTATTTTTTAACTTCTTATTTTTTGAGATAGAGTCTCACTCTGTCACCCAGGCTGGAGTGCAGTGGCACGATCTCGGCTCACTGCAACCTCTGCCTCTCAAGTTCAAGTGATTCTCGTTCCTCAGCCTCTCCAGTAGCTGGGATTACAGGCATGCACCACCACGCCTGGCTAATTTTTTTTTTTTTTTTT
>NW_016804704.1:1640738-1660212 GCF_001698545.2 Rhinopithecus bieti
ATGTGAGTGTGTTTACTGGAGTCCATCAGCATTGGATGAGTGTGTTTACTGGAGTCCATCAGCATTGGATGAGTGTGTTTACTGGAGTCCATCAGCATTGGATGAGTGTGTTTACTGGAGTCCATCAGCATTGGATGTGAGTGTGTTTACTGGAGAACTCCGTCATGTCCAGGTGAATGCCAGCCTGGCTTCTCGGAGTGATTTATCAGCAGCTGTCCAGCTAGCTCCCACAACAGGCTAGCAGTGGAATTTCAGGGATTCCACACAGCCAGTGTATTAATCACACTCATGCAAAGTGTGGTGCAGGTCAGCCTGGCTTCCCCTCCAGCCAGTGACTCAGGGATCCAACTCACACTATCCTGTGATACTGTCACCCTTGATTGTGCCACCAGGGAGGGAGGAAGCAGAGAGCTGGCACACTGGTTCTTCTGTGCCTTAGCCTGGAAGGGACACACATCATTTCCACTCGTATTTTATTGGCTGCAAAGGATCTGGGACATAGACGCCCTGTGGCCCAGGACAGAGAAGAGGTCCAGGTATGGATGCACACCAGAAATGCCTCTCACACTCAGATACCACAGACCACTTTCACTTCTTTCATAATACTGCTGGAGCAGACTCTGCCCTTGGGACTGACTTTGAAAATACCCTTGATTTATAGCAATAATGTGTTTATACCCAAGTGACACAAAATATTGCAAACAGTGAAAGAGATTACAACTTTGGAGAAACAAAATACATATTTCTCAAATGCCTCCTTTCTTGGCTAGATTGCAAAAAACAAGGCCATTTCTCAGGGAAGTTGGTGCCACTTAGCCCATGTGCCACCCCAAAGGATGGCCTATTTAATAACTCATTTATAGCGTGGGGCTTTCCAAAGATGGTGCCTGCTTAAATTGAATTGCTTTCTTTTTTAAATGCACGTTTTGAAATGGATTCTCTATCTTGTGTTAGAAGCAAATTGACAGATAAGTAAAGTTTGTTTCCTATATCCCAGCTTGCACTGTGAATGAATTGAAAGTAAATGAGGAGGGAGTTGGGTTTCCCTGCAGTGACAGCCCAGAATTATTGGTCTGTTACTGCCAGCCAGCAGAGCTGTTAGCTGTGTCCTCAGGGAGGGAGGAAAATTTGCTCAGCTACCATTTGAGACGAGTTGCATCTCCCCAGGATTGATCTGTTAAGTGGTTTACTATTGTGAGTCTATGTTCCTCCAGTGGGAACCTCTGGCAGAAACTCAGAGTGCAGTGGGGAAGAGGAATGAGGCTTGTTTTTAACGCCATGTGACTAATACAGTTAACATAGTTCTCCACAGTCTAGAAGCCACATGTCTGGACCCTTGTAGGTCATTTTGACAAGGATGACTGTCCTTTGTGTTCTGAGCGCTGTATTCTTGGGGTTTCCAGGTACCCCAAGAAGACCCACGAACAGCTCATGTAAGAATCTCATTAAAAGGAGGTGATTGCTATTGTAAGACATTTAACACGGATAAAGTTTTATTTTTTTAAAAGGTGGGGGAACATGGCATGGTGGCTCACATCTGTAATCCCAGCGCTTTGGGAGGCTCAGGTGGGAGGATTGCTTGAGGCCAGGAGTTGGAGACCAGCCTGGGCAACATAGCAAGACCCCATCTCTACCAAAAAGAATTATTAATAATAGCAGGGCAAGAATGGTGCATGCCTGCAGTCCCAGCTACTCAGGAGGCTGAGGTGAGAGGATTGTTTGAGCCCAGGGGTTACAGGCTGCAGTAAGCAGTGATCTTGCCACTGCACTCCAACCTGGGCAACACAGCAAGACCCTGTCTCAAAAAAAAAAAAATGTTATTGCTGGCCCACGTTCATCAGGAGATTAGGGAGTCATCATGGTCACTCATAGGGCACCAGAGAAATTGCAGAGCCAATCCCATTTGCTACCTGAAAAGTCTCATTTACATGGATGCAAATGAGGTGATGCTCAGATTCCACCAACTGGAGTGGTGTGGGCTCCAACCAATCAGAACAGACCAGAGTCATAACACTGACCAATCAGAAGGGGCTCAGAGGTTCAGTGTGGTCCACAGAGCAGCAGCGTGGATATAAATCTCCATCCCTCAGATGGGGACTGCAGATTCAAACCATGACTTGCTGTCCTGAGCTTCGCCCAGCTTTCTAAATCCACCATTCCATCAGGGAGTAAGAAACGAATTTAGCCCCATCCTTCTTGGGGTTTCTACCTACTTCACAGTTTTCTGGGGGTAACAACTCCTGGATCTCCTGCTGCCCAAGCCAAGGCGGAAGCTTGAAGATTTTATTTCCTGGTCTTGACATACAGGCTCTCCTGAGCCATCCATCATTCCTGGATTGCAGTCTCTTCACATCTGCAGTTGTCTGCAGCCCAAGCACAGGGCCCCGGCCTCATCTCCAAGGCTGGCTCTTCAGACAGTGACTCCATCCGGGGTCCTGATGGTGCTCCTGCAGGAAGCAGGCCAAGATCCTGCTGCTTCTTTCTAATTCAAGGCCTTCTTCATAAAGTGCCATGACCTCAAATTCCCTTATTTAAAATGCTTTTAGAACTCAAATAGGAAAGATGTGCAAATGGTTTCTCCTTTTCTTTCATGCCCTATATGTTCGTTAAGCAACTACTATGCCCAGTCACTGTTCCAGGCAGTAGGGGAGGAACAGCGACTGAGAGACACAACATCTCTTCATGGAGATTCTCTTTAAGAGGGAGACAGTCAAGGCCTCAAAGCTGAAATGAAACAATGTCTCCTAGGTGATCACAGTTAGGGAGACCATAGCAGGGAATGGGAATAGGGGGTGAAGGAAGGTGAGGGTGGAGCCATGCAGGTATCTCAGGGAACAGCACTCCAGGCAGAAGGAACAGCATATGCAAAGACTNTGAATAGCTCGTGTAAGAATCTCATTAAAAGGAGGTCATTGCTATTGTAAGACATTTAACATGGATAAAGTTTTATTTTTTTAAAAGGTGGGGGAACATGGCATGGTGGCTCACATCTGTAATCCCAGCGCTTTGGGAGGCTGAGATGGGAGGATTGCTTGAGGCCAGGAGTTGGAGACCAGCCTGGGCAACATAGCAAGACCCCATCTCTACCAAAAAGAATTGTTAATAATATCAGGGCAAGGATGGTGGATACCTGCAGTCCCAGCTACTCGGGAAGCTGAGATGAGAGGATTGTTTGAGCCCAGGGGTTACAGGCTGCAGTAAGCAGTGATCTTGCCACTGCACTCCAACCTGGGCAACACAGCAAGACCCTGTCTCAAAAAAAAAAAAAAAAAGTCATTGCTGGCCCACGTTCATCAGGAGATTAGGGAGTTATCATGGTCACTCATATGGCACCAGAGAAATTGCAGAGCCAATCCCATTTGCTACCTGAAAAGTCTCATTTACATGGATGCAAATGAGGTGATGCTCAGATTCCACCAACTGGAGTGGTGTGGGCTCCAACCAATCAGAACAGACCAGAGTCATAACACTGACCAATCAGAAGGGGCTCAGAGGTTCGGCGTGGTCCACAGAGCGGCAGCATGGATATAAATCTCCATCCCTCAGATGGGGACTGCAGATTCAAACCATGACTTGCTGTCCTGAGCCTTGCCCAGATTTCTAAATCCACCATTCCATCAGGGAGTAAGAAATGAATTTAGCCCCCTCCTTCTTGGGGTTTCTACCTACTTCACAGTTTTTTTGGGGTAACAACTCCTAGATCTCCTGCTGCCCAAGCCAAGGCTGAAGCTTGAATATTTTATTTCCTGGTCTTGACATACAGGCTGTCCTGAGCCATCCATCATTCCTGGATTGCAGTCTCTTCACATCTGCAGTTGTCTGCAGCCCAAGCACAGGGCTCCGGCCTCATCTCCAAGGCTGGCTCTTCAGACAATGACTCCATCCGGGGTCCTGATGGTGCTCCTGCAGGAAGCAGGCCAAGATCCTGCTGCTGCTTTCTAATTCAAGGCCTTCTTCATAAAGTGCCATGACCTCAAATTCCCTTATTTAAAATGCTTTTAGAACTCAAATAGGAAAGATATGCAAATGGTTTCTCCTTTTCTTTCATGCCCTATATGTTCATTAAGCAACTACTATGCCCAGTCACTGTTCCAGGCAGTAGGGGAGGAACAGTGACTGAGAGACACAACATCTCTTCATGGAGATTCTCTTTAAGAGGGACACAGTCAAGGTTTCAAAGCTGAAATGAAACAATGTCTCCTAGGTGATCACAGTTGGGGAGATCATAGCAGGGAATGGGAATAGGGGGTGAAGGAAGGTGAGGGTGGAGCCATGCAGGTGTCTCAGGGAACAGCACTCCAGGCAGAAGGAACAGCATATGCAAAGACTGCCATGTTTAAGACATAGCAACAAGATGCTGTGGCTGGAAAACATGACGGACTGGAGGAGAAGCAGGGAGGAAACCAAGGGCTCCAGATTCCACAGAACTTTGGCTTCACTCTGAATCAGATGAAAATCAGGCAGAGGTTTGAGCAGAGCAGCAGCCTGGTCTCATTGACGTTTTAAAGGGTTTTTAACTCTATTTTCAGCTTCATGTGACCAATGCAGTTAGCACCCTTCTCCACAGTCCAGAAGCCACATGCCTGGACCCTTGCAGGTCATTTCGACAAGGATGACTCTCCTGTGTGTTCTGACCTCTGTATTCTTAGGGTTTTCAGGTACCCCAAGGCTGGCCCTGGCTGCTGTGTGCAGAGTAAACTCTCTTGAAATAGGATCTAGCCACATAACTAGATAATGAGAGAACCCCTACCCCATCCTCCTCTGCACATCAAAGGGATTTCTTGTTGGCTGTGGGGCGGGGTCGGTGCCAGGAGCAGAGCTGCGCAGACCACCTGCAAGGAAGCTTTCCTGATCCTCCCAGGATGGGAAGTGGGACACGTCAGCCCCACAACATCCCATTGATCTGTGTTTAAAAAATCGGAAGAGACTCAGGACCCAACAAAGAACTCCTGTGCTAATAAAGGGTCAGCGATGAGGGTCACTCATTAAGATGCAACTGGCAAGGCAGCTGATAAGCTATAATTAATGAGACACCGTCCAAGAACATTTGCAGCTTGGAACACAGAGTTCTCGGAGCCACAAGGAGCAGGATTCACAGAAGACAGAGGACGATGCCTCCACATTCCTATAAGTGGAGCGTGCTCTGGGAAACAGGGGCCCAGGACAGGAGGCCTGCCTGGTGGCCAGCATGGCCACGCTTCCCAGCCCCTGACCCAGGCAAAGCCCTGCTGGAGCCCCCCTTGCTGTCTGGAATGACCAGAGAAGTGGATTTCATAGCATGGAGAAAAGTGCTGGGCAACTGTGGAGAAAGGAGATTCATAAATCCACGGGATTATTCTAACTTTGTCAGTTCACCAGAGTTAAAGAAAGATAATTCACCTTGGAGAAAAGTCTACGTAATGACCTACTTTTAAAAATGACCTTTCATAATGCCGCTCCTAGGTGTCAACCCAAGAGAAATGAAACCTACATCTACACAGAGACTTGTACCTAAATGTTTGCAGCAGCATTACTCATAATAGCCAAAAAGTGGGAAGAACCCAAATGTCCATCAATTGAGAAAGGAATGCACAAAATGTGGTCTATCCATACAATAGAATATTATCAGACCATTAAAAGGAAGGAAGGACCAATCCATGCTACCACGTGGACAAACCTTGAAAATATGATGAAAGAAGCCAGGCACAAAGGGCCACATATTGTATGATTCCCTTTAAATAAAATATCCAGAATAGGTAAGTCCATAGAGACAGAAAGCAGATTAGAGGTTCCCAGGGGCTGGGACGAGAGGGGGGTGGGAATGCCTGCTAATGGGATTAGAGTCTCCTTTTGGCGTGAGGGAGATGTTTTGAAACCAGATAAAGTGAGAGTGTACTGGTTAGTATGCTTTAAATGTGTGCATCGTATGGTGTTTGAACTATATTTCAATAAAGCTATTTTTTAAAAAGGAGATTTCCTGAGATATTTAGTGTATGCATTTGCTTTTTCTAAGTTGAGTTCCAATATTTGAGGGATATTAGTGTCAGATATTGCAGTGGGTCAGGGCATGAGCTTTAGGGTTCCATCGGCCTGGGCTCCATCCCCGGCTCCCCTCCCTGCCTCCATACTTAGTAGCTACCAATTCTGGAGCTAGTTCAGTACACTTCCTGCAAATCTTCCATTTCCTCACCTGTGAAGTGGGGGAGAGTTGAAGTGCCGGCTCATTGGGCTGTTGAGACTAGATAAATCAGTGCATGCAGAGATGCCTGGAACAGCACCTGGTACTTGAAAAGAGCTCAGAATCATGGTGGGGTGCAAGGTGGCCCATGTTAGGGTTGATATTTTTACGACTACGATGGTGCTGACTGGATCAATTCACCAGCAGCTCAGAGGGGCTGACACAGGAAGGGGAGAGCACACTGTAGGGCTTGGCTGTCCGGAGGCCGGAAGGGAGGGAATCCAAGTCCTCTGTGCCTCAGTTTCCACCCTGTGGAGGGCTTGGCTGTCTGGAGGCCAGAAGGGTGGGAATCCAAGTCCTCTGTGCCTCAGTTTCCCCTCCTGCAGACGGCTTGGCTGTCCGGAGGCTGGAACGGTGGGAATCCGAGTCCTCTGTGCCTCAGTTTCCCCTCCTGTGGTGACACCAGCCGTTTCTGCTCTGCTGTGTTGAATATCAAATGTGGCAATGATTTATGTGAAAATTCTTTGCAAAGAATAAAGAGACATTGTTGCAGGTTGAATTTTGTTCCCCCAAAAGATATGCTGAAGTCCTAAGCCTCAGGACCTATGAATGTGACCTTCTTTGGAAATAGGGTCTTTGCAGATACCAGTGGATTAAGATGAGGTCATTAGGTGGCTGCTAATCCAATGACTGGTGTCCCTGTAGGAGGGAGATTTGGACAGAGCCACAGGGAGAGCGCTACGTGGTGGCAGAGGCAGAGATTGCAGTGTCACATACACAGACAGGGAATCACAGGGTTGCAGACAAACCCCTTGCTAGGAAGAGGCAGGCAAGGATCCTGCCCTAGAGCCTCAGAAGGAGGACAGCCCTGCTGACAACTTGATTTCAAAGTTCTGGCCTCCAGAACGGTGAGAGAATAAATTCCATTTGTTGTATGCCATCCCATTTGCTGTACTTCATTACAGCAGCCTTAGAAAACTAACAGAGGCATGCACATAAATTACTATTATTCTCATGACTATGTGTACAATAGTGCATTGCTTCCTGCCTAACAACATGGTAGGTGCCCAGTAACTCTGGGCTGCTCTGATGATTGATGGCTCCCGCAGGATCTCTGAGCTAACTAGTAAGCTCTTGTCACTCAGCGCCACACGCACCTGCTGTACTCTGCTATGGAGTGCTGGGCTGAGATGCTGCCTGCTTTTAGACACGGATCTTAATTGGTACACTATTGCACTATGCTAAGATTTCTAGAAGGAATTGCAAAGTCAAGACAAACGGAGATGACAGAGAAGGCGTAACTGAGAACAACCTCCGCATGGATGGGCCTGCCAGTGTATTGATGAAGAAAGCCTTTTCTCTTGCTCCCTGTAAATGTTCAGAAGAGAGAGCTTTCTGTGAGAAGCCTCCTCTCTCCTCTGTCCCCTGCCCTGCCACCTCAGGGTCTCACTGCTCCTACCGAATCTAAGGCAGTCGCAGAGGAAATGAGGGGAATTATTAGTGTCACCATCAGCGATGCATTTTCCTATCGGCATCTCCTCCAGCATTTTTTTATCCATTCTACCAAAACATCATACAGAACACTTGGGGTTCATTAGGAAATGGGAGCGGGGAGGCAGTGTGGTCAGATAACAGGTCCAGCCTGGTCTGCTCCGTCAGGACTGCCCTTTGCAAGACAGTGGTAACAAGGTTCTCTTTGCTCCCCTGATGAGAGAAATTGTTACACCGCACCCTGCAGCAGAGCTGGGGTCTGCACTTAGCCTGCTCAGAGGGAAAATGACCTTAGTGGGTGGAATTGTAAGAGGCCTCCCCTACAACGCCTCTCTCTCTCTATATGTGTGTGTGTGTGTGTGCGTGCATGTAATGTATTCTTAATCACCTGATTATGTAAATCGCTGGTTGTACCTAACAGAGTCAGCTTGTTAATCAGATGGCTCTTCTCTGGGCTTTTCTGCCCTGAATCCAGAACCCACACTTCAAGCACCCTCACTAATCAGCACACCAATGTGCGGCCCGTGCATCATTTTAACTAGTATGCCGTGAATTGGGAAAATGAAGTGCCCTTTTGGAGTAATTTTTCTATTGCTGCAAATTAGACCGAATTGTCAGTCTCTGCTTTCTCCTTCCTCCTGTAACAGCCCTGCTGTCAGCCTGGCTCCACAGGGGCTCCCACCACCAGCAGCCACACAGAACAGTGGGATTACCACCACTCCCTGCCATTCCCAAACTGCAAGCCACCATCTAGCATCCTTGCCAGGGACTGGACTTCTCATGGTTACAAAACTGGAATTTGTTGTAATGCATTCAAGTATAACCAGTAGTAGTCTTTGTCCACCATCTCAAGCATAAAAAGAAATATCTACATAAGTAAGGCCATGACCACTCATTAGTCATCAGAGATTTAGGCTTCTCCTATCTTACCATCTCACCATCAGTAAATGGCTGTTTGTTTTTGTTTTTTGAGACAGAGTCTCGCTCTGTCACTCAGGCTGGAGTGCAGTGGCAGGATCTCAGCTCACTGCAACCTCCACCTCCCAGGCTCAAGTGATTCTCCCGCCTCACTCTCCATAGTAGCTGGGATTACAGGCATGTGCCACCTTCCCCAGCTAATTTTTATATTTTTAGTAGAGACAGGGTTTCACCATATTGGCCAGGTTGGTCTGGAACTCCTGACCTCAAGTGATCTGTCCACCTCGGCCTCCCAAAGTGCTGGGATTACAGACATGAGCCGCTGTGCCCAGCCTACCAGATGGCTTTTATGTCCAAGTTTGCCTCATGATCCAAGGTGACTGCTGGTGTTCCAGCCATTATATCTATATTCCCGGTAGCAGGAAGGGAAAAAGAATAAAAGAAATGCCCCCACTTACTGAGTCTAGTTCTCATTAAGGAGATTTTGTAAAGTACTGCATATTTCTGTTTACTTTTGGGCTAGACCAGTTCTCAACCTTCAACAGCATCAGAATCACCTGAGGAATTGGTAAAGCACGGGTTAATGTGCCCCACCCACCTTCAGAGTTTCTGATTCAATAGGTGTGGGGTAAAGGCCAAACTTTGCATTTCTAACAAGTCCCCAGAGGATGCTCATTCTGCTGGCCCAGGCACCACACTTTGAGAACCACTGTGTTAGAACCCAGTCACATGGTCACAGCCAGCTGCAAGGGAGGCTGAGTTTAGTCTCTCCTCCCAACCCACCTCCCAAAGCATCATGGTTCAGTAGCTGAAGGAAAAAGGGGAGTAAATATTGAGAGGCAGCCTCTTTTGCCACAATATCTTGGGTCTCTATTTCCTCCAGATCTAATCAGCTTGTTTTCCTAGCCCCTGCCTTTTGGGCGCTACCTCTGGGATTTAAGGGTCTTTGTGTTGCACAGACACCAGGCAGGCATCTCCTCTTGCGTCTTCTGCAAACACGCTGCCTAGAAACCAGACACGTGTTTCCTTTCAGAGCCCAAAGACCACTCTTCCTCTCTCATTACCTCCCAAGAGAAAAAAATTGGTTCTTTCTGTTCTGGAAGGATGGGCGAAGGGAGAGTCCCCTGTCCCCCGTGATTTTGGCCAAACGTTTTGTCATACCCGTGAACTTCCTCACCTCTCTGGAATTCAGGAGGCGTTTTGTTTTCTGTCGTTCTCCTCCTTCCCCCATGATGCATACAGAACTGGTTTCCCTGCTTGAATAGGAGGAAGGGGGAGCCACAGAGAGGGAAAACGTATCTCAATATTATCCTATCAAACAGATTTCATCATTGTCTGGTAGCTAGAAACGCTCTTTTTCTTTACTTCAGGAAGGGTGTGGCTTTATCCCCAGGGCAGGTCAGTCCCAGACTCCACATTCACTGAGTGGTCAGTACCAGCCCACACCTTGCTCCAGACCCTGGGGTTCAGCTTCAAGGCACTGAAGCCCCCAGCAAAGCACCTTCCCAGTGCCTCCGGGTCCCCTCTGATGGTGCCTCCTTAGCGAATTGTAAGTGCAAATAAACAGCCACTCCTTTGACTTCCAAGTGATAATAAATTGATTCCCAAATTAGTTACCGTTGAATGCTCATCCTCTTGCAGCTGAGAAGCTGGGGTTGTTACTCATGCAACAGGTGGATTCTGTTGCTTGGCAGGTATAAATCTACTGACCACAACCAAGGAGGAGTTAGCAAGGAGATTTTATTACTTCTAATAAGTAAAGAAAACACCTGGGATAATTCCCAAAGCAGTCTCTCCTAGAGCTGGGGGCTGAGTTGGATTTTATAAGCATTGGGTAATGAGATGTGATCAGATTGGATGTTGCAATGAGGTGATGCAGGGAGGCATGATCTGACTGGATCCTGCCATGGTGACACCAAGGCTCAATCGGATTGGATCCTGCCATGGGGTGATGCCAGGGTTCAATCTGATTGGGTCCTGCCATGGGGTGATGCCAGGGCTCAATCTGATTGGATCCTGGACCTTATTATGCAGTGCCCTCTTCTTAATTCAGTTCCCACACCTCAGTTTGAGCACTTAGGGTTCCTCTATGTTTGCAACTGTGGTTCATCTAGGCACACTCAGGCTATGTGACCTTCAACCTGGGGGTCCATGGCAACTGAAAAGCAACTCACAACTTTGTTACATAATAATGGAACCTATTAGTCTGGTGCAGCTGCAGGGAGCTCGAAAGCAACGTGGTGAATCAGGGCATTCAAATACAGTGTCACAGTTTTGTGGACTCTGTTTCCTGGGATGAAGATGGACAGGGTTGGGGTGGTGGAGTGGCCACCTCTGGACCAGGCACTGACCTGGGATTTTTTGTAGGTCCTCTTGCCTACAACCCTGGAGGAAAGTGGGATTATCCCCATTTCACAGATGAGGAAAGCAAAGCTCCAACAAGGCAGGAACAGGAACACAGCTCCCAAGGAGGCCACAAGGCAGGCACCTTTTTAGTTTGAACTCATGAAGCCACGATGGTCGCTGCCCTCTGAATGCTGACAGCTGGACCCTCTTTTCTGGGTTCCAATTTCAGAACTGGACCTTTGATCTCCCCAGAACCTGCCATGTGAGCTATCTTCCCAGAACCTGCCACTTGAGCGGTGTGCCTTCCGGCTGTCTCCAGCATCCTCCTAACCTGCTGGGATGTTTCCCTGACCGACTGTGCTTCAGCTGAGATAGAGGAAGAAATGATTTTTTTTTTCCTGTTCATATATGTTTCCTTTGGAGCAGGCAGTGTTGTAATGTTATCTGCTATGGCTAAGTCCAGAAAGGCCAGTTTTAGGGGCCTCTTGCTATTCAAGTGTTTATATTCACCTTCCTTGAGCTAAAAGCACATGCAGAGAACCAGATACTGTCAGTAACATGAAAATCATCACAAATGTAAATGATCAACCACTTACAAAGTTCTCCCCAATTCAAATCTCCCTTCCTATGTAACGCAAACTAGCCTAATACCACTAATATCATCTACATTTCTGTCCATAGGAGGCCTACCCCCATTAACCGGCTTCCTGCCTAAATGAATTATCATCCAAGAACTTACAAAAAACAATAACTTTATTACCCCCAACATCATAATTATGAGCCCCTCTGGTTTAGCACAAGACTTCTCATAGGTCCAAACATGCAATGCAAATTATCAAGATGCAAATCTATGCTAAGTGGAGCAAAGGGTGCAGGCTTTTGTGGAGGAAGCCATCATGCTGATATTGAAGTCCCACTGGAAGCACGGTGGATCAGAGGCTGTAACCACTGAAGAGGAGAAAGCGGTAAGGACAGGAGTTAGCATCTGCAAAAGGAAGATGACTCCACGGCTCTACCAGAGAGAATGGCCAGAAACTCAAGGATTAAAAGAGGCCTTTGGAGGAAAGAGGGCCCCTCCTATTGGAAAAAATGATCTTGTTAGGGGATCTGAAAAGTTTTTCTATAAAGGGCTAGATAGTAGATATTTTCAGTTTTGCGGGACACGTAGTCTCTGTTGCATATTGTTTTTCTTTTCTTTCTTTTTTTTTAAAGCCTTGAAAAGGTAAAAATCATTCCTGGCCAACAAGTTCACATAGAAACATGCCATGGGCAGGAATTGGCCCCTCTGTCTTATTCGTCAGTCTGCAAGATCTAATGGGATGTGAAAGACGTCTATGAAACCATCACAGACACCTGCTCTCCCCACAGAAATTCAATCCATCTTTTTTTTTCATTCTGAGAAGCATCACATGGTTGCCATCTCTGTTCTCAGCATCTACTTTGAATTAGTGAATAGTAGATTTCCCTATTAGTTGCCTTCCTCAGGGAAAATGTGAAACTTTTGGTCTGCATTCCCCTCCGCAAGCCCCCAGAGGAGACCAAGCGAGATACCCTGGGCTCTGTGGATGCCTGTACGTGTGGAGGGGGAGCATTCGCCCAGTTATTCCTCCCTCAGAGACAGGCGGCAGGGAAGAAAATCCATGTATTTGGGAGCCGTTCACAAGAGTGGACTGCTTCTCTGGCTGCAGATGGAAGGAAGGACACTTGGATTTAAGCATCCTTAAGTGTCCTTAAATTTAAGTGTCCTTGGATAGATGATTGAAGACGATTGGAATAGATAGATTTAAGAGTCACTGATGGTCAGATGGGTCCTTGGAGAGAAATGAAAAATGTGCCATGTCCACTGTATGACTTCTCCAGTCCAGGGCAAGACAGGCTCAAGGGCCCCATCCACTCCCACTCCACACCCCCCACTGGTAGGCTTGTTTTTCTAGAGGGTTGTCTTGTGCGAAAGAGTAAAGAACCAAGGGCTGAACCTCTCACTTGGGTTCATATCTCGCTCCACCCCGCTGCTGGCTTTGGTGAGTATTTGGAGCGCATTAGTTGGCATTCTTGACTTTATCTCTTCGTGCTTGAAGCAGGGTGAGGAACAGTCCTCCCTCCAAGAGTTTCAGGGAGCTGGAACGATGAAGCACTTAAAGAGAATATGGCACTACGCATGCGTCTGTCGCCACCAAAGGTCTGAGCTCCGCCTTAGAGAAAACACACTTGAGAGAGGTTGGGCAGGTGCAGTGGATAAAAGAAGTAAAGCAGATGGTGTCACTGTCCAGATGTGTGGCCCTGGGCAACTCATTCCTCCTCATCCAGGTGCAAATCTATGCCTAAGTGGAGCAAGGGTGGCAGGCTGAGGACACCTTTCCTATCTGATTCTGGTGGCTCAAATGAGATGGCTTCTAACTTGCTTTAAATAGCCAGTTCTATAGAAGTTTCTCCCCAGAAATTAAATTTGGGATGAGAAGGTAGGATCTGGGAACTACCAATGGGAGTTCCCTGCAGTCTCCTTTGATGACGTGTGGTCAACTGGTTTAACTCTGCATGTTGAAAAGCCCCTTAAATTCACTTAGATCTACTTAGAGGGCCAATTTTTCACAGACGAGGTGTAAGGCAGGCTAGTTCCTGATTTCTCTATGGGACTCCCACTTGTTGTTTGTGGTTCCCAGACACTTTTTGGCAGTCCTTTCCCAGCATATAGTTCAAGACGGGGATTCAGCTTCCTCAGGAGAAAGCTGCTTGCCAAGCCCCATTTGCCCATGTGCCCATGACCTTGGAATCATGGGACTGGCCCAAGCAGGCCTTAAGCCCTCAGGTCTCTGCAGTCAACAAGCCCTGACCTCCACGGCCACACCATGAGCCAGGCACAGTTTATTACAGTAATAGGGAAGTAATGGTACCTAACCCACTGAATTACTAAAATAAAGAGCGGTAAGAGAAGTAAGGTTTCCCAGAGAAACAGGATGGGTGATAAGTAGAATAGATAAAGTGGATGGATGGATGGATGATGGATGGATGATAGATAGATGATAGATAGATAGATAGATAGATAGATAGATAGATAGAAGATAGTGGAGAGATAGATAATAAAGATGAGACATGATTAAGATAACAGATTAGATAGATGATAGAAAATAGATTGGATAGATGATGGACGCTAAAGAGGATAGACAGATGATTGATAGACCTAGATAGCAGACAGATATAGTATGTGTCATGGGGCAAACTGTCATGAAGGGCAGCCTGGATCTTTGGGGGCACAAACTGAAGTGCTGTCCACAGGCAGATTTCTTCCTGTTCAGGGAGCCTCGGCTCTGCTTCTAAATGGACTTTCAACAATTGGATCAGCCCACCCAGATTATGCAGGAAAACTTCCTTTATAAATAAAGTCAGCTGGTTATGAGCATTAGTCACATCTACAAAATCCCATCACAGCAACAGGTTCCAGTTAACGGACCAACTGGAACCATCACCTGGCCAATCACGGGGGTGTGCCAGGGTCTCAGGGAAGGACGGCCTCACATGCTGCCGCTCAGAGTGTGTGACGACAACCGCTTGGAAGCACCAACTAGCAGGATCAAAGAGGAAAATGTGTAGACTCTCAACCCATCAATTTCACTTCTAGGATGAGAAGGTGCTAAAAAACCTGGATACATATGCACATGGAGAGATTCAGTTATTTGCAAAGGCAAAGAATTTGAAACACTGTAAGTTTCCAGGGGTAAGAGAATACAGTAAAATACAGAAAAGGCACACAATGGAATTTAGTCAGTTTTGAGACAAATGAATTCGATCAGTATGTAAATATGGATCTAAATAGGAATAAATGCTCCAGCTACACAAACAGGGATAGATCACAAAACATAATGTTGAGTGTTTTGAAAAACCAAACAGAAGTTGATGAAAGTACAATATGATATAGTTATATAAACTGTAAAACGTGCTTTTGTATAAAACATAAAAGCAAAAGACAATACCATATTTTCTCTACATGAATATGGATATTTGGTAAAAGTCTAAGAATCACAAACTGGAAAGATACATGTCAAATCCTGACAGTGACTGCCCCTAGGGACAGAAATTGAGGATCAGGACTGGAAAAATAGCAGAGGAGATTTTAAAGTTATCAGCCATGTTTTTTCTCTTTTGTAAAAGAAAAAAATCTGAAATGAATACAAAAAGTGCTAACATAAATATGTTTTAAATGTGTTTGGATGTCTGCTATGTGTTTGACTTGTTTTATTTTATTTTCTATTCCTCCCCTGCACAGCCCCAATTTTCAGAGAAAAAGAGAGATTGAAGTGGGTGAATTTGGCCTCCCTCCAGCCACCAATTGCCTCATACGAGACACTTCACATTTATGTTTAATAGCTGCCCTTTGAGTCAGCTTGGACTTTGTTCCAAACCCTGACAGGCAATCCATAAACATTATCTGATTTAATCTTCACAACAACCCTAATTATTCTGGGAGTTCACAGTCAAAGAATCTGATGCTTGGAGCATTTAAATAATAGCAAGAGAAGGGCAGAGCGAGGATTTAAGGCAATTCTCTCTCAGGTCCTTGCTCTTGACCTGCCGAGAAGTTGTGGTCAAGAACATATGCTTCTGCCCATTCATGTATGGGCTGTGCCCCCAGACAAGTCACTCAGCTCCATGCCTCAGTTTCCCCATCCATAGACTAAGGATAACACAACTACCTGTTTCGTGACTTTGGGGTAGCAGTGAGAACATTAGCAACACCTAGCCCATGCCAAGAGCTCCTCAAATGTGACCTGGCTTTTTTTTTTCTCTTTTTATTAACTACTACCTCTTCTTGACTCCTGGCCACATGAATTGAGAGAGGTTGTTTTCTGCTCTCTGGGACATTTTAGCTTAAGCTCACCCTTTCTCCAGACCCTCATGAAATTTAAACCCCCAAAGTTGCTTTACTAGGCAAACGTCTGGTCTCTAAGCCATGAATGTGTCTGTTCTTAGTCCCATTTCCAGGGTCAGTCAGCTGTGGGTGGATAGATCTTTGGCTTTTCTGAGGCCATGCAGGACCCCAGAGTGGAAAGCCGAATCTGAGCCTGATGTGGCCTTTCCATGGCTCCAGCCCCATCCCACACTCTTTCCTTTCTTTTTATAGAGATATAATTCTCATGCCATAAAATGTACTGTTTTAAAATATACAGGTCAGTGGTTCTTAGTATTTGCGAGGTTATGAACCATCATCCCTATCTAATTTCAAAACACTTTCATCACCACAAAAGGAAATCCCGTACCCATTACCAGTCACTTCCCTTCCCCATCCCCGCATCCCCTGGCCACCACTAATGCACGTTCTGTCTGTGGATTTGCCCGGCCTGGACATTTCATATGAGTAGAACCATGTAATATGGGGCCTTTGTGTTGGGCTTGTTGCACTTCACACCACATGTTCATGATCCATCCATGTTGTCACGTGCATGCATTCCTTTTTGTGGCTGAATAGTCTTCCATTGTGTGGATGTAACACATTTCCTCACTCTTTTCTACTCTGCAGGAGAACCCTTGTGGGAAATTCGAAGTGGGGCATTTTACACCCATTCCTGGGACAAATCCCTCAACTCCGTGGCCAGTTGAACTCCCCTAACGTATTTGAGTCCATTCACACTTCTGAGTCTTTTTAACACTTCCGTGTTAAGGAACATGGATTTACTTCTGGAATGACTTCATGAAATCACTTCTATGTATAGGTACATGTGCCCTACATGTATGCGTGTGTATATGTCTATGTGTGTGTGCTTGTGTTTGTGTGCAAGGGCCTACTCTGTAGGCCTGCCACATCGACATCATGCACACACAGGCACTCACACATACAGGCACACGCACCCACACACGGAGGCACACAAGCACACACACGCACACAGCCACACACATGCAGGCACGCGCACCCGCACGCACGCAGGAACTCACACAGGCGTGCACACACGCACGCAGGAACTCACACAGGCGCACACACACACGCACTCACACAGGCGCACACACACACGCACAGGCACACGCACGCGCACAGGCACACACCCACACACAGGCACTCACACAGGAGCACACACACGCACACCCGCACCCACACGCACGCACGCAGGCACTCACACAGGCGCACACACATGCACACAAGCACGCACGCAGGCACTCACAGGCACACACACGTGCGCAGGCACACGCACCCACATGCACGCACGCAGGCACTCACGCAGGCGCACACATATGCGCACAGGCACACGCACCCACACGCACACAGGCACTCACACAAGCACACACACGTGCGTGGGCACACGCACCCGCACGCACACACACAGGCACTCACACAGGCGCACACACATGCGCACAGGCACATGGACCCATACACAGAAGTAATTCCATGTTATTTATTTAAAAGTTAAAAATACAAATCACCTAGAAAATGACCAAACTAATTTACATTTATGAGGGTAAATCAAACAACAAAAATGTGTTTTCTCAGAAGCCTCGGGCTTTTTTCAAATTTGAAATGACCATGATTTCAAGAATCCTACTTTATTGATCATTTTCAGCAAAACAGAACTGTTCTCTGATTTATGATGGAAGCGGGTGGAGGACTTCAGAGCAGGGTAAAAGGAGAGAAGAAACATTTAAAAATACAAAAAGCTTCCAAGTCGTAGTTATGCCTTCGTCGTGTTCCGAGGCCTTGAGACAGTGTTGATAAGCGGTTTCTAATACCTACTGGGGTTGGCAGGAATTGTACACCTGTGTGCTTTCAGGAAGCGGGCTGCCCTCTGTGATGCTGAACCTGTCAGAACCAGATGGGGCCAGAGGAAAGGCAGCTAGCAGTGTAAACCTCCTTCTGAGCAGTGCTAAGCAGCAGCATAAAGGGAAGTGTTCTCCACACCCAGCCAGCCGTGCACACGATGTGTTCTTCTTGGTCCAGTGGGGGTTTAGGTGGGTTTCAGAAGACAGAACAATTGTAAACACGTAAATGTGTGCTAGGCATATTGCTGTGAATTTGCCTCAACTAAAAAGGTATTTGAGAGGTGCAACCAGATGCAAAGAACTCTGCAGGCCTGCCACATTAGTATCATACACACACAGGCACTCGCAATAAACACAGGCACTCACACATACACACAGGCACATGCACCCATATGCACACAGGCACTCATACATATACACACAAGAACACACACACATAAGCCCTCACACATACACAAACACAGGCACTCACATATACACAGGCACACACATGTATAGGTACTCACACACACCAGTATAGGCACACACACATAGGTACAGGTACTCATATGCACACACACATACACAAACAGGCACACACACACACACAGGCACTCACACATACACAAATACAGACATACACACAGGCATATGCACCCATATGTACACAGACACTCATACACGTACACACAAGCATGCACACACAGGCACTCGCACATACACAGGCACACTCACAGGCACTCACACACACAAACACAGGCACACACACACATAAATAGGCACATGTACCCATGTGCACACACACGTACACAAACACAGATGCGCACACATATGCAAACACAGGCACTCACACATACACAAATACAGGCACACACAGGCACATGTAGCCATATACACAGGCACTCACACACACACAGGCACACACACACACAGAGGCACAGGTACCCATATGCACACAGGCACTCACACATACACAAACGCAGGCACACAAATACAGGCACACACAGACACAGGCATGTGCAGCCATATGCACAAAGGCACTCACACATACTCAAACATAGGCACATACACACACACCCAGGCACATGTACCCATAAACACAGAGGCACACACATATACATACTGGCACACACACATTCACAGGCACTCAAACACAGGCACACACATACATACATACAGGTACATGTACCCATAAACACCCAGGCACTCACACACACAGGCACACACACATTCACAGGCACTCATACACAAACACAGGCACACACACATTCACAGGCACTCATACACAAACACAGGCACACACACATTTTTTTCTCTCTGCCTGCATGAGACACTGAATCTTGCACTTGGACTTCCCAGCCTCGAGAACTGTGAGAAACAATTTCTGCTGTTTAGAAGCTACCCAGTCTGTGATATTTTCTTATAGCAGCCTGAATGAACTAAGACAGTCTAGGATTCAACAGTTAAAAAAACAGATGACATAGCCCAACCCCCGCTAATTTGCAAAATGAAGAGACAAAGATTTCAAGAGATATGGTATGTGATCAGGATTGCACAGAAAGTTAATGGGAAAGCAAGAAGTGGAATCCAGGAGTCCAGACTCCAGGGCCCACCAAGTCATAGACACCAAACTACCAGTCAGAAGAGTGATTTTAAATACAGGGAACTTCCTCCATGTCACAGCCAGTTTATTCTGGAAGCCAAAGTTTCCTTTTATCATTTGTTATTTCTATGACTATTAATTCTCTGCTCCTGAAATTGATATTGGTCAGTGAAAAATATGTATGTCCGAGGCAGGTGGATCACAAGGTCAGGAGATCGAGACCATCCTGGCTAACACTG
>NW_016804704.1:1660738-1663403 GCF_001698545.2 Rhinopithecus bieti
TAACTGCTGGCTGATGCAAAAGCATCAGAGAAAGGCTGAGGCTCTACTTAAAACTCATAACTTTTTCAGCTGTGCTCTTGTTTAATGCAAAAGGTCATTTTTGTGTCAATTGCTTCCCTGGAGAAAGAAGGGAGAAAATCTTTTTCCATCTCCTGCTTCACACCAGAGCAGTGTTTCTGGAGAGGGACTTTGGGAGAAACTGGCATCATTAGATGTCCCAAAGCCAAAGGCCCTTTTTCATTTTCATCTGTCATAAAGAAAAGAATTATAAAAAGGCAATCAGGTAGTATCCTACAAAATCAAATAGAAGGTATTTTCATCATCATCTTGCAAATCACAACATCCATGAGAGGTGTGATGCTGATAGTTTTGCATGTGGTCATCAGAGCAGGATAAATCAAAGTCCCCATTGGCTGTGATGGAATGGGCTCCCATGGAGCAACAGAGGAAGGCAGTTCGCTTTGCTTTCGCCTTCATTTTTCAAAAAATGAAGGTGCCAAGCATGGCAGCCCATGCCTGTAATCCCAGCACTTTGGGAGACTGAGGCAGGAAGATCGCTTGAAGCTAGGAATTCAAGACCAACCTGGACAACATGGCAAGATCCTGTCTCTACAAGAAAGTAAAAAATTAAAATTATATGGGCATGGTGACACTTGCCTATGTTCCCAGCACTTTGGCAGGCCAAGATGGGAGGATCGCTTGAGGCCAGGAGTTCAAGACCAGCCTGGGCAACATAGTGAGACCCCATCTCAAAAAAAAAATAATAGAAATGGTTGAAGATGGGCGAAGGAGAGATGAAGGGGGAAAAAAGATGTCAAGAAAACTGACAGCATATGAGATATCGTTTGGCCCTCTGGACACAATCATATCCCATGCTATAGGCATTTCAGTTATGTGAGCCAATAAATTTCCCTTATATATAAAGTAAAAAAAAAAAAATAGAAAAAGAAAGCAATAGTTGAAGACATTCATTCCACCTTATTTGGGAGACACTGCCACTATATCCTGCTTTTCATATCCTGGAAGGTGATCTGGACTTTGGAAAGCCTTCTTCAGCTCTTCCTTTGTTGCTGGGAGCAATCCAGGATCCAGCCCATAAGGATCTGTGTTAGTTTCTTGATGCTGCGATGACAAATGAACACAAATGTATTATCCTGCACTTCTGGAGGACAGAAGTCTGAAGCGAATCCTAAGGGGCTAAAGTTAAGATGTTGGCAGGGCTGCCCTCCTTCTGGAAGCTCTGAGGAAAAATCTGTTCCTTCTAGAGACTGTTCATATCTCTTGGCTCATGGCCATATCACCCTGACCTCGGCCTCCACTACCACATCTCCTCCTCTTCCTCTGACCTTCATGACTCCCTCTTATAGGGACTTTAGGATGACTGGATCCACCTAGATAATCCAGGATTATCCTTCCATTTTAAGATCCTAATTCAATCACAATTGCAATATCCCTTTTACCATCTAAGGTAACATATTTACAGATCCTGGAGACTAGAGCATGGATATCTTTTGCAGGGAGTGAGAGGAAAACATTATTCAACCTACTATGCTTGCTCAAAGTACCCAGAGTTAGTTTCTGTTGCTTACCACCAAAACCTAACTGATGTATTACTTCTACTTGGTCTCCGCAATGAAGAAAAAGAATAACTACTTTTTGATTGTTGTTGAAAACTAGGAAGATGATCATAAATAAACTAAAAGTAAACTGTTGAACATTCTTGGTCGATTGTTCCAAAGAATAGCCCTTTATTCCAAGTCCTGGTACAGGGTATAAATGGTACAGCGTGTCTTGTCCAAACAAGGACAGCCTGGTGTTTACCCCGGGAGGAGCCCCCTAGAATCGTCCAGGTCCCAACAGAATGGAACATCTCCCTTGACCCAGTGTGTTTGGTTCTTTTTGGCAGGACACTGACGTTCTGAACACTGCCATACTCACAGGAAAGACAGTTGCCATGCCTATCAAGGTGGTCTCTGTGGAGGAGAACAGTGCCGTGATGGACATCTCAGAGTCGGTGGAATGCAAGTCCGCAGACGAGGATGTTATCAAAGTAAGTCATTCCACAGCCAGCTGGATGGAACTGGTGGAAACTTCTCTTGGACATCCCATTTGCTAGGGACATTTACACTGAAATATATGAGGGTCAACTATACAGAGGCTTATGTGCAACACACTTCCAGCTGATCCACTCGTTTCCATTGCCATCTGTTTGTTTTCGCATCGTGGCAACCTAGTTAGGGTTTTTGGTTAATTCCTGTCTTTCTTCCTTTATTTGACAATTAAAAATTGTGTGTGTGCATATATTTATGTGTAATGTACAACATATTATTTTAAAATACATATACATTATGGAATGGCTAAATTGAGCTATTAGGCCAGTGCAAAAGTAATTGTGGTTCTTGCCATTACTTTTAAATGGCAGAATCCACAATTACTTTTGCACGAACCTAATAATTAACATATGCATAACCTCACATACTTATCTTTTTCTGTGTGATGAGAACTTAATCTACTCTCTTAGCAATTTTCAAGAATATATTACTACACTTTAGGAGGCTGAGGTGGGTGGATCACCTGAGGTCAGGAGTTCTAGACCAGCTTGGCCAACATGGTGAAACTTCATCTCTACTAAAAATACAAAAATTAGTTGTGCATGGTTGTGTGC
>NW_016804705.1:0-951 GCF_001698545.2 Rhinopithecus bieti
ACCGCGCCCGGCCCACAAACACATTTTATAGCCTAACAAAATATTTTCTTTATTTATATCCTTATCCTATAATTATTTTCTATTTTAATTTTTTTCCTATTTAAACTTTGTGGTTGAAAACTAAGATATAAATACACATTTTAGCTAGGCTACACAGGGTCTGGATCATCAATTTCACTGTCTTCCACCTCCCCAGCTTGTCCCACTGCAAGGTCTTCAGGGGCAATAACATGCATAGCACTATGATCTCATACAATAACAACGGCATCTATTGAAAGACCTCCTGAAGGAGCTGCCTGATGCTGTCTTGTAGTTAAGTTTTGTTTTTTTTGTTTTGTTTTGTTTTTTGAAATGGTTTCTCTGTTGCCCACACTGGAGTACAGTGGCGTGATCTCAGCTCACTGCAACCTCTGCCTCACGGGTTCAAATGATTCTCAGACCTTAGCCTCCCAAGTAGCCGGGACTACAGGTGTGTGCCACTACACCCAGCTAATTTTTGTAGTTTTAGTAGAGATAGTGTTTCACCATGTTGGTCAGGCTGGTCTTGAACTTCTGGCCTCAAGTGATCTGCCTGCCTCAGCCTCTCAAAGTTCTAAGACTACAGGCCTGAGCCACAATGTCTGGCCTGTAGTTAACTTTTAAAAAAATATATAAGTAGAAGGAGTACACTAAAATAATGATAAAAATTATAATACAGTAAATAGTAGGCAATAAGAAATTTTCAGCTCCATTGTAATCATATGGCACCACCTTCATACATGCCGTTAGTCATTATTGAAATATTATGTGTCACATGACTGAATACTGAAACCAAAAACCTTTATTGTTTCCAAAGCTGAATGCTCATTTTGCTTCTGATATGCCATAAGTTTTAATGAAATTCATGGTGGTAGGAACAGACAAAATATGCCTGAACTGGTTTCCACAATAAGTGTTTTTATCTCTCTCTCT
>NW_016804705.1:4014-18211 GCF_001698545.2 Rhinopithecus bieti
CTTCAACAATCATTTTACAAATAAGATATCTTAATGATCCATAAGCTGATAAAAAGTTGCTCAACATTATTAGTTATTAGGGAAATACAAATTAAAATCACTAAAAAATATTACTGTATACCCAGCGGAATAGCTAAAATTAAACAAGAAAAAACCATGGAAAATATCAAATGTTGATGAGGTTGTATTAAAATGGAAAGTTTCCTACATTGTTGTAAATAGTGTAAAATGGCACTATAACTTTGAAAACTGCTTGAAAATTTCTAATAATTAATATACACCTATTTTATAACTTAGCTTTTCTACTCCTAAATATGTGCTTAAGAGAAATGAGTGCAGATGTTTACAAAATGCCTTTTACAGAATGTTTGCAGTAGCTTTATTCATAAAAGCTCTACACTAGAAATGAACCAAATGTTTGCTAACAAGAGAGTACATAAATATATGATGCTATAATCCTAAGTGAAATTTAACAACAAAAAAGAACAAACTACTGATCTGCTCAACAACACAGAGACATCTCAAAGGCATTATGTTGAGCAAATGAAACTAGACCAAAAAGAACTGTGTGGTTCCATTTATATGAAATTAAGACATAATATTGAGTTAATGAGATCATACACTAAAGGCTAGGGTATTATTCCAGTACATGAAGCCCAAGGCAGGCAAAACTAATAGATGTAATAGAAGTGCCTAAATTTGGGTAGAAAATTGTACATATACACTGAAAAGTAGCATCAAAGATCCTGTAGTGTACTAGATTTGGCTTATCTTTTTGTGTTTAGTGGTTATTCAGAGATATAAGAAGTAAAAAAATTGATCAACTCATACCCTTGAGATCTATGCATTTTAACATATAAAGTATATACATCAAAAGACTATTAAAAATTTCCTAGAGCTGATCTAGAGAATAAACATGTAAAACCTTAAACCATACAGAGGATAACAGAAAAATGCAGCTTGGGTGAAGATTCATCCAGTATTGAGAAGTGATTTAGGAATAAAAGTTATGGTCTCAGAATGCACTAAAGCACCTGAAATTTTGTCATAATGAAGTATACAGAAATTCAAGGTATCTTTCCAACTTGCTTGGAGTGGTATATTCCATAGTTAAAATACAGAAATTAAAGGGTACCACATTCATAAAAACAAAAATGTTCTAAAAGAAAAAGATTAGCTTTTCTATGTGGATATTTACAAATAATATATGATCATGTAAAATACAGAAGCTGATGAAAATAATCATCTAGATCTATAATTTTAGGCTATTACAGACAAAATACAAAAAATTAGAGGGAGAAATAAAATAAGCTATATATTTTTTGATATGCAAGGTTCACTATTGAATTT
Source organism: Rhinopithecus bieti (assembly GCF_001698545.2). Lineage (NCBI taxonomy): Eukaryota > Metazoa > Chordata > Mammalia > Primates > Cercopithecidae > Rhinopithecus > Rhinopithecus bieti. The sequence continues at coordinate 5,365 of NW_016804705.1, forward strand.
TTTGTTTATACATTTGTAATGCAGAGAAATACGTATTTAAGATTTTAATTAAAAAAAAGATAACCAGTAGTAATATTAAATTATTCAAGTGCACAGACAAATACAAGGCATAGTCCATGAAACTACTGGAAATAAAAGAAATATCAAAGATCCTTTCTTTTTGTAGCATAATACAACAGATGCCCATTATACAAAATAGATTGTAAATACTCCTATGAAAAGCTAAAAATATTAATCTATCTTGTAATGGAAGTCTTCTTTAAAAGAAATAAGCATAGAAAAATTAAAAAAGGGTTAATAAAGATATTTTAAAACAAAAGAAAAGAAAGGAAAACAGCATAACTGTTAGACAGAATAAAATCCCAGGCAAAAAGTTCTTAGGAAACAAAGATCAGCAGAACATTATATAAACAAACATTTGTGATCCTTATTGAGCTAAATAACATGGTATCAAACTATAAGAATAAAACACTATAAGAAAAGCAAAAGAATTTGACAGAAATATAATTGTTATGGCATCCTCTAATAGACTGCCATCATTCTATAACTTTTGATAGGTTTATGACAAATAGGACACAAGAATGTTGAAAATATAATAAATGAAACCAATTTTTTCAATATGTATGTGTATTCTAAGAAACACAATCACTGATTTTGTTAAAACTTAAATATCTTTTTAAAGCAAACAAATTAAGTAAAAAAGCGTAAATAATATGAAAATCTTTGAAATTTAAAGACTGAAATATACTGAACTTTATAAAATATTCAGGAAACAAGGACATTTATATCATTATGGGCTTTTAAGACATAATGAAAATGAGAATACTACATGTCAAATTTAAGGTCAGAGTCAAAACCTTACCATTCCACTCTGCCCAAATTCTACTAAAGGGAAATTAATATCTTTAAATGTTTTATTACTACAAAAGATAGTAAATAAATTAATAAGCATTTTATTCTAGTTGGAAAAAATGTATGCCTTAAATGCCTCCCCAAATAGGTTAAATAAGTGCAACAACTAAAAACGATAAATTAGAAAATAAAAGACCAGACACAATCATCAAATAAAATTTTGAAAATAGATTACTAAAGGGGTAAACTTTTAACACATCTAATCAAGAGAAATGAAGAGAAAAAATAATAAACAAAGTGAAATAAAAGTAGAAAGACTCTTCCACAAGGGGATTTTAAAGTGTATCAGAATAAATAAAAGTTCTGACAATTAACTCAAGAAATTATTGAAAATGTGAATAGACTAATCAGTCTGGAGGAAATTAAGGAATAGTTTGATCAAAGGTCACCAACCAAAATGTTCTGTATCCAGAGAGTTTCACAGATAAACTCCTTTATGTCATCAGGTATCATGTACCTCCTTAGCTTAAAAAAAGAAAAAACTATTTCAAAGCAGAGTAAAAGTACAAAATGTATTTCACAGCAATTAGATACCCTAATCCCAAATTTACAAAATTAACATATATAAAGGAAATTATAAATCAATGTCAGTTATAGAAATATGATGCAGAAGCACTAAAAAACCTATGCTACTTTAAAAAATATTATACAGTAGGAGTGATTGAGTTGTTTTTCTTAGAAAAGCAAAGGTATCTAATATAAAAGACTTTCAAAATATCATATTAATTCGTCCTTTTATACACAAACACACACATACACAAACACTCATTGCAATACATGCAGGGTCTTCAATCAAGAAAGCCTAAAATCCAAACCTGATACAATCTTGTATGTTTAGAAATAAACATATTATTATTATAGTCAGCTATACTAGCCAAGTCAGCCATGATGCCTGTCCTGCACAAATTTCCATTCCAGATGATGTCACCCTGCCCATGGTTCTAGCTCAGAAAATGACCATCAGTCAGACCATCAGTCTGGTTCTTTGTGAGGTAATCAGGCCTAAGTGTGTCCCACATTGCTGTCTCTTGTACTAAATGCTTGTATTAAAATGCTTGGACAAGTATTAGCCATGGTAAATAGTACGGCCAGTGATCTAGCTCTTCCCAGGACTTGTACAAAAGAAAATTGTGAGTTCTGTTCTGGAGTAAAAGGAAGGGAGAAAGCATGGCTTAGTTATGAAAAGTGAAGCACATGTACTGATAGCAAAAGAGAAAAATCAGGAGGGCCATGAAAGAAAAAAAAAATGAACTTAAAAGTTAATAATTTCACTCAAATTTTCTATAAATTTTAAACACAAGTGGCAGCTTATATGGTCTTCATCTTAGTTATGGTCTCGGTCTTAGTCTTTTGTCCCTTAAGGCGAAAATCATAAATGATCTCAATCTAACAGTCATAATAACTGTGAAGCACTTGGCATTGCTGTATTAATCAGGAATGCAAGGATGTCCAATAACCAGGAGTATATAATTGCCATGGTGGTTGTTAGCTCTTCCCAACTCAGTAAGTTTTGATAGGAAAAAGAATTCTACACGCTTGCATGTACACATCAGAAAAAAAGGCATATCTATTATTTGAGATAATACACTTGTATGCCTTAAAATACTAAGAAACCAGACCCCAAATACGCGAGAGCAAATATAAAAGTCTAGTGAAGTGAGTAAAAATGTGAAAACCAAAAACCAAAAAGAAAACCCAACACTATACTGCCTCTATGCTGGCAATAATATTTTAAACAGTGTAATTTAAAATAGCAATGCCTAAATATAAACTTAATGTAAAATACCTACTTGAAGAAAATCACAAAATTTCACAATTGGATATAAGGAAAGGGTTGAATTTTTAAAATGTAGGGATAAATTGCTTAAGATTTTATAAAACTGGAGGTTGGACACTAAAGTTTTATTTATATGATTCTGGGTAGTTTCTGCATGCTTAAATGTTTCATGATTAAAAAAGAGAAAATACATTACATTCATAGAATGAGGTAAAATTTTTTTCTAAATAGAATTTGATTAAATAAAAACTTAAAAAATATCTAAGTATTTTTTTATTTTACAAATGACAAAAATGTCAAAGTTTAAGAATAAGAAAGGTAAATAGCCAAAAAAGGGAAAAGAAAACCAAATGACAGGAAACTGTGTGCCCAAACATCAAAACCTTACACTTAAGTTATGTGATTTTAAAAGGGCAACATGGGGCTGGGTGCGGTGGCTCACTCCTGTAATCCCAGCATTTGTGGAGGCCCAGGTGGGCAAATCACCTGAGGTCAAGAGCTTGAGCCCAGCCTGGTCAACATGGCGAAACCCCATCTCTACTAAAAATACAAAAATTAGCTGGGCATGGTGGCATGCACCTGTAATCCCAGCTAGTCAGGAGGCTGAGGTAGGAGAATCAATCACTTGAACCCAGGAGGCAGAGGTTTCAGTGAGCTGAAATCATGCCATTGCACTCCAGCCTGCGTGACAAGAGTGAAATTCCATCTTAGAAAAAAAAAAAAAAAAAGACAACATGAGTCAACATACAAATATATGGATATGAATAGAAGTGTCAAAATGTAAAATGCCAGAGACACACATACACATTAGTATGTGATTAAAAAGTAGTAAAAAGTTGGTGATCACAGATATATAAGACTAGATTAGTTTTTAAAAGAACTATGTGTGCTGGATTTCAATAGAGGTTTTAAATTTAACAGAAATATGCCATAACTGTGTGAAATATAAATGCTAAAATTGAAGCAGAAGCATTCACAAGAGAAAATGGAGAAATTGTATTAAAAAAAAAAAAACTGAAAAATATTCCAGATCCAGATGTATTTTAAAATGTCAAATAACTGTTTCCTACACTTAACAAAACTAGTTCAAAGAATATAAAATGCTGAAACTTGACAGATTATTTTAAAATTAGCATAGCAGTAATGCCAAATATGCTAAGATGGGAAGAATAAGACAGACAGAGATGAGAGAGAGAAACATCTTGAACCAGAACATCCTGAATCAGTTAAAAAAAAAAAAAAAAAAAACTAAAGAGAATTTTATTAATTTATTTATTTTTATTTTTTATTTTTTTGAGAGGGAGTCTCCCACTGTCACCCAGGCTGGAGTGCAGTGGCACCATCTTGGCTCACTGCAACCTCCTGCAACCTCTGCCTCCCAGGCTCAAGCAATCCTCATGCTTCAGCCTCCCGAGTAGCTGGGATTATAGGCACCCACCAACATGTCCAGCTAATTTTTGTATTTTTAGAAGAGATGGAGTTTTTACTGTGTTGGCCAGGCTGGTCTCAATACCTGACCTCAAGTGATCCACCCACCTTGGCCTCCCAAAATGCTGGAGTTACAGGTATGAGCCACCACGCCCAGCAAATTTTATTTATTATAATTTTTTTATTTTTATAATTATTATTTTTTGAGACAGAGTCTCTCTCTGTCGCCCAGGCTGGAGTGTGGAGTGCAGTGATGCGATCTCAGTTCACTGCAGCCGCTGCATCCTGTGTTCAAGTGATTCTCCTGCCTAAGCCTCCCAAGAAGCTAGGATTACAGGCATGCACCACCATGCACGGCTAAATGTTGTATTTTTAGTAGAGATGGGGTTTTTCCATGTTGGGCAGGCTGGTCTCAAGCTCCTGACCTCAGGTGATCTGCCCGCCTCGGCCTTACAAAGTGCTGGGATTACAGGCGTGAGCCATGAGCCCGGCCTCTAATTTAAAGTTTAATTTAAGAATTCATGAGTATATCAAAACTAGACGTTCTGCTTTATCATATTTATAAAAGACAAATTCTAAAATCATATCAGCAAAATGAAAAGCATTTAATAAAACTGACTAATCATTTTTGAACACATACATATGTTGATATATTGTGTATATATATATTTAAAAAGAAATTCACAGAAAAAAATTAAACATAATACACAATGACTATTTAACAATAGCTCAAACATATTATATCACCTGATTAAAGCCAGGTGATATAGTTTGGATATTTGTCCCCGCCCACATCTCATGTTGAATTGTAATCCCCAATGTTGAAGGTGGGGCCTAGTGGAAGATATTTGGATGATGGCAGTGGATTCCTCATGAATGGCTTAGGCCATCCTCTTGGTGATAAATGACCTCTTGCTCTGACTTCATACAAGATCTGGACATTTAAAAGTGTGTGGCACCTTCCCCAATATTCCCCTTCTCTCTTGCTCCTGCTCTTGCCATGTGATGTGCTTGGTCTCACTTCACCCAAGTAAAAGTTTTCTGAGGCCTCTCCAGAAACCATGCTTCCTGTACAGCCTGCAGGACTGTGAGACAATTAAAATTCTTTTTTTTTTATTTTTATAAATTACCCAACCTCAGGTATTTCTTTACAGCAACATGAGAACAGTCTAATATACTAGGAAACGATAAAATGATTTCTGATTTTAGCACTATTTAGAAAGTTCTTCCTAATAAAGTATGTATGTCTAGGAAAGATAATGTGAATATCAAGAAAAGATAGGTAAGTCATTATTTGTATATTATATGGGTGTATGTTAGGAAAACCTAAGACTATGAACTAATTTTTTAAAAACTACTAGTAGAATTAATAATAAAATTAAGATAACACAGCTGGATGCAAGATATTCCTGAAATACCAATATAGCACCTATTTGTTTCTTTATACATTAGCACTAACCAATTAGATACACACATGGAAGAAAACACTCCACTAATAATAGTGATTAAAAAATGTCAATTCACATGATATTAAATGTAACTGGGTACAGCAAAAATATAAATAAAACTCTCGTGAAAACTTTTTTAAAATGTCTAGAAAATGGAATCCAGAAACTAGTTGGTACAGGAATATTCATTTGAAATGTAATAGAACTTGTGTCAACATACACAAAACTAAGTAAAACATGTTTATGCATTTTAAGCAATTAAAATATTAGAAACATATCGGATTTTTTTTAAAGCAAGAAAGAGTATCATAAAAACTAAACACTTTTATATGATAGAAGATATGACAAATTGTGTTAAAATTTAATTGATAGGAAATTTTGGTTAAAGATGGAAGACTATACAAAACTCTTTCCAGGAATACCACTAAAATGATATTAAAAGGATCAAAATGAGAGTGAAGACATTTGTTTATAAAGGTGTACAAACAACAATAGTAATATAAGGACCTAATAGTAATAGAATTTAAGAAGTTAGAAAACTTATCTGATAACTGAGAGCTGACTTGAAAGTACTCAATTCCAAATCAGCAATGGATAAATTGGAACTTGATTTGGACTCTATAGCCTCAAAAGACTAGGAATTTGACCATCAAGTAAATCTGAAAAAGGAGTTAAAAGTAGTGTTCAAAACTAGAGAACTAATCGAAAGTGCATCTGTCAATAATTAACCCTTCTATATTAGGGTTCTCCAAAGATACAGAATCAATAGTGTGTGTGTGCATGTGTATGTGTGTGTGTGTGTGTGTGTGTGTGTGTGTGTACTCACGTGCATATTAATTTATTTAGGAATTGGCTCACATGATTATGGAGCTTGACAAGTCCCAAGATCTGCAGTCTGCAAGCTGGAGACCCAAGAGAGCCAACGGTGTGGTTCCAGTACGAAGGGCCTGCTGGCTTTATACCCAAGAAGAGCCAATGTTTTGGTTTCAGTACAATGGCAGGAAAAAACTAATGTCTCAGTGCAAGGCAATCAGGCAGGAGTTTCCTCTTACTCATGGGAATGTCAGCCTTTTTTTTTTTCTACTTGGGACTTTAACTGATTGGATGGAACTTCATTATTTGGGAAAAGTAAAGCAGAAAATCTCTACACTGGGCACAATTGACCATGGTGCTACCATTTTGAAAATAAAGTGATTTAGGGAAACACTGCTAATGTACTGGTACTGAGACCTTCTAGAATATTTTTTCTATTTTATCCTCAGAATATTGTCAGCCAGGATCATATGATCCAGATAACATTCTCTGAAAACTGCAACCACTCCAAAATTTGAAATAATTTGAGCTATTACTTCTTCAAATATTTTTCTGTCCACTCCCTACTTTTCTTCCAGGGCTCTAATTATGCATGTGTTAAATGACTTGCAATTGTTCTACAGATCACTTAGTCTCTATTCATTTCTTTTCCATTCTTCTTTTTCTTTCTGTGCTTTGTAGCTATGTCTTCAAGTGAAAACACCTGTATAGCCAGAACAGAGCTCATGAAATAAAATGTTACCTTGTAAAAAAGAAACAAATATTACCAAAACCACCTAGGTCCCTATCATGCCCCACATCTAGCCAATAACCACTCCTAGATGTTGTGAATGTAACACTGCTGAATGCTTGTGGGGGACGGGATTGTCTTCCTTTCAAATGTGCTGAAGTATGTTTTGGCAGGCAGTAATGTTACCTGTGGATCAGCTTGGTCTTTCTGTGGTTTGTATTTAAATTTCATTAGGGAAATTCTGGAGTAGTCTTTAAGGTTAATTTAACCCTCCTGCTAAGGCAAAACCCTTGTTAGGTCATTAATAAATGGTCTCAGAGCTTAAACAGGTATCTCTGTTTACACTACATGAAATTGAATTGTCTCCTAGACCTGTGTGAGCTTTAGAATATGTATACCTTGCAGATTCTCAGAAGTCATTCTTTGTCTGAACTTGGGGAGTTTCACTCCATGAATGTCCAAATTAGTAGTTAGCTAAGAACAGCAGGAGGCCCCACATAGATATCTAAATTATTTTGTTTGCCTAGCTCCTTTCTTTTCAGTACTTTGTGTCTCAAATGTCAACTTCCTGTACCTCTCCGACTCTGGTTGCTGGGTCCTCACCATGGTCTCCTTGGAATCTCATTCCTTTCATCACCATTCAGAAATTGCCTCTAGCCAGAAAGCCATGGTGATTGGAAGGCTCACTTCATTTGGTTTTCTTCCCTCAGTCACCATAGTCCCATGCTACTCATCCAATGTATCAAAACTGTTGGTTTATACATTTTGCCCTTTATAACACTGTTTACTATGGAGCATAAATCCAACCCAAAGAAATCCAATGATATTCCATCACTGTTAGACGCGAAAATTCTCTTTTCTCTCCAGTTCTCTTTGAATCTCCTTACAATCATGCTAGTTTAATGACTAATCAGTTAATTAACTTTTGACACTTTGTATGAGTCACGTTTTTAATTTTTTGAAGATTATACTTTTACAAAGTATAGAATTATACTTTTACAAGGTATAGAAAAGTGTTGTTAGGTGTAGTTGTTTTCATTAATCATTCTCTCTTAGGAAGGTATACAGAAGTATTTATGGCTGAAATAATATAAAATGTGGGATATGCCTTAGTCTGCTAGCAAGAAAGTGAAAGAGAAGTGGGGAAAGAAGAGATAAATGAAATAAGGTTTGTCATATGTAGATAATGGTTGAAGCAGGATGATCAATGTATAGGGCCCATCATACTATTTTTTATAACTGAGAATTTCATGAAATAGAGATAGAAATGGAAATAGAGAGGGAGAATGGAAGGTGTCAGGACAAAGGGAGAGACAGAGGGAAACTGACAGCAATGGAAGCCTTATTTTGTACTCCAAATTGATGATATTGAGAATCAAAGAAATCGGGCTGTATAAGAAAGAATGATAACAAGCATATTAAATATCAAAACCTTGAGGAACCTAAAGTCTGCTTCTATTAGATTGTCATTCACTGCTCCAATGCATGAAATGAGGCACCCTTCTTACAGTGCCTCATATGGTTCTGGAAATAAAAGTGGCTCTAAGTGATATTACATTTCACTGCACACAGGGGTAAAATACTCTGCAAGCCCCTGAGTAATGAATTACTGTCATCTGACAAGAGCCAGTATCAATTTAGCACACGCAACCAGAATTTACAGTCCAGATTATAGAAAATTATCATCATTCTCATCCTCTGGCCTTCAGCTGTGAGTCAAACAAAAGAACTAGGTAGCATGAGGGTCATGACCATTAGGCACCTCCTCCAGAGACAAATACAGGTTGCCACCTGCATGATAAAAACTGTTAGATGAGGTTGAGGAAGTGCTTAGAGCTGAGCTCTAGTACTAAACATTGGGATGAATTGCTTCCCTGAAACATAATTTACACAGGTGATGCTAAGGTGCTGAAAATACTGAGTCATCAGGAATAAAATGTCATTGCTCACAGCATTTCCCCAAAATAACACTGGAGCACCATTAAAAAAGGGAGGGGGTGTTTTTCTTAACCTCAAATGCTTAATTATAGATCACTTATCAGAAAACCACATGCATTTCTCTTTCTCTTTTAAAGCAGGGCATTTGCCTGAACAAATAATGGCAGTTTCTGCACTGGCTTTCACTAGTATCTCCTGCACACATAAAGAGTTAGAGAAAAGAATAAAGCACAGAAATAAGGTGAACTTTAAAAACACAATATTCAGACTGTGATAGAATCCAGATTCCATTGCACTTAAGCCCTATGTAGTTTCTTTGCAAAGTCTTCCCTTGTGATCCTTTTTCATAGATTGTTCTGGTGATAATTCAAAGATTTGGGTCACTTTTTGATCATGAAGTTTCCTTGGGACCACTGTTTAATAAGCCTCTAATTCCCATTATCTGAAGGGATGCTTGGCTACAGTTCTGGCCAACCCCTGATACATTCAGCTAGAGGTGAATCAAAGTTTAAATAGGTTTGCTAAATCTAAGTCACCTTTCTGGAGTGAGTTTGCAAAGTCTTGCTTCTGCAAAATATACAACAGTTTCGAAATTCACGTCCAGTACCCTTGTCCTATCAATATCAGTGTTTAGGAAATTCCTTTGCCAAGATTCCAAGGAGAGATATAAATAGAAAATCTGTGTTATTCAATGTTAAATTTCTGTAAGGATTGGTAGCATAAATGAAGGCAACCCAATATTGTTTCAGATACATAAGTGGCTCATCAATTTCAAATGTTCCAAGACATTTGCATCCAGAAATTTATGAACTTCTCTTGAAGAATACATGATTCTATGAATAATCCTCAGCATAATGCTGAAGTATGTAGGATCAGGACAAAAACTGGAAAAACTTAAGTAAAAGAGAACACCTGGTGGTAAGTAATAAACTACAAAATGTCTATATATTTGTATGTGTGTGCATGTACTTATATACATGTATGAACATGTATACACACACACATACCTTTAAAGCAGAAACACTATTAGGAAGGTTATTGTAAGCACAATTACACAATCTTACTTTCACAGTAAAGCATTCTAGAAAAGTAAGCATGTTAAAGTAAATATATATCTATATATGTGTGTATTATGGGAATAAGAAAAAACACGAACATAAAACAAGGGAAACAAATAGTTTTTCATTTTCTTCAAATTCCTCCTTGAATTGTATTTGTTTTGCTTGATTCGTTTATGGTTTTCCCAATACAGTTTTAAAAAAAGGTCCCAATACAATTTTAATGCCTTTGTCTTATTTGTTCTTCTGTATGGTTTGCAGTTTGCAGTTACTGTCAGGTCAGTAACCCATTCATTCAAAGTTATCTTTGTGATGCATTATTTTTAAGGACTACTATTAAATTAGATATAAGTCATGTTTCAGTAATGGAGGTGACATTTTATTTCTAAAAGATTGAGTAATAACTTATTTTGTGCAGGGGAAGGGATCTTTCCTGTATAGCTTAAAAAATGTACTGCTCCCTGTCTGGGATTTCCCAACCACAAGGCGAACAAAGTAAGTGGGAAGGGGCTTTGTGGTGGTTCTTCTTCATCACACTTCTGTGTTAGGTAATACCTTATGACATTTATTTTACACATAGTATATCTAATTTTTTAAGCAATCTGAAAAAAAATAGCTATTATTATCCTCACTTCCCAGTAAGAAACCTGTAACTCAGAAGTTTAAGTAACTTGCTGCAACCATACTTAAAAACATGTTCAGCTTCTTTATGTGTTTGTCTCTAAAGAAGTACCTTTGCAAGGGGAAATACCCAACAAACAGTGAATTTGTCCCAATATCATATGTCACATGGTAGACTATCAAAGGAGAATTTGGTAAAATAATGGCAAATATTAAAGATCTTTAAATCACCTCATGGTCTATAGAACACTTATAAAGTAATTGTTTCCTTTTTCTGATGAAATGCACATTGAAGTGCTAATTAAATTATGGGCACAATGATTTAGTTTGCTGCCTTTGCTATAATCATTCTCATTATCATTGTCAGTACTGATTGGGATTGTCCTATGATGTTGGGACAGTATGCTAAGATCTTGCAACTTAACTAAAGTTATGCAATATATCTAGATCTAGGGAAAATAATCAGATATGAGCCCTAATTACATTTTTTCACTTTGAAGTTTACATTTACATGGGACAGTATAGCATAGCATCTGAGAAAGAACAAGGCCATTGTGGTTAGACAGACCTGAATGGCCATGGACAAGTGTTACATCATCATAGTGCAATGTTGCTATAAAACTTAGAGTTACACGTAGCCTTCAGTATACTGTTGGTTATATAAGATATGCTCAATAAAAGTCTATATTGTCATTGTCATAGCATCTATCATTATGTAATTTAGAAGGTACATAAGCAGGTAAAGGAACAACCTTTTCATTTCAGGCTGACAAGTGGATAACTATGTTGTCTTTTTGACACATGAAAGGAGGTTAAAATATTTTCTCTACCTCCAATTTCTAAACACTCCAAAAATTAAAAAATTATGTTTTGAAAAGAAGCTTTGAAAAAACAAAACCCAAAAGAAATAAACACAGAATGCTAAACCTTCACAACTTTGTATAAAACGTTCTTATAATAAAAATTTTAGCCCAGTGGCCAGATACCTTAAGAGGGCAATGTTTTCATTGCAAAGTGATTAGAGCTTAATGGAGTCTTCTGTGAGTAAATTAGGAAAACAAAAGTGAGGAAGATCATGACCTTACATTTAATTAAACTTCTTCAGGCTGCTAATTCGTCTATAGGTTGATTAATAAAGAGTGGTACTAGCACACTTTCTAAAATATAACCATAGTACTCAATCATGGCATAATCATACAGACAGCTAAAACAGCTTCCCTTCTTCTTAAAATAAATATTGCATTTTAAACAAATAAAAGTATTGAGTCTAAATCTACCTTAATTTTTCCAAGATAACTGAGCCAAGAATGTAAGAGCAAAATCTCTGGCTTCATCAACAGAATAATGTTCATTCTGAGCTCATCACTTATTAAGTACAAAACTTTGTGTGAACCACTTAACCTTTCTACACATCAGTTTCTAAGCTGTACAATGAACTAGTAATACTACCAACCGAATAGGATTAGTGCAAGTACTAAAGGGAATAGTTCCTACATGTGCCTTGCACAAAATAAGTGGTCAATAAATTTTAACTTTCATTATATTCAGGTTACACACAAAATACATGACTTAGTAGTACAAGTATCCCATTTCTACAAGTTATTCTTATTAGTTTTTCTTCATGTCAATATTGTATTGCTCTAAAACAACTCGACAAATAAAATGACAACAGAGTGAAATCTCTTTCAGGAACAGAATCATACAAATATCAAAGATAAGGGCTCAATATTTAATAAGTAATCAATAATTTGAAGCTCTAAACATACGATATTAACTGCTTTTAGAGAAGTTTTCCATTTCTATACAGAGATTTCCATAATCTTTCCACAAATTGTCAGTATGACAATTGAGTTCAAAGTATCCTAATTTTCCTTTCTAATGTTTGAACTCATATAATTTGTTCCTAATCCCCACTTTCATTTTTTTCAGTGTTTACTTTGAAATATGAGTATAAAATATCAGAATTTATCTTCTGGGAATAGTAAGTTGAAATATGCTTCTTGAATAATATTTATTTTTTCATACTCCTGTTGTGCTTCCAATTTTTTAAAACTCTAAAAGAAAAAAATAAAGGTAAATGCTTTAGTTTTTTTTTTTTTTTTTTTTTTTTAAGGTTTTTTAT
>NW_016804705.1:18323-25587 GCF_001698545.2 Rhinopithecus bieti
GGTATTTTGTTAGCTTTGGAAGAAGTAGGAACATCGCAAAAGAATGCCTCATCTTCAGGAAAACAGCAAAAGGCAAAAACAGATAATCACTAACAGAAGCTAAATTGCACAGTGGAGTTGAGCTCTTAAGATATAATTGATTCTGCTGGGATAAAAATGGAGCAGGACCAAGATATTATAATGAGAATCATTTTGTTACTAAAGAAGACCCCTTTCACAAAGGGTGCACAGTTGAATCCTAGTGTGATCATTATAGGCTCATTTTCCTTGTTCATGTTCCTGTGATAAAGACCCTGGAAGAAGCACAGGCATTTTAAATTGCTCAGTCTTGCTTGCAGACTTTCTTTTTCTTTTTTTCTTTCTTTGGATTTCCCAAAAAGAAAAAAATTATTTTCCCATGTTACTAGAAGAATGCTTTGGAGACCAGCACTGTGAATGCACAGAGAACAACAGTGAAGGCAACAATAGATTATCAGAGCACTGACAAAGAAAGAGAAATTACCTGTGAGCATTTGCTCCAAAGTCCCCATTCAGACATGACACACTCATTGGGACACATAAGAGAACAGGACTGGGTTTCCGGGGGAATTTCATCCTGGTTGCACAGGTTGCTATCCACTGCTCCACCTTCGCTATCTGCAGTATTTACACACCTGTAAAGCCAGGTCACAGGATAGCTTGATTATTTAAAACAGTGGAGAGTACATTTAAAACAGTTATGACGTATCACAGTAACTTACGATAGTTAAATATAACATAAGACCAGCACAGAAACCAAAGAGAACAAAACTTTCCTCCTTTAGTCAGTCAGGCTGTGTGAGCATTAACTCAGTACAGAACCCATTATTCATCAGGGCAAGGGAGAACAACGGAAAGACTAGAGGCAATGGTTGACCTTGGACTGAAGGCAGTGGTTGACCTTGAAGAACTTTATATTTCAAGAGACCTACAATACATTTACTAGGTCCAGCACTGAGTGAATATTCTTTTTATTGTAATGAATCTTGAAGGCTCTCCTTCTCTGAATAAATCCATCACTTTGTAATAGCTAGAACCTTCCTACTTCCTGTGGCATTCTTAAACCTTTCCCAAACTTCTATCTGATACCATGTAAAATTTCCTAAACTTTGTCTCACCCATTTTTAAAGTCATGGCAAAGTAATATGAAAAATAACAGAAGAGGTATTTTTTCAGGTAACTTCTGCATTTCAGTAAAGAATTTTTCAAATCAAAAAATGAAGGGCAGTGAGCAAGTATTTTCACAAAGAAATTAATCACACAGCACAGATGTATGCATCATGGGTACTTGGCCTACTCTGTGTCAGGTTTTGAGATAAGTATGGCAATAATGAGATAATCACACTATTGTTAAAGATGATGAAGATTCAATCAAATTAAACCAAAATGTTATACCACTATATGCTTGCTAAAATGGATTAAATTGTAAAACCATGGAAATATCAAAAGCTGGGAAGAATGCAGAGCAACTGTAATTAATTCTTCTTATTCTGCTGGTGGGAGCATAATCTGTTTTGAAAACTGGTTGGCAATATCTACTAAAGCTAAACCTATACATACTATGTAACCCAGCAATCCACTTCTACTTCCATAGAAATGCATATAAATGTGTACCAAACCAAGAACCAAAGCCAACTGAAAATGTTCACAGCAGCACTATTCATAATGAACCAAACTAGAAACAGTCCAAATGTTCAGCAAGACTATAACCTAAAAATATATTATAGTAAACTAATCAAGTTAAATGCCATAAAATGATGAGAATGAATGAAAGAATATGAGTGACAGTCAAAAATACAATCTTGAACAAAAGAAGCTAGACAGAAAAGAGTACACATGATTCCATTCCCATGAAGTTAATAAACAGGTAATACTAATCTAGGGTGTCAGAAGTCAGAATAGTGGCTACCTTTGAGGAAATGCTTAATGACTGATAGGGACTTAGGTAATCTTGATAATATTTTGTTTCTTGACCTCTGGGCTGGTTACACAGTTGTGTTCACATTGTTAAAATTAATCCAGCTGTACCCCTATGATGGAGGCATTTCTCTCTATTTATATCACATCCCAAATAGAAATTAATTTTATAATTATTTTTCAAAATTATTTAATAAAGACTTTCTATTGCAAATATCTTTTGCTAGCTGTGGGGATACAAAGTTGTTATTTGTTAGTGATTCATTTATTCAATATTTTTTATAGCTTGCTACATACTAAGTCCTCACCTGGGTGCTGGGGTACAGAACTGAAATAGAGACAGACATGATTCCTAGTGTTATAAGTATTTTGTTCTAGTGAAAATGATAAAGATGAAGATGAAACTGGCAATGATGATGAAATAAATCATGCCATTTGCTGATCTAGCAATTCAGATACAATGTCAAGGTCAAGAAGTAAGCACTTTAGTAACAGTATGCTAAAGAGCTTTTGATGCTCCCTAGATCATGCTATGCTAATGAATTATCCTACACTTTTAAGAGTTTCTTTTACACACACATTAAAAATAGAAAGAGATCGAGACCAGCCTGGCTAATACGGTGAAATCCTGTCTCTACTAAAAATACAAAAAATTAGCCGGGCATGGTGGTGGGCGCCTGTAGTACCAGTTACTTGGGAGGCTGAAGCAGGAGAGTCGCATGAACCTGGGAGGCGGAGCTTGCAGTGAGCCAAGAACACACCACTGCACTCCAGCCTGGGCGACAGAGTGAGACTCCGTCTCAAAAAAAAAAAAAAAAAAAAGAAAACTCCAGGAACATTTCAAAGTAGTCAATCACATACTGAAAAATAAAACAAGCTTTCTGAGCTGCTAACTCACGAAAAGTTAGATATTGTATGAAAGAGGTTAGCAGAGAATGGCATACAAAAAAGTTGTACGTAATGCCTTCTAATACAGGGACTTTAATTCTATGGACTTCAATAACGATGGACTTTAATTTCTCCTGTGGCAAAAGTCAATAGTGGAAGGAAAATCCATGGGATAGCTTAAATATCCTTTCCTGGACAAACTTAAAAAAAAAATAAAAACTGGAAATTGCTTCCCTTCCTGCCTGCACACTATGTGCTGATGTTCATTTATTATTTCACTGGGAAAGAAGAGGGAAGACTTCTGGTTAATGAAATCCAGTGAATGTATGTGTTAGTCTCCATTCACTCCCAATATGCCACAAAAGCAACAGTAAAGGAATTTGTTACCAAAACAATAATAATAAATTATTATTATTATTATTATTCTTATGGGGAGAGAAAGGCATTACTCCACAAGCACAGAGAACGTGGGAGAGGACAAGTACAAGAAATGGAAAATAGATGGGCTCCTGGTAACTCCTTAGTGCATCTGAAAAAGCTGATACTAAACCTTCAAAGGGAAACACCAAAAATAACTCCATTTACAACACAGAACAAAGAAAAAATTCTGGAATTCATGGCACCAAGTACCTCTGGAAATAAGGATGAAAATCAGGCTTAAAAAACTGAAGGATTTATTGAAAGTATGTTTAAGAAGTACCCAAACCTTTAGATCCTCTCCCCTGGTGCACACAGGTAAGTGATTGTCCATCCCCTCCCCCTGCCGGTGATTGATGGTTTACTATCTGGAGAGGGTCACACAAGGAAGGGTCTTTGGACTAGAGAACACCTGGTGCACTTGATGGAGACACCATCCTGTAAACAGAAGCTTAAGTAAAAGTTTACATACTGCAAAAATTACCACAAAGTTGGTGGCTTAAACCATGGAACTGTATTATCTTACAGTTTTGTAGGATGGAAATACAACTTGGGCCTCATGGGCTAACATCAGAGAGTCAGGCATCAGCAGAGCTGCACTCCTAGAGGGGCATCTCTTTCCTTGCCTTTTCCAGGTTCAGGGGCCACTTGTATTCTTTGGGTGAGCCCCTTCCTCCATCTCCGGAAGCAACAACACTGCATTTCTTGGTGCCTGGCTTCTATGGTCACATCTTCCTCTCTTTCTTGTCTCCCCTTCCACTCTTAAAAATCCTGTGAATATACTGTTCCCATTGGACAATCCAAGAAAATCTTCCCATCACAAAGTCCTCGCCTTAATAACATCTGCCAAGTCCCTTTTGCCAAAGGTAGCATATCCATAAAGTCCAGAAATTAGGATGTGGACATCTTTGATGGGCCGTTATTCTGTCTATAACCCCAGCATTCCTGTTTCACTAGGTTTCCAGAATACTGGTTGATATGGTTAGGCTTGGTGTCCCCACCCAAATCTCATCTTGAATTGTAATCCCCAGGTGTTTAGGAAGATACCTCATGAGAAGTGATTGGATTATGGGGCGATTTCCCCCATGTTGTTCTTGTGATAGTGAGTGAATTTTCACGAGGTCTGATGGTATTATAAATGGTAGTTTTTCCTGCGCTGACGCTCACTCTTTCCTTCCACCATGTGAGAAGGTCCAAGCTTGCTTCCCCTTCGCCTTCCACCATGATTGTAAGTTTCCTGAAGCCTCCCCAGCCATGTGGAACTGTGAGTCAACTAAATCTCTTTCTTTTATAAATTTTTTTTTCATTTTTTTATTATACTTTAAGTTCTAGGGTACATGTGCATAACGTGCAGGTTTGTTACATATGTATATTTGTGCCATGTTGGTGTGCTGCACCCATCAACTCGTCAGCACCCATCTTTATAGCAGTGTGAAAATAGACTAATACACTGGCTGTTAGGATTATCTATTTCACATATGATTTAATAAGAGACTTTACTGGGTGTTCTGACAAGCCTGAGAGTAAAGAATTCAAAATATTTAAATTAAGGGTGTTCCTGAATGAAAATGCAGTTATCCACTACATATCCTGCATCATCAATTTCCTTGCCCATCTCCCTTCAGTCATCACCTCACTTTTACTCAAATTCATTGCAAAACTGCTTTAAGGCATTGTCCATATTTGCTGTCTCTACTTCCTTCCCTCCTCTCCTCCCGCCTCCCCGATTATTACCTCTTGAACTCACTTAAATCACACTTTCATTACCATTCCAGAGAAACCTTTTAATGAGATCATCAACAGATTCCCCATTGCCAAACTCAATGGTCAATTTTTATCTCAGTAAACCAAAAAGCATTTGAAACAATTGATTACTATATCTTCTTGAGTAACTCACTTGTCCATCTTCTCATTTTCTTTGTTTTCCTTCTATTCCAGTTTTTTTCTTAGTCTCACTTGTAGAATCTTTCTATTCGCTCTAATCTATTAATGTTGGAGTTCCCCAGGACTCAATTTCTTCTCAATGAATACTAAATTTGTAAGCTAATGGTGCCTAAATTTATATTCTAAATGTTTCCTCTGAACTGGACTGTAATAGTTCAGTTGGAAAGCTACTATTACCTCAAAATTTAATGTGTTCAAAAGCTAACTTTAGATTTTTATATCAAACCTGCTTCTAATGTTCCCCAACTCAAAGTTATGCCATTATTCCTAATGTTGCTCAGGCCATACCACCTAACAGTCATTTTTGAGGCTTCTTTTTTCCCCACTCTGCAATCATTTTATCAGCAAACCCTGTGTTCTGCACCTTCAGAATATATTTCAAATTTGACTTTCGCATCACCTTCACCTTTGCTAAATCGAGTCCAACCATTAACTTCTTTCACCTGGAATTCTGCAACGGCCTCAAAACTGTATCCCTTGCTGTTCTACACCACGCTCTGAAACACCTTCCCTATACCACATCCAATAAGGCTCTTTTCAAATGTAAATAAGATGCTGGCCAGGGTGGCTCATGCCTGTAATCCCAGCACTTTGAGAGGCCAAGGGGCAGATCACTTGAGGTCAAGAGTTCGAAACAAGCATGGCCAACACGGTGAAACCCTGTCTCTACTAAAAATACAAAGATTAGCTGGGCACAGTGGTGGGCACCTGTAATCCCAGCTATTTGGGAGGCTGAGGCATGAAGAAAACTGCTTCAATCTGGGAGGCAGAGGCTGCAGTGAGCTGGGATTGCACCACTGCACTCCAACCTGGGCGACGGTGCAAGACTCAGTCACAAAAAATAAAATAAAATAAAATAAAATAAAATAAAATAAAAGTAAATAAAATAAAATAAAAGTAAAGTAAATATGAGCATGACATTCCCCCACATCAAAACTTCCATAGCTTCATGTTGCAGTTAGAATAATATCCAGTCTTTATCTTGTTTGAGTACTGACACTAGTCATATGGGACAGCTTGTTACTCTGTTAATAAGCCAAGAAGGTTCCTGCTTTTTACGCTCCTTGTCACTGGAATTCTCTTTCTACAGATCTTCATGCTCATTCAGGTCTCTCACTGCATTTAGGTTTGTGGTCAAATATCTTGCTGACCATCTTACCAAAATAATACTCCTGATAACTCCAATCCAGTTTTGTTTTTCTTTTTGGCATTTCATAGCAAAGACATTTCATTGTATATTAATTGTTCATTTTTTTCTCTTTTGCTATTATAACCACATCAGACCAATCAGACTGAAGTTTTATGTAACAAAGTTGTGAGTTGTTTCTCTTTTTTTTATTTCTTTGTTTTTTAATTATACTTTATGTTCTAGGGTACATGTGCACAACGTGCAGCTTTGTTACACATGTATACATGTGCCATGTTGGTTTGCTACACCTATTAACTTGTTATTTACATTAGGTATATCTCCTAATGCTATCCCTCCCCCCTCCCCCCACCCCACAACAGGCCCCGGTGTATGATGTTCCACTTCCTGTGTCCAAGTGATCTTATTGTTCAATTCCCACCTATGAGTGAGAGCATGTGGTGTTTGGTTTTCTGTCCATGTGATAGTTTTCTCAGAATGATGGTTTCCAGCTGCATCCATGTCCCTACAAAGAACATGAACTCATCCTTTTTATGGCCGCATAGTATTCCATGGTGTATACGTGCCACATTTTCTTAATCCAGTCTGTCACTCAAGGACATCTGAGTTGATTCCAAGTCTTTGCTATTGTGAATAGTGCTGCAATAAACATACGTGTGCATGTGTCTTTATAGCAGCATGACTTATAATCCTTTGGGTATATCCCCAGTAATGGGATGGCTGGGTCAAATGGTATTTCTAGTTCTAGATCCTTGAGGAATTGCCACACTGTCTTCCACAATGGTTGAACTAGTTTACAGTCCCACCAACAGTGTAAAAGTGTTCCTGTTTCTCCACATCCTCTCCAGCACCTGTTGTTTCCTGACTTTTTAATGATTGCCATTCTAACTGGTGTGAGATGGTATCTCATTGTGGTTTTGATTTGCATTTCTC
>NW_016804705.1:28352-41932 GCF_001698545.2 Rhinopithecus bieti
TAAGTCTCTAAGGACTTGCTTTATGAATCTGGGTGCTCCTGTATTGCGTACATATATATTTAGGATAGTTAGCTCTTCTTATTGAATTGATTCCTTTACCATTATGTAATGGCTTTCTTTTCTCTTTTGATCTTTGATGGTTTAAAGTCTGTTTTATCAGAGACTAGGATTGCAACCCCTGCCTTTTTTTGTTTTCCATTTGCTTGGTAGATCTTCCTCCATTCCTTTATTTTGAGCCTATGTGTGTCTCTGCACATGAGATGGGTCTACTGAATACAGCAAACTGATGGTCTTGACTCTTTATCCAATTTGCCAGTCTGTGTCTTTTAATTGGAGCATTTAGCCCATTTACATTTAAGGTTAATATTGTTATGTGTGAACTTGATCCTGTCATTATGTTAGCTGGTTATTTTGCTTGTTAGTTGATGCAGTTTCTTCCTAGCATCGATGGTCTTTATATTTTGGCATGTTTTTGCAGTGGCTGGTACTGGTTGTTCCTTTCCATGTTTAGTGCTTCCTTCTGGTGCTCTTGTAGGGCCAGCCTGGTGGTGATAATATCTCAGCACTTGCTTGTCAGTAAAGGATTTTATTTCTCCTTCACTTATGAAACTTAATTTGGCTGGATATGAAATTCTGGGTTTAAAATTCTTCTCCTTAAGAATGTTGAATATCAGCTTCTACTCTCTTCTGGCTTGTAGAGTTTCTGCCGAGAGATCCACTGTTAGTCTGATGGGCTTCCCTTTGTAGGTAACCCGACCTTTCTCTCTGGCTGCCCTTAACATTTTTTCTTTCATTTCAACTTTGGTGAATCTGACAATTATGTGTCTTGGAGTTGCTCTTCTCGAGGAGTATCTTTGTGGCGATCTCTGTATTTCCTGAATTTGAATATTGGCCTGCCTTTCTAGAATGTGGCAGTTCTCCTGGATAATATCATGCAGAGTGTTTTCCAATTTGGTTCCATTCTCCCCATCACTTTCAAGTACACTAATCAGACATAGATTTGGTCTTTTCACATAGTCTCATATTTCTTGGAGGCTTTGTTCATTTCTTTTTACTCTTTTTTTCTCTCAACTTCTCTTCTCACTTCATTTCATTCATTAGATCTTCAATCACTAATACCTTTTCTTCCAGTTGATCAAGTTGGTTACGGAAGCTTGTGCATTTGTCATGTAGTTCTCATGTCATGGTTTTCATCTCTATCAGGTCATTTAAGGACTTCTCTACATTAGTTATTTAGTTAGCCATTCATCAAATCTTTTTTCAAGGTTTTTAGTTTCTTTGCACTGGGTTTGTACCTCCTGCTTTAGCTCGGAGACGTTTGATCGTCTGAAGCCTTCTTCTCTCAACTCGTCAAAGTCATTCTCCGTCCCGCTTTGTTCTGTTGCTGGTGAGGAGCTGCGTTCCTTTGGAAGGGGAGAGGCGCTCTGATTTTTAGAATTTTCAGCTTTTCTGCACTGCTCTTTCCCCATCTTTGTGGTTTTATCTACCTTTGGTCTTTGATGATGGTGACATACAGATGGGGTTTTGGTGTGGATGCCCTTTCTGTTTGTTATTTTTCCTTCTAACAGTCAGGACCCTCAGCTGTAGGTCTGTTGGAGTTTGCTTGAGGCCCACTCCAGACGTTGTTTGCCTGGGTATCAGCAGTGGAGGCTGCAGAAGACTGAATATTGCTGAACAGCAAATCTTGCTGTCTGATTGTTCCTCTGGAAGCTCTGTCTCAGAGATGTACCCGGCTGTGTGAGGTGTCAGTCTGTCCCTAGTGGTGGATATCTCCCAGTTAGGCTACTCAGGGGTCAGGAACCCACTTGAGCAGGCAGTCTGTCTGTTCTCAGATCTCAAACTCTGTGCTGGGAGAACCATTGCTCTCTTCAAAGCTGTCAGACAGGGACATTTACATCTGCAGAGGTTTCTGCTGCCTTTTGTTTGGCTATGCCCTGTCCCCAGAGGTGGAATCTACAGAGGCAGGCAGGCAGGCCTCCTTGAGCTGCCATGGGCTCCACCCAGTTCGAGCTTCCCAGCTGCGCAGGCGCTTCTGCAGCTGGGCGGGCGCCCCTCCCCAAGCCTCGCTGCCGCCTTGAAGTTAGATCTTAGACTGCTGTGCTAGCAATAAGGGAGGCTCTGTGGGCATGGGACCCTCTGAGCCAGGCGGGGCATATAATCTCCTGGTGTGTTGTTTGCTAAGACCCTTAGTAAAGCACAGTATTAGGGTGGGAGTGACCCAATTTTCCAGGTGTTGTGTGTCATGGTTTCCCTTGGCTAGGTAAGGGAATTCCCTTCCCCCTTGTGCTTCCTGGGTGAGGCGATGCCTTGCCCTGCTTTAGCTCTCACTTGTTGGGCTGCACCCACTGTCCTGCACCCACTGTCTGACATGCCCCAGTGAGATGAACCCAGACCTCAGTTGGAAATGCAGAAATCACCCATCTTCTGTGTCACTCACACTGGGAGCTGGAGGTTGGAACTGTTCTTATTCGGACATCTTGGCGCCACTTTCTGAGTTGTTTTTCAGTTGCCATGGGTCCTTACACTAAAGTTATGAAACCCAATGGGCATGCCCAGATGAACTAAGCACCAGGAGAATGTAAGTACTCAGAAGAGGGACTGAATTAAGAGGTGGATACTGCACAGTAGGATGTAGGATCAATCAGGTCAAGTCCCCGGCATCACCCTATAGGAGGATCCACTCGAATCATGTCTCTCAGCATCACCTTATTGCAAGATCCAATCAGACCATACCTTGTTATTTATGCTTATAAAACATGACCTAACTCAGGGAGGCAGATTTAAACATTTCCTCCTATCTCCTTATCAACGAACTTACAATGAACTTTTCTTGCTGCAAAAACCTGGTGCTTCAGTGTTTGGCTTTCCACTGCATGTGAGCAAATGGACCAAATTCGACTCAGTGACATTATATTGTCAATTCTTGGAGGACAAAAATGTTATTCACTCTTTTATCTGATGTGCTTAGAACAATATTTGATACATAGAAGGTAAATATTCATAAATATTTTTGATTTAATAATTGATTCTAGTCATGGATGAACTATGAAGATGTCCTACAGTTGGAAGGTTTTAAGAAAGAGAACCGATGAGCTATTCCATTCATTATAAGACTTTAAGGTCAATAATAGTTCAGAATGCAAGGTAACTGGAAGATCTGCTTCACATATTTAAAAGTAATTATGTACATACAGCATGGTGCATTGTGCGTATGTATGTTTTCTAGGGCTACCTCAGTGGGTTGAATGTGTTCCCCCAGTTTCGTGTATTGAAAACTTAATCTCCCAAATGTGTATGTTGATTGGAGATGGAGCCATTGGGACATAATCAGGATTAGATTAAGTCATCAGAGTGGAGCCACCATGATGAGACTGGTGGCTTTATAAGAAGAGAAAGAGAAAGACCTGAGCTAACCTGCAAGCTGTTGCCCTCTCTCCATGTGATGCCCTCCACTTCATTTTGATACAGTACAAAAAGCCCTTGCCAGAAGCTTCCACCAAGTGAAAAGGACATAAATTTTAGGGGGCTGGGGCATAATGATACGGTTTGAATATGTCACTCTAAAATTCATGTGTTGAAAATGTAATTGCCAGTGTAATAGTACTAAGATGTGAGGTCTTTAAGATGTAATTGAGTCTTGAAGGTGGAACCGTTATGAATGTCATTATTCTAGTATTGAGTTCTTACACAAGTGAGTTTGTTCTCATGGGAGTGGACTGTTGTAAAAGCAAGCTTGGCTCATTCTTGTAGTCTCATTCTCACATGCTTGCTTGCCCTTCTACTTTCCTGCCATGTTATGAAACAGTACTAAAACCCTTGCCAGAAGCTGCTGCTCTGTCCTTGGAATTCCCAGCCTCCAGAGCCATGAGCCAAATAAATTTCTTTTCTTTATAAATTGTTAAGTCTCCAGTATTCTGTCATAGCAGAATGAGCTGAAACAGCTACCATAATAAAATACCACAGACTGGGTCACTTAAATGACAGAAATTTATTTTCTCATAATTCTAGAGACTAGAAGTCTGAGATCAAGGTGTAATCTGGATTTTTTTTTCTCCTGAGGCCTCTCTCCTTGGTTTATAGATGGGCATATTCTCCCTGTCTTCACATGGTCTTTCCTTTATGTATGTCTGTGTCCTAGTCTTCTCTTCTTATAAGGCCACCAGTTAGAATGGATTAGGACCCATACCAATAACCTCATTTTACCTTAATTACTTCTTTAAAGATCCTATTTATTTCCAAATCTTAGCTACTGAGGGTTAGAACTTAGACATACAGATTTTTTTTCGTGGGGAAGGGGTTGGAAGATATACAATTCATCCTATTATAGAGTTATGCTTCGTAGTTATACTGCTTGTATTATATTAGGCTTTGTAGGTTTAAGCTGAGGCAAATGACTGAAAGGCCTTCTTGTTCAAGTGCGTTTTCCTCAATAAACCTTCCACAATTCTGTCCATAGCAATTTATTCTCTTAAAGCTTTTCTTTTTCTTCTGAGATTTTCCTTGAATATTCCTAAGAGGCCTGAATAGGATACAAGTAAGAGATGCCACAGTTCATTTAGATATTACTTTACAAGCTAGGTTGGTCCATCGTTTTTCAAAACCATGAGAGAATAAGACATAGGAGACACAGATTTTAAAAAGAAAAAGGTAAAAGCCCCAAATTTGCAATGGCCTGAGCATCTGAGTTCCCAGAAGAAAGGGCAATGAACAAATGGAAGAAAGATAATTTGTCTATTAGGCATTTGCTTCAGCTGGTGGGGAGAAGCAACTTTATAATTTCGCCAGCAGTTCTTCCTTTCAACATGACTACCAGTGATTTTGCAACATTGAGACTGTCATAAATAGTGGGTATATACTCAATTACTGAATAAAGTATATTTCACAGATGTTGAATAACAATCAATGACATAACCAGGCTCTGCCTTGCAACTGACTTCCAACAGTTAACTCAATAGGCAGCTACCTGATTTGGACACTGACTGTCCATTTGAAACACAGTTTCCTAAATCTGACAAAATAATACACTATGCATGTGCAGGAATAAACTAAGTTATGCTTCTTATTTATTTTACATACTAATCATTATGTATAGATATTGTAACTTTTGCTGTTTTAATTGTCTAATGTTCATTGCCATTATCCTCAGTTGGTAAGGACACTGTTCTTCTTTCTTTCAAAATCGTTTCAAAATAGACTATCTTGACAAACTCAGGTCATGTATTTCCTTTGGTTAACATTGCTATATTTATAAACCAAAAACTTCAAATCAGTTTCCACAGTAAATAATCTAGTATTCACTAAATTCTCTCAGAGATGTGTTCCTCTTATATTAACATGTATTGCTACTGTTCATAGGCGTTCTCAGACTTTAGTTTCCAAGGCTAATCATGGGGTTTAAAGTAACCTTTTTAATTATCAACATCCACAGTTAAGAAAAATGTTCATCAACTATACTAACCATAATGCAAAAGAGAGAAATGGCAACACAGTCAGAATCTCCTAATTTGTTAAGAATGACGGCCATGAATCAGTGGAGTGACACCAGCCTGCTCCATGCAGGTGGTTCTCACACCAACGTCATTTGCAGGATATGCTAAAGGATTATGGCTGCACTGCAGAGGGAACCCTACTATACACATGTGGCAGGTCAGGATGCACACATTTCAATGAATATTTCAAAGATGAGCAAAAACCAGAGTATATGTCATGAAAATCGAGTGTACTTGGATAAACATCACTGCTGTTTTTATAAAAAATGTATAAGTTCCGCTTCCCCCTATTTCCCAAATCTCTCCATTTTCACACACCTGATTTTCCTAGACTGTGTTCCTCCTCCACAGCGCAGGGACCTCAGCTCATTGTTGATTTTGCATGAAGACCAGTGTTCTACAACCCAGGAATACTGATTGCACTCACTGTAACATGGGACTGCCTCATGTACCTGTCAAGAACAGGAAAGAAAAACAATTATGAGGAACTATCCAACTTATAGAAAAATAGCCTATCTTTTAGTAATGCTTGCTGAACATAACCCAAGAAACCGCACTCTGGCCCAAACAGCCAAATTACTTTCCCAAAAAGCAAGATAGATTTGGCTTCTCTGAATTTACTGACTTGCCTAAAGAAGCATACAGGGGAAATCAACTAAAATATGATGGTATGCTTTCACAGAAGAGAACAAAGGACAGTCATTTTCTAGTGCCAAGAATAGGAATTCCATTATCATTTCATTGCCTCAGAGAGCTCACACAGCATCTATTAGATGGTCCAGCTCTCAATTATATGGTATATTGTATTCTCAGATGTACTTTAACATGTCAATTGAAACAAACATATATAAGGAAAATTATTCTTGAATATAAGAGGTTCTTATAATGCATAAGAAAAGTGGTATTATTTGCACCAGAAATTTCTTTTTATGCCCCCAAATGATCAGTGCTAACAGGCAATCATTTAGCCTCCTGTGTATTGTGGCTTCATATAAATTTAGCTATATGTAGGTTGTTTTCAGAGGGTAGCTAAAACAGATACACACACACACACACACACCCCCAAGAGAAATGCTGCTAAACTGTTAGTGGTTCTGCATGATTACTGACTATGAATATTTACACTTTTATGGTGAAAACAATGAGTATAGTAAATGAATTCTTAGGTTATTTCCTATGCATTTGTTTGTGGTGATTTTTTTTAGTTGAAATGGTATCCCAGTGGGCAGCCAATTGAGTTTGTCTGCCTCTTTGTGGCTGCATTTCAATTGCATTGCTCCTTAATATGGGAAATAGGTAAGAAAAAGAACACTGTTCCATTGCATGATCACAAAGATGGCTCAATTGTAGGCATGCTTACAAAGAATGGTTCCACCTATCACCAGTGTAGTTAATTCATGCTTTTCCTTTTAAGTAATAACTTAAGTCTCAATCCTTTCCTCCTCTTGCCTTTCTAATTCCATAAAATTATAAATGATAACTAGGTTGCATTATCCAAACAGAACCATTGCTTGTACGTTTTTACTAAATGCAAAGGAAGGCACTATGTAATAGGATAATCAAAAGACAAGATTGGAGCACTGTCAGCATGTTAGGTAAAAATCAAATGAGAAAAGGTGATTTGCAAGACTGCCTCTGAGGAATCACAAAATAATGTCAGAAACTATTTTTAACCATCTGGTTCTACTTGGCTCTCTCACTTAGAACTCACAAGAAGATAAACTACAAAGTCACAAATATGTGAGGGCAAAATGAAAGGAGATGGGAAAATAGAAGTGGAAATGGATGTGTGGAAAGAAAGGAATTAAGTAATAAAAGAATCACATTTCATGCTGTGAATGCTGCCAAGAATGGAATGAAAGGGTCAGAAGCAGTTCCTACATTAGAATAAGGGGGTGATATCTTATATCCAAGAAGTCTTTCCCATAACAGTCATAGGATAGTAGATGTAAGAGAATAATCTATAAAAATGAAGAGATAGGACCCCAACCAACCAGATACTAAAACTGAGCTGATGACAGCTGAGGGTTTAGCTGACCTGACTGTATCATGACAACGATGCTTTCACTGAATTTATGGTTTCATTCTCTGAACCCTTTAATATCTATTAATTTAAACAAAGCTTTTTGGATTTCCCCTGAGATAGAAGAGAGCACCTCTGTCAAAGTACTTTGTACAAACGGGGGGGATGAAAAACTTAATTTGAAAATTAATTTCTCCTATATTTCATGCATGAATTCAAGAGCAAATGGTTGAGATAACCTCTCTAAGTAGAATTTAGATTTTCACCTTCCCTGCCATATAAAGCCAAACTGAAAATGAAAAACTGTTTGTTTAGTTGCATGTACCTTTGGTATCAACATTTGACCACCTGATTGTATATTGGTTTCTTGCTTATATTCTTTATGCTCCAGTTGTCTGCACCTGCAGCAGGATAGCTATCTGCAATGCCAAGCTATTGGAAGACAGGGAGAAGGTCTGTGTAGGAAGATGTGGGGATATCTTCTTGAGTAATAGCATTAAAACAGCACCTCTTAAACAAGACTCTTCATTCCCATGGAATTACTTGAAAATTTTCCCCATATGTGTCTATCACTTAAGAATTGTTGATGCTGTTCATTCTAGCCAACGAATCCTTACCCTCTTCCTTTAAAGCCCAAGTTAACCCCATCACAACACAAGGCTCTTACCTCTGACCCCAGTTAGCATTTCTTTGGCATGCAGTAACAGTCTCAGTTTTAAGCCAGATAATAAAGCCAGGGTGTACGTGTTTGGGGCTGGGCAGTGGTATTGTTAGGGACACATGTTAGGCTGCTAGGGAAGCAAACACTCAAAAAAGCAGGCACCTGGACTCTTTTGTGTATCTTTTAGCCTTTCATTACTTTAGCTCTTTATCTCACCTTAGTCCCAAAAGCTATATGACTATTTCATACTGAGTGAATATGCTCAGAGAGACACAATTTGAACTCTCCATGCATACATATGCTTCTGATTGTAACCAAAGTTATACTTGAACTGTCAGCATTTGTTTAAGTGTCTACCAGGGAAAAAATTTGTGTCTTCTGCAGGGAGAGGCTGTGTTTTCATGATGCATATTTTTCGCAAGACATAAGATGAAGGGGAGGCTATTAATAAGTATTGGTTGAATTGAAACTAATTATTGAAGGGACTCAGGTTGCTAAATGCCTCTCACTTAATTCTCTAGAGAAAACAGTCCCACTCCATGAAATGAGTAAGGGATATTTTACAAAGCACAAAGGATGATAAGAAGGAACAAAAATAAAAATCTTTTCTTTCCATTATGGAACTTGGGTGAAGAACAGCAATCTCACTATGTCATTGAAAGGTATCAGTTGATGATTTTCTTGTTGAAAAAAAATATATATATTTTAAGAATTGTCAAAAATGTCTCCTTAAAGCCTTTGTCCAACAGGCAAGGAATCTTATCTAGAGGACCAAAACACCCACAAAAGACAAAAGGCAGCAGGGCATTCAAAATAAAAATTAACTACCCAGATGCCCAATTCCTTCTCCTGTCAGTCTTTTATGCTCTGCCTACTTTACATTGCTGTTTAGTTGGTGCTTATTATAGTTTTATAATGGAAATGTGTTGCTGCATGGACTTTATCATGGAATCACATGAAAATGTTCTAAGGGAGAGAAATGAACCATGGGAAAGTTAAATGAAATCCATTTCTGAATGGCACAAAATAGGGAAAAATAACAAGGTTTAATAGGGCCATAGATGCTAAAAAATGCCACTGAAAAGACCAAATCCTCTGAGAGAGGCAACATTTCATTCTCCTAGTAATGAGTCCTATTTGTTATTTCTTCACTGGGGAATTCTGTTTTTATAATTTTGCCAGTTCCAGAGTCATATCATAAACTCATTCATTGAGTCAGTTTTTAAATATTTATTAAATAAGCCTCCATTCATTGTAATTGATCAATTTAACTAAGTACTGCTTTCTGATACCGCTTCTCTAGCTACAGACTGACTTCCTTCCCATAAAAGCCGGGTCTTACTGGGGCTTGGTGGAAGTCATTCTTGCATGTCAGAGCTGTAGGGTTTAAGGACTCAAATAAAACAAATAATCCTTTAACAACAACCACATAAAAAATAGAAAATTTACAGCTTCTGCCTTTCTGTAGCGATAAACCTTTGCTCTAGTGAAGCTGCAAGTCAAGACCCAGGTAGAAGCCTTCAGGCTTGAGACCTCCATGCTGAGCACTGTGGCTGCTCAGTAGAACTTGGAAACCAGTTCAAACGCCCATCTGGGACCAGAGATCCTAGCAAGTCATATTCAATGTCAATTTCATTGGAATGTTAGGGGAAATGGTCTCAGGAACACTGAGATCAATAAAGCAGTATGAGATTGCTTCTTCTCCAAATGTTGTGAGCTCTTTCCATAAGATGTCCAATTTTGCCTCTCATCAGGCCTAGGATCCCATCCCCTAATTCAAGGAACTTACTCCTAGCCATTCAATAGGTGTCCATGCTTTCTCTCTTTTCTCATTCATGGCTCACACTTTCCCCCCAGATGGGTTCCCTGGGCTATACTCTCCCCCAATTTACCACATTCTGACCCTTTTCTTATTCAATCAGCAACTAAATTATGCTTTCCTCCATGCTGATTGGTCTGACTGACTGGAAAAGATCACATTTACACAAAGAAGTTGTGCTTCCATTTTTATCAATCATGCATTTATATCTGTTTGTGTACAATATAATGCATGCAATGCTAAGTTTTAGTCCTAACACAACCATTCCCACAAGCTGTACAAATATGCCCATTAATAGTATCTGGTCAGCAATGATACCACAATAATACTGTGTAGAACTTTATAGCTTATGTAAGGTATTCTGTGTCTTAAATCTTGGTCATCACACTCATTGGAGTTAGACAAGGTTGGTATGATCCTTACTTACAGGGAAAAAAAATAACTGAAATTTGAGGGAAGCTAATGCCCATACTCACACTGAGATGGTGAGATGCCAATTCTGTAGGGGCCAGTGGTGCACGGGCTCTGCCTGTTTAGTTTGTTCAGGCACATCACTATCCTCTAAGAGACACTGAACACCTTTTCAATGAACATAGTTCTAATAGTTCTAAATTCCTGCAAAAGGAAAGCCAGAAACAGACTTTTCAAAGTTGCCTATAAATTAGATGATGCCTGTTACTTTATATAGACAAAAACAACAACAAAAAAAGAAAGCTGTAATAGCAATTTATTCTTAGTCTTCGGGTAAGGAGATGTATTTGACAATTTCAAAAAGTCAAAAGTCTTTCAGTAAACTAGCTTTCATGTTTAAAGCAAGAACAGGCCTATGTCTTTTGTAAGGTTGCAATTATTTGTGGAAAGATGGTGGGTTAGGAAATTTCCAGAGACATTTTTGAATTGGTATCTGCAGGAAAACTATTATGCCTGTCATGTGTACTACTGGTCACTCAAAAGGGCAGCACTGGGAGTCAGGTATCTCTGGAGATCTTAGGTCCAGTGGTCCTGGGTCAGTTACCTGTCTTGATAACTGTCCATTTTAAGCCAGATGCTCAAGCCTCAGGCCCAGGCTATCCTCCTGTTTGCAGGCATTTTCACACACTAGATTTTTTACCTACACAGAAAGTGAACAGATGTTCTCAGAATATGCTGAGCTTCCCATTATGCCTGGTTTGTTAGGAATCATCTTGGTTTTAGATATGCATTATGTGTTCTCAATTTTGATATTAAGAACCTAAAAATGAAACTAACAATGTTAAACAAGCTTTATTTAACAAAATGTATTGATAAATAAATTGTTGAACTTTAAAGCCAATGGGATGTTTATTAGAATAACTTTGGTAGCTGTGTTCCCCTTCGCCTAAGAACAGTGGTTTGCAATCTGGATGTGTGGCTTTTCAGGACAGCAGCATTATTGCACGAACATTTCACATCCTCAACCTTGTCTGTAGTCTCAATGAATAACATAATCTAAGGCATGTTGGTGTCATCTCTTGTCAAATGAATGTAGGCACCGTTGTGATTAATGAAATTTTAATTTCATTTGAAGGCACTGCTGAATTTGAATGAGCTTTTCTCCCCTTAGGCATTTTCCCAATTCAGGCTGACTAAGAGTATAAGGTCTTCACATCAAAAATGCAGGGAATGGCTGCCTTTACATATAAAAAAGAGAAGAAATTGACTAACAAAAGGCTATGCCCTAAAACATACTGCGGCTTATATATGCATATAATAGACCTTCAGAAATCACTTTCAAAAGGGTAATTTTTTGAAGAACAATTTTGAAGAAATTCTTGAAGAATAATTTTTTCTGAGAAGTTCTGAACTCTGTTTTTTTTTTCAGCTTATATCTTTATATATTTTTATCTTTTGATTACTTCAACTTTCATTTTAGGTTTAGGGGTACATGTGAAGGTTTGTTATGTAGGTAAACTCATAACTCAGGGGTTTAGTGTATAGACGATTTTGTTACCCAGGTACTAAGCATAGAACTGAGCTCTGGATTCTTTACCTTTCATTTTCTAATGATCTAAAGCACTTAACCCTTTCCCTCTGGCCTGAGTATCACGGATGATCTTATAAACATGAGATCCTCAAAATCAAGCCAACACCTACGCCCAGCTAAACCATCCATGTCATCCACATAGTCTTATTTTCCTTGCCATGGTGGAAGCACTGAGACTTAATAAATGCAGTCTTAAGCCATGCATGTACTTCATCCCCGCTCCTGTGCTTCCTGACTCCCTTCAAGGATGTTGCACACAGTGCTGCTTCCCACTACACAACATATTTAACAGAGGGCAACCTCTGGCTAACTACTCATCTCAAAGACCATAGTTAAAGCTAAGCTATCTGCGCTGATGTAGTTTAGATTATTTGTAATGGCAGATAAGTAGAAATTCCTTAGTTTTTAAATGCAGAATATTATATTTCCCTCTATGGCAGATTTATATTTCTGATTGTGCGTGGTTTAAGTGACAATGAAAATAAACTACGATTTTTAAGTGAACACACAGTAAAGGGCACTCAATCAGCAACATAAATTATTGTTGTACAGATCCTATAAAGTGCACAATATCCTACAAGGCAAGTACTAACACACATATACAGACACACATTTGAGCGTTGATCAGACTCCCGCTGTATTTTTTTTTTTTTTTTTTTGACAGAACTGAGGGAGCATATTGACATAGGCACTTGGGGCAAGTTGAACTGTAAAGCCCACATTCTGTTCCACAGCACTATGCAAACAGTCACAGCAAATAGAATGAGAGAGGGAAGCTCACTCCAGAGTCTAAAACGCCTTCTCCAGTACCCTGGGAGATGCTTCCCACTGCCATGCTGTATTATGGCAAGAAATCAGATAGGATTTTGGAGATTGTTCACAGCATGCCAGGGACTCCAGCCATGGTGGTCCTTCCAATTTTTGTATAACAGATTGTAGTCATCAGCCAAGTTCAAGAGAAAAAAGCAATACAATGCTAGCTATGATTGATACTCTCCGAAAATAGTGGAAGAGCTGAATTTACACGTCTTCAGAAAAGAGGTTATGGATGAACCTTGAGGACACTATGCTAGGTGAAATATGCCAATCACAAAAGGACAAATACTGCATGATAGACTTAGGTGAGGTATCTAAAATAGTGAAACTCATAGATACAAAGAATACAATGGTGGTTGCCAGGGGTTGGTGGGTCAGGGAAATAGGGAGTTCCTAATCAATGGTTCTAAAACTTCAGTTATGCAAGATTAATAAGTTCTAGAGGCCTACTGTATGAAGCCATGCCTGTAGATAACAATGCTGTATTGTACACTTGATGATCTGTTAAGAGGGTTTCATGCTAAGTGTTCTTATCAGAATAATTTTTTTTCTAAGTTATGTGTCTCAGAAAGGGTTGGATTGCACCATGCAATGCTTTTACCATCTAGGAGATACTGTTTAGAGTCTAGTGCAAGAATAGGTAGATAGATAAAATTGAGTGAGTGAGTCTGGGCCACAGAATATGACGACCAGAAATCAGCTGGAAATGGAAAACTTTCTATCTCTGTTGCAAAAAAAAAAAAAAAAAAAAAAAAAAAGAACATCCAAAA
>NW_016804705.1:42392-57737 GCF_001698545.2 Rhinopithecus bieti
AAAAAAAAAAAAAAAAAAAAAAAAAAAAGAGCATCTGAAAAAAAGACATGTCTGCCTTCTGGAAGGCAGCTAGGGTTCTACAAATTACAGGCATAAGGTGGGGTTAAAAGCAGAGATCAGTTAACAGATCTCAGTCCTTAGAAACATATGTCCTAAGGTGAAGTGAATGAGAAAGGTACGTAGTGCTGTTTAGGATTTACCAAGAAAAGGAGGAGAATTAGCTTAAGCCCCAGGCTTGCAACTATTTTTTACCTAGAAATAAAGGCTTGGGGAAAACCTTTACTTTCCTTATGGACTTTTGTTGGAAGAAGGCTTGATACAACTCCCTGTTATTCTCAGTGGTTAAGAACTTCATGCTATTCCTTTTCTCTAGGCTGCATGCAACTTACTCAATATATGTAAGAAGGCAAGAAGCTTATAGAGCATGCCCAGGAAATCAATATAATTTGGATTACAAAAAGGTGTTTGTATAAAGAAGCAATATAATTTAAGGCACACACTCCTTAGGCAGAGAAATCCTACATTTGTGTGGCTGGACTATTAAGTACAAATCGACAAGGATGAGTAGCCCTAGTTAGGATTAACCTAAAATGAACTACTATACGTTGAAAGGGAGATTTGTTAATCAATCAAGCAAACTAACCAAAATTTAATTCTCATAAACTGTACACAGGGCCATGACATGTACAGAATAAAATCTGGAGACTGCAGCTAGCTGGGGTATGTAAATGGGAAAATGTAATGATGTAAAATTGTATTTGTGGACAATGAGAGTTACTAATACTTCTGAGATTTATATTGTGAGATATTCCAAATAAAGTTTGGGGAAGAATAAGTCATCTTGAATGTGAGGGAGATGAGAGTGTGTGAAAGAGCTGAGAAAGGAGGAAATTGCTATGGTCTCAGTATGAGGTGATAGCTATGGAATAACGATCATCACTATTACTATTTTCACAAAGCTTCCAGTATATAACAAGGAAAAAGGAACACCAAGATTTAGGAGTGAAAATGAAAGAGACAGCTGAAACATCACTGCTACTTTTGGGAATCATTTTAAATTAGTATATTCTAATACTTAGGAACGCATTCAAGTTTTGTTATTGCATTCTTTATTTGATGAACATTTTGGCTGTTTACATCTTTTGGTTATTCACCTATGACTATCGCTGCTATAAACATTTATAGGCAACTTTTTGCATGAACCTATGTTATCAATTTTCTTGGTTATATACCTAGGAGTAGAATTGCTGGGTCATGTGGAAATGCTATGTTTACCTTTTTGAGAAACTGCCACAGTGTTCCAAAGTGGCTGCAACATTTTAGGTTTTTCACCAACAGCATTGTGAGGAAAAAGACAAGGCAGCAGCCTCCCAAGTGCCCCGGATTCCAGGCAGTATTGCTAATGAGAAGAGCAGCAGAAACTCTTGGGTATTTGCAAGGAAAATTTCTTCATAATATATTTGCCATCTTATTTCATCTTATGTTGGCTTCCTTGGGATAAATCTGATGTCATGTGCAACCTCAAAAGCAATCTGGTCTTTGGAAGTTTTGCTCAGAACTTACCAATATTCACAGTAGGCGAGCACAAAACTGGATCTGGCCTAAATTCTAGGATCACATCCAAAAGGAAAGCCCATAACTGGTAAGAAATGGCTTTTTAAGACTTTCTTATCATGCAGTGAGAGCTACAGGCCCGCCACGCTACAGTCTCTTAATCAGCACTGCAAACAAACCTTCTCTACTCTGAAACGCATCAGAGTTCTTACGTATCACTTATGCCACAGTTTATCAGGAAGTGAAAGAGGACAGAACAAAAGGGTAACTAACAAAAATGGCCTTTATTCTGTCTAGAAAGTCTGATTTTTTAAAAAAGGAAAAACATACGAATTGCAGTCTGCAAACTCCATTCCTGATGTGGCTAATTTCTAAATGAGTTTGTTACAATAGGAGAAAGGAGGAAATTGCTGCATCTTTTTATCCAAGAGATAAAATAGATTATTACTTCATTGTCATTTAGGGAAAAGACAAAAATGAAAATAATGATTATAATATAGCCCTAAAGAGACTTTTGCACAGAAGTGTTACAAACATACACACACATACACACACACACAGTGAATTTTTTCTTCTCCTGTAGAAAAGTATAAATGTATGAAGAAGCAGTTCTGAAGCAGCCTTGTGCTATTACGAGTCAAAATATAAGGCTAGGCCCGGTATAAAATGGCTTTTGAAGGTATTAACACTTAATGGGAGTCCTTCTATAACAGACCTGATACATTCGGGAGACAGCTAAAGTGGAACATAGAGCCAGAAGTGGTGTTTTATAACCAAGGATGGCACAGCCTGACCTTTGCAAAAGTGAGAAGCAAAATTGATTGGATAATGGAATTCCTGCCACTCACTTACATGGTGATAAATTGGGATCTTGGCTCTGAGTTCCACACTAATTTCAACAGCTGGAGACTTTTATTATGGACTAATTGAAAGCTGTTGCTGTATGGAATAAAGGGTATTTTGTTGCAAACATTTTTCTTCTGAGGCAGACAGTGAGGAACAGACAAAGACTGATACAGACTTTTCTGGCTCTTCACAAAATAAAAACAGATGATTGCTGAAGAAAAGTGTTCATTTAAGGCTAACCTGTATCTGGCCTCCATTTGATTAAACTTCATCTGTTTGGCCAAAGAAAAGGCTGCTGTTGGCAAGGTAGAAGCCACTTTTAACAAGAGGAGATATTCCTACATGCAATAAATAATTAAGACCACAAAATGTTGTTACTGAATGGTCAACTAACCCATTTATATAAGGTGGGCATATTTCCACAAACTCGGCCTTGATAATGGGTTAAAACATAAATATAAACATATGTACAAACAACAACAGCCTTTCTCTGATATTTACTGAGAACTAAGAATTCCAGAAAATCATATTTTCTGTAACAAAAAAGCAAAAAAAACCCCCCAAAACACAAAAACACAGTCTCCACAAAAGAAAAAGAAAGAAGGAAATAAAGAAAGAGAGAGAGAGAGAGAGAGAGAAAGAGAGAGAGAAAGAAAAATATTTGTAAACCATTGTCCCTGGTTTATGTTCTGTGCTCAATAGGTATGAATATTGACTTCAATACTGAATGCATGAACACAGAAATGAATATGAATATGCTTTCTGAAAAGCATGCCTATACCAAACCATGATGCTAACATCACCCGAAGCTAAAACTTTTGCCCATTGTTATTATTTTTACAAGATCAGCATTATGCACTAATATCAGTTCTAACTGCTTATAACTATAATCTATAGTGTTTACATTTGAATGGTTCTGGAGAGTAAAAATATAAATTAATTTAGAATCATATTTCTTAGATTGATATGAATTCAAAATACTCTCATTTCTGAATCCATTTGTGTTTTCTCAGTAGAGATGACAGTAATAAGACAATATCACCTCACTTTCCTGTCCCAATTAAGGATGTCTTGAATTAATTTAAAAAATAAGCTTCTAAAAGAATTGACTTTTTTCCCCTTAAAGGCAGGTAATATTCAAGGTGGTCAGCCCTCACCATGTAAAACCACAGGCAGACCCTGACGGCATGAGGGAGCGAGGATCACAGAGACAGCTTGATTTCCCAGAAAGTGGGGACCATGTAGTGCACACCTTTTATGTTCCACATAGCATCTCTTTTGTGCTGGACTCATGATGGGCTCATAATAAATGCATGTTGACTGAACTTTAAAGTATAGAGCTTAGGGTTCTGGATCTGAGCTGGCTTCTCACTTGTTGGAGGGGTTTGTTAAAATATGACTCCTTAGCAGGAAACACACTGCTTCTGTTTAATGAAATGGCATCTGTAGAGCAATTTAGGAGATGGGCAGCATCAAGTACTTTACTTGTCTTGGATACCTGTCCTTCATTATTGGATTCCTTGGTTGGGTTCTATTAAATTGATAATGTGGTCCTCTTCGGGGGTGGCTTCATTTCAGTGATGGGTGAAGTGATCCTTTCTACTGTGTGAAAGATTATCTGTGGTCTGGTGAGCAGGGCAGTATTAAGGAAGCTGCGAGAAAGAGGTTTTATTTCAGGTTCCGCCATTGATTTTCTGGCAGCTCACTTACGGGACTCTTGGGGTCTAGTTTTTCTCTTCATAACCTGATATTAATACTTATCATTTTCAAGAGATGTACAGCAATGGTATATGAGCTTTAGAAACTTTAAGTGAATTGCTGTAATAAGTAACTTTTTTTTAGTAAGATTAGGATTAAAACGCGAAGTTGATGAAATTTTGGAGCTCAGAGTAAACTGATCATCAATTCCAACTGTCTCATTTTCTTCATCAAAAATACACCTGCACTCCCACATAAATTAATCTTTGAATACTTACTAACATTGCACCCTCAAAAGAAGTGACTGAGACAGACACAAGCCTTGAAATTGTATGCCTTCTCATCCTCCATAGCCCTGATACATTATTGAGAAAAAGAGATGCCCAATCACTAACAGCTAAGCCAGCAAAACAACCTCAGTCATTCAAAAAACATCACTGCTATTTCTCATAATAGTATGAGGAGGCATGTACAATTCTACAGTAATGTCAGTTTTTGAAATTTCTCGAGTATGAAGTGATTCCTCCAAAAAAAGAAGTCTTTAATTTTATAATTGAGACATATAAAGTGAACTACATTGAAAGAATTAAAATCAAGCCATTAACTATTTATAAATCACTATATACAAGATAGATTATAAGGTGTTGATGAAGAATAAAATAAAAGAGAATATGAATATTATAAAAATCACTCTTCATTAAAAATAAATGTCATCTGATTACAATAGTCATGGATTATATACATCTTCAACAATGGGAACTAGATCTCTTGTACTTACTCTTTTACTTACATATTCACAAAGTTGTCCAACCACAACCACTATCTGTAATTCCAGAATATTTCCTCATCACTAGAAGAAAAACCATACCCATTAGCAGTCACTGCCCATTATATTCTTCCCCCTTCTCGGTCAACCCAACCACTAGTCTACTTTATGCTTCTATGAATTTGCCTATTCTGGAAATTTCATATAAATAGAATCATATAATCTGTGACCTTTTGTTTTTGGCTACTTTCATTTAGCATAATATTGTCGAAGTTCATCCATGAACATGTATTTCATTATTTTTTGGAGCTGAATAGTACTCATTTGTATGAATGTACTACATTTTGTTATTGCATTCTTTATTTGATGAACATTTTGGCTGTTTACATCTTTTGGTTATTCACCTATGACTAATGCTGCTATAAACATTTATAGGCAACTTTTTGCATGAACCTATGTTATCAATTTTCTTGGTTATATACCTAGGAGTAGAATTGCTGGGTCATGTGGAAATGCTATGTTTACCTTTTTGAGAAACTGCCACAGTGTTCCAAAGTGGCTGCAACATTCTAGGTTCTCACCAACAATACATGATGATTACAATTACTCTACATCTTTACCAACACTTAACTGTGCCGTAGGCATCTTTGTGGGTGTGAAGTGATATATCATTTTTATTTTCATTTATATTTCCCTAATGACTAATCTTTAGCATCTGAGCATTTTTTCAGGTCCTTGTGGCTGCTTGATTATCTTCTTCAAGACATATTTTGGAGAAATGTCTAAGTCCTGAACCCATTTATTAATCAGGTTATTTGTCTTCCTGTTGTTGAGTTGTAAGAGTTCTTTATTTATCCTCAACACCACACCCTTATCAGATGTATAATTTGTAAATATTTTATCCCATTCTGTGGATTGCCTTCACACTTTCTTGATGGTGTCTTTAAATTGAAAATGTTTTCATTCTGATAAAGTCCAATTTATCTCTTTTCTCTTTGGTTACATGAGCTTTCATTGTCAATTGCTTAATCCATGATCATAAAGATGTATATCAATGTTTTCTTCTAACAGCTTTATAGCTTTGGTGCTTATATTTTGGAATTTAATCCACCTAAATTACTATCTTCATATGATATGAGGGAGTGATCTAAATTCATTCTTCACATGTGGATATCCAGTTGTCCAAGCACTGTTTGTTGAAAAGACAGTTTTTCTTCATTGCATTGCCTTGGCACCTGTATTACGCTGAACAGCAGAACTGCAGAGATACTCCCACCCTGTCCTTAGAATCTGAATGATCTACATGTTTGCTGTACAGCAAAAAAAAAAAAAAAAAAGACTTTGCATATATGGTTAAGGATCTTGTGTTAGAGAGATTGTCCTATATTATTTTAATAAGACGGTAATAATGAAAAGAGTCTTTATAAGAGGATCATAGAAAGGTCAGATACAGGAGAAGCGGGTGTGAAAATGATGCAAAGATTAGAGTAATCTGGTCTCAGACTCTGGCAGCCTCTAAAAGATAGAAAAGGCAAGAAATAGATTGTCCCCTGGAGCCTCTGAGAGGAAATAGTCCTGCCAACACCTTGACCTTAGCTCTGTGAGATGTTTTGATCTTTTCACCTCTAGAACTATAAGATAATAAAGTTGTGTTGTTTTAAGCCACTAAGTTTGTGATAATTTGCTATAGCAGCAATGGAAAACTAATACAGCACCATTGCCAAAACTGTCATAAATGTTTGGGTGTATTTTCAGACTCTCACTTCTATTCCATTGAGTTACAAGATTATCCTTATGTTGGTACAACACGGTTGTGACTATTGAGCTATGCAGTAAGCTTTGAAACAAAAAAGTGTAAATTCTCCAAATTTGTTGTCTTTCAAGGCTGTTTTGGCTATTCTGTTTCCCTTGAGTACTTTGTGTGATATCAAGACTTCTAAGTTTATTAAGACTGTTATGAATCTGAACATATGGCAAACCCTGGAGAATGCTCCATGTGCAGTGAAGAATAATGTATATTGTGTTATTGCTAGGCAGAGTGTTTAATACTTAGGTAGTTATTACCTTTAGCTTTACCTTTACTGGTATTCTTTGTTTTCTCTATGCAGATTTGAATTACTTTCCAGTGTCCTTTCATTTCAGCCTGAAAGACTTCCTTTAGTATCTAGTGTAGGTCTGGTCAGCTAGTAATTAATGTACTCAGTTTTAGTTTATTTAAGAATTTCTTAATTTCTCCTTAATTTTCAAAGAATACTTTGCTGGATATAGAATTATTGATTGACTGTTTTTCAGCATATTTAATTTGTCTTCCTCATGCCTTCTTGTCTCCACGGTTTCTGATGAGAACTCAGCTGTTAATCCTATATTGACATTCATTTGTTTATAATAAGTCACTTCTGTTTTGCAGCTGTCAAGATTCTTTATGTTTGGCTTTGACAGTTTTTATTATGATGTATCTAGGTGAAAATAGCTCTGATTTTATGTTTCACAAAGTTTGTTGAGCTTTTGAATTTATACTTTTCCATCAAACTCAGGAAGATTTTAGATTTTACTTCTTTAAATAATCTTTTTCGCCCCTTTCCATCTCTCCTCTTTGTTCTGGGACTACAATTACGTGAATGTTTACATACTTGATAATGTCCCATAGATTTCTGAGGTTCTCATTGTTCTTCACTTTTTTTTTTTTTTTTTTTTGAGACGGAGTCTCGCTCTGTCGCCCAGGCTGGAGTGCAGTGGCCGGATCTCAGCTCACTGCAAGCTCCGCCTCCCGGGTTTACGCCATTCTCCTGCCTCAGCCTCCCGAGTAGCTGGGACTACAGGCGCCCGCCACCTCGCCTGGCTAGTTTTTTGTATTTTTTAGTAGAGACGGGGTTTCACCATGTTAGCCAGGATGGTCTCGATCTCCTGACCTCGTGATCCGCCCGTCTCGGCCTCCCAAAGTGCTGGGATTACAGGCTTGAGCCACCGCGCCCGGCCATGTTCTTCACTTTTTAATCTTTCTTGTTCCTCAGACTAGATAATCTCAATTGGCATATATTTCAATTCATTGAAATTTTTTTTTTGTCTGCCCAAAACTGTTGGTTAAGCCCTCTAGCAAATTTTCATTTCAACTTTTACTGCCAGAATATCTATGTGATTCTTATCATTTCTATGTGGCTAATTGATATTCTTTATTTTGTTTCACATTATTCTCATACTTTAGTTCTTTAGATACGGTTTTCTTTAGTGCTTTGAACATATTTAAAATAGGTTCAAAACCTTTGTCTAACATTACAGCTGGACATGCAGTGTTCTATACTGTAGTATGACTATAGTTAACAATAATATATAGTTTCAAATAGCTAGAGGGAAGATATTGAGTGTTTCCAACACAAAGAAATGATAAGTGTGTGAGATAATGGATATGTGAATTAACCTGATTTGATCACCATACATTATATATGTCAAAACATCACTATGTACCCCATGAATATTTACCATTATTATTTGTCAATTAAAAAATAAAATTAAATAAAATATTTGAAGAAGATTGTCTCCTTAAGTCCAACATTCTAGCTTCCTCAGAGACAGCTTCTAGTGACTGCTTCGTGTTTTTGGACCATATTTTGTTTCTTGCACGTATCACAGGTTTTTATTAAAGAGGAGACATTTAAAATAATACAATATGGCAACCCAGGAAACCAGATTCTTCACTCTCCCCAGTGTTTGTTGTTGTTGCTATTTGTTATTGTTGTTGTTTAGTTACTTTTCTGAAATAACTCTATGATGTGTATAGTGTTTGTCATGTATAATGATGTCTCTGCATTATGATCTGACAAGGATTCCTTTCGATATCTGGAATTAATAAGTTTACCAGTCTTTGCTGAGTGGCTGTACGTATGTGTTGGGGCACACGTTCAACATCTAGCCAGGCAATTTAAAACTGCCTTTGTTTTCATCTTTTT
The DNA here is from genome assembly GCF_001698545.2 of Rhinopithecus bieti. NCBI lineage: Eukaryota > Metazoa > Chordata > Mammalia > Primates > Cercopithecidae > Rhinopithecus > Rhinopithecus bieti. The sequence continues at coordinate 51,201 of NW_016804705.1, forward strand.
TTTTTTGCTTCCAACAAGTCTCATAGTTAGCCTGAGGTGAGATCTTAGGGTCTTGTCAGTGCTTTCCTAAGTATGTGCACAGCCCTATATACTTGCATGCTCTTAATTCCCAGGAATATCTTACAGTTTGTCAGAACCCCTATGAACATCTCATTCTCTAGCTTTTCCTTTTAAGCTTTTTGTTACCTTATTGTTAACCCTAACTGTTATATACCATCTCAGGTAGCTACAAGTTAAACAATTGCTTCTGAGTGTTTTAGACTAAACAGTTTTTTTCTCTAGAGAAAAAGCGTATCAGAGAAAAAGCTGTTTGTACCACACCAGCTTTGAATTAGGTCAAACAAAGATAGCCATGTGAGTGGGGTCTTCCAGGGAAACACTGGACAGTTCAAACAATGACAATTCTTCAAAGATAGGGCTTTGAAGGAGTTCCAATCCTGTTCAGCCCTCTCCACTGGTTTCCAAAATGCTAGGTGTTGGAGTTGGTTGTTTTACCACAATTGTGGACAGCTTCTTTCAAGGCTACCCTGCAGCTGGGGTTGGAAACAGGGCAAGTTAAAATGTAAGAAATCTCTCAGTTCTCACCAAGAATCAGTCATTTTTCTGAGTAAATGCTCTCCAGGTTTCTGCAAACCCTTGATTATTTCCAGAATTCTAAGAAACTTCATTTTGAGAAGTTTTGCCAAGTGGTTCTTGCTGCTTTTATATAGGAAGAGGTTTGGGGAGATCTTTTCTCCACTATTTTTGCTGACATTGCCTACTTCTCTAAATCAAGTTTTACTGAGTCACAGCCATGCTCATTCATGTATTTATTGTCTATAGCTGCTTTTGTGCTGCTCTAGCAGAGTTGAGTAGTGGCAACAAGACCTTATTATCTGCAAAGTCATATTTGCTGACCCCTTTTCTACAACTCACAGTTCATTTTAGATAAGACATTATATGTATATCAGACTTTTAGTTTTTTAGTTTTTATATTGTGTGACCAAGTTTTGGAAGAAAAATTCAAATGTGATCCTTTTAGGGTTAATTTAAATTAAAATAATATATACTAATCAATAAGATGAAGTATTGATTATTCGGCAAGAAATACATCATGAATTGAGAAGACAGCATTCACTATCTTCAACCGAAAAAAAGAAAATGACTTAAAGTCAACACAATGTAACATTTTGGGTCAGAAAGCTAAAACAGTCCACCAAATTGCATGTGTTATGTAGCATGGTATACAGTCTTACTAGCAATAAGTCATTATTTTCACTCAGAGAAAAAAAGTTTCTATAGGACTGTAAGTATTCATCTTGACAAATCATTATAACAATCTTGGAAGTTAAATATGAGATTATGATGTGAATACTTAATTTTAGCAAATTCATCCTCTACACAAGCTGTTTGCACATGACCAGAATGTGAAATGGGAGCCAACCTCAAGAATGTCATGCCATGATTTTACTTATACACCATATGACTAGAAAAAGTCAACTTGAACAATTTGATGAAGCTTAGACATAACAGAAGGTATGACATTATAACATTCTTGGATGTTAAAGTCTGCCTCCTAACAGCCAAACAGCATAAGGCAGAATAGGTCTGGAATTGTACATCTTACCCCCTTCCCAGTGTATGAGATCCAAACCACCTAGCCATTTGATTTTCCTTTCTTAGTCCTTGCAAAACCCTGCACGTGAAAAAAAAAATTGAATTATCCTGTGAGTGACAAACTCACTTTAGCTACACTTAGCACTTGGCCTCTAAGGCATTATAAACATCACTCCAGTCTACTACACATGTAGTCTCTGAAAACATTACTGATGTTTTTATTTATTATATGACCAACAATATTTCAAGTAAGAATTGGGGTGGACAGAAATAGCATGTGGATTTATTAAAACTATAAAAGTAAAGAACTTGTGATTTATATGAGATATTGATGTAATCTAGAAAGTAGACTAATGCCTTTAAGAAACAGAGAGAGAAAAAGAGAAACACCATTAATTTTCTGAAAGCTATTTACTAAGAATCTGGTGACCCTAGAATCAGATCTGGCTAGGAAGCTATGTATAAAATTCTCAGCTGTTTGGAGCTATATTAACCATGACAATGACATTTAATACATTCTGAAAGTACAGGGCGGATCCCGTATCAGAAATCTTTTCAGAGCCTATTATATTATGCTGATTCTGAAATCTCAGAGCATTGTTTTCTTCCTATCATAAAATAAGCCAGGCATGGCAAATTTAAGCAGATATAAATCAATTTCCTAGGTGTCTGAAATAGTCCATTTACTGAAGTAAAGGAATTCATTCAACAGCAATGTATGAGAAAGTGACTCTTCTATGAGAGGAATTTTTTTCTGTCATATGTGAACAATGTTTTGATCAGAATTTACAAGAGAAAAAAAGCTGATTTGTGAAGGAAAACATCAAAGCTTCTTTTCACTAAATAAAAACAATAAAGATCAAAACAGATTGCAACACCAACCTGAGCCTTTGTAGAAGTCCATGTTAGCAGTGCATGATAAGCAAAAGGGAAAGAAAATTATATATGCATTAGTTGAACTGCTATTATAATGCAAAATTGAAAAAAGTAGAAATCCTTTTCCCTGATCACTCAAAATTAATGGCTATTTTTCAGCTAGAATTTGAATGTTACCCTCCTAGTTCTCGAGCAAAATACTTCCCCCTGATTGATATTAAATACATGATTGTGTGGAAATAGAGAACACATGGATCTCAGAAGGTTAAGCAGATGTTTTCCTAGTTGTCCTCTGGCTATGAGAACTGATTCCTAAGATCAAGGGCTTAACGAAATGAAATAAATCTCTGAAGCTTAACTCAAATTCCCTAAGAAGTATCTTAATCACAGTTTATCACAGGAAAAGACATGAGAATTGCTATTTTTCAAGGACACAGGATGTATAGACCAGACTAACTCCTGGAACGTGGATTCCATGACACTTGTCCCTACTGGTCCCCTCTTCCTCAACCATGTATCTTTCTTTCCTCCTTAACTTTACCACAACTTCAATTTTGAACTTATGTGAGTGATGGTTTAATTACTGCCATCTTTAAAACTAGACTGTGTGCTCCCTGAGAGCAGGGCTAGGATCATGTTTTAAAAAAATATTGTAGTCTCAATACTAAACCCAGTGCCTGGTATAAAATAGATATTTCCAAAATATTTTTAGAAAGATGAATAAATGAATGTAGTCTAAAGGCAATGTAAATTATAAATATGTAGATATATCTGAAAAATTATAACCCAAATCCAAAATCCATTTGCAATTTGAAATCGTTTTACTCTTTTATGTAATAGACCACAAATCTTAATGAACAGAATAATAGTTCCAAAGAAACTAAGTTGAGAAGGTCAATTAAATATCCATATACCTGGCATCTTGTAAACTCTAAGCACATTAGAGTTATACAGCCCATAATTGTCTCAATCCGCAAAAGATGGTTGTTTGCAACCAGAAGTCGTTGAGCCTACAGGCACTCACAAACTTAGCAGAAAGTCAGATTAACTATTTCAAAAATGTTACCAAAATGAGTAAATTGCCATTTATATTTTATTATATAGCCTAATCAAAAGAAGAATATCTTTGACTTTAGATAGAAGTATAAAAACATTAAAATCCTTAGTCATAAGAAACCCAACACAATTCCTGACATCAGGGAAAAGTCAGCTTAATATGCAGTAGACATAATTAAATCAGAATTCAGTGATTAATGAACAATGTTCACATGATAATTTTATTTCACATTAGTATTATATCTATAGAATTATTTCTGTGCTATCTTAGTATTACTACCAAAACTTGATGATGACTGCCCATGCATTGGAATTTAGATCAAAGATCATCAAAACTTGGGTGTATCACTTGCGTCGCTCTTTTTTGGTGTATAGACAACCCTTGCATTTTGGTTTGTCTGGAACAGAGAGTTAGTAGGGTTCTAGGAATGCAGCTCTATAGCTGAAGAGTTGCTAGAATTATTCCATTTTAATTCATTGCGTTGCTACAGAAAATATGTGCTGGGTAAATAACAAATGCATTATTAATATTAAAGACCAAAATTCTCTCACTGAATTATAATGGGTAATTTCTTGGATATGGATGGTTAAATTTCTATGCGGCAATAAATAAAAGCAATCAAAAGCACCTCTTTGTCATTCTTCAGGATACATACTGAAGAAGCATCAATCACATTAGATATGGAAATTTGAATGTATTATGATGTACTAAGTTGTTTTCCTGTAATTACATATATCATTTGTCTTTCTTTTTTTTTTAAATCTTGTTATTATAATTACTTAGTCTCTTATTAGATAAATATATAATTTCTGGGTAAGATTAGTCCTTTACTGTTCTTGCTTAAAATATTTTCAAATATTTCAACCACTTTTACTTCTGTATGCAATCTTAATCTTTCTTCTTGGCTTTAGTAAAACTGCTTCTGGCTATTTGTACATTAAAATACTGCCATTATGTCAACTTTAATAGCCTAAACAGAAACTGCTTAATTTTCACCCTGGGCCAACACCATTTTCACTTATCTAAGTACTATTCTTTCTGTAGAGTTCAGTTCAGATCTCACTCTCTTTAACCCTAAACTTCCCCAAATCTGTGTTTCCACAGTCCCACGAATTTTTGAGACTCAGCAGACAGTACCATACATTTGACTTTTTATATATATGTCCTATTTTCCAAATGGAGTCTGAGTCTGTTTTGAGACCGGGATCTGTAGCACACATTTCAGACAAGCTTAAACCAATTCAGTCTCCTACTCAAAACACGGCAGGGCCCCCTAGCAGGCCATGAGTATGGAAACCACTGGTATCATGAGTGGTTTCTGTGCTCATAGCCTGTTAGAGGGCCCTGCTGTGTTTTGTGTAGGAGAGTGATTCACATACCCGTGGTTTCCATACTCATGGCCGGTTAGGCCCCTAAATAACCCAAACCTTGCCTATTTATCTGAAATTGTTTTCAATACTCTCCCTGTACCTTATCCACTCCTGCCACACCACCCTTCTTACTGTTCCTCCATGACAAGTGAATGTCTGTTTCCAAGTCTGTTCCCCCCATTGATAATATTCTTTCTTCAGGCCTCCCCAGCATCCCCCTCACATCATTCTTGGCTACGTCTGACATTATCATCTCAGAGAAGTCTTCTCTGATCATTCTGTCCTCCAAACCATCATAACCTATCATTATCTGCAACTGTTTCTTTGTATTTTTACTTCTTTGCAATCTATTTCCTTCACTTGAATATATACTTCATTAAAGCAGAGTTTTTGACTGTCACATTCCTAGCTGTATCCTAGCAAGGAGCACACAGTATATATTAAATAAATGTTTGTTCCATGAATAATTACCTCTTAGTAAGTTAGGCACCTGGTATAAAGTCTTAAGCAAAGACTGTGAGGATTGATAACTACAGAATAAGAAAATGTGGTAAAAAGATACTCTGAAGCCATATTACATTATATGGAGCCTATGTGGTCATTGCACTTAAATAAATAGGTATAGGTGTTCGAATTCCATTTCCATGTAATCCAATTTATTCATTACCTGAAATTAAATATCACTGACAGTTAATATAAATGGTAATTAAGGCAGGACACTAGGAGGTATGAATACCTTTGCTTTCTTTTCATATGTGTTTCAGCATATACCTCCCCTACACTTCTACCAATAATGAATTTTCAGCCAAGTGTGTCAATGTGAATGGATAGAAATGGTATAGACTTACACAAATAATGAATGCTCATCTAGGGAAATGTGAATCCAAAACACTAACCAGGAGTAAAGATGAACAGGTTATCAAGTTTTACATATTAAAACATTTCCACAGCATTATCTGTATTCACAACTTTTTGTAGTACCATACGACCATCAAGTTAAATAAAATGCTAAAGAATCCTTGAAATTTATCTTAGAGAAAATGAAAATAGGGATTTTATGCATAATTAAGGTGGATGCCAACAGATAAAATTAAGCTTCAATTGTAAGAGGATATCTGAATTGAATATGTCTATATTTTTCTTGTGAAATTTCATAATTAAACGAGAGCATGATGTGTATAGACATTCTAACTAGTTTAATATGGAATCACTTGAAAGAATATGTTATTATACAGCTTTTATATGAGGGATATCTAATGTGATTATAAGAAATGTGCTTTTCAGCTTCTTTTTTTGAGAAACTCAGAGATGTTAAGATATATTTATTACTCATAGATTTATATGTCTGTTTTGACATATCTTAGAATTTGGGGTAAAAAAACATATTGATAGTATATATTTTAGTATCAAGTACATAAAGCTTTTCTGTAAGTTAAGCATTATTTTGTGTTTAGTTCATGGAAGTAAAATGAATTGAGTATTATATACATTTTATAATTAAAACATATAGAAAAGTTGAATGATACAAAGAAAAACTTCAGTGCACTTCCTCTTTCCTCATAGAACCTGTATTTTGCTGTCTTCTCGAGAACAAATGGAAATATATATATATATATATTTTTTTTTTTTTTTTCCCTC
>NW_016804705.1:57881-78934 GCF_001698545.2 Rhinopithecus bieti
ATATATATTTTTTTTTTTTTTCACTGCCCTGGAACTTTATCAATGATCCTTTTCTGAGTGCAACTTATAGTTGGTCATAAAATACTATCCTGTATATTCATAATGACATAAAAGGGACTGCTATCCACTATTAAATAGCCACCAACAATCTGAAAAATAGATGTACTACTGTTAGAACCCTTATTCTCATTAATCCTCTTTACCCCTTCATAAATAGGTAAGAAGGCAAAATAAAAGAGATGACTATTTCTATTTTATGGTACTAAAACTAAAAGAATAAACCTAGATCAAAGGCAAAAGGGGAAATAGAAAGATAAGGGAAAAAACAGTGTTTCAAACACTACAGAAGATCAAAGTTGGAAGAAAACAAGCTCTTTTCCCATCAGTTAAAGGAATTGTGTGTGTGTGTGTGGGGGGGGCAGTTATTTAATATATACTTTTTAAAAGGATATTGGAATAAACAACCAATATTACAGAGAGGAAGCCCCTAAGATTGTAGTTGCCAAATTAAGTGTTTAGTCAAAGTTTTTATTGTGCTTATCATGTAATAAGAGAGGTTATCAATCAAGCAACCAAGCAAACATTTTCAGAGACAAATTGCTGGATCTGAGAGTCCTTTTAATCATATGCAACTTGCTGAAATCTCAATAACCCAGAAAGCCCAGTCAGTGGCAACCCAGGCTAAGGGCTCACATGCTATGACTACATTAAAACAAATATAATAATCTATTTAGGGAATAATCCTTTTCTTCTTTTGAAGAGCTATTTACAAAACATTTGCAATGCAGTGCTTTGCATATCATTGGACTAGGTCACTAAACAAAGCCTGTGTAAGAATGGAAGATCTAAAACAAACAAGGCAAAACAACAAAACAATAATAACAACAACAACTGCTCCAACTATTTTGCTACCTTCTTGGTAAATGTCAGAATAGTTGAACTTTTTTTTAAATAAGTAGGGTATTGAGTTGAAGGAGGAATAATGGAGTTATTAGTTTAGATGAGCCTGAAACCTAATAAAATAATATGATAAAGAAGTTGTCTCTCATGTAATTATAGAGAGGAGAGATTTAACCAGAGTAGAAATAACAGGATTTACTCTGTATTTGACTTATTTCCTGTGGGAACATTCCTGGAGAGGCACATTATAGAGAACTGGAACATTTCTGATACAAGAGGAATGAGTCAGAAATGATTTAATCTGAAAAAATTAATTTAGCAATAGGGAATTATTTATACTCAAATGCAGTTTGGTGATTTAAATTAAAATAAATATATTTTGGCTTCTCTAATATTTCTAAGCTACATTGTTAAGAAAATATATTATTTCATTATGCATATGTATACCATTATTTATATATAAATATTACCTATTATATATCATATAAGGTATATTACATAGATACATATAGATAGAATGTATATAGATATAGATACATAAATATATGGTATGTGTATATCTATGCATATATGCATCTATCTATCTATATATATGCATATATCCACACATTATTTGCTCATATAAAATATATATATTTGTCCTAATAACTGTGATGTTTACCTATATGGTCACTCATTGGCTAGTTTACAGGTTTGTTTTACATTATTACAGAATTTCTAAATTATTCATTATTAAAATCTTAAAAATGGAATCATAAAACCCTGCAGATTATAACAGAGAAAGAATTAGAAAGAGAAGCAAAGATGCAACGAGACAGCCAACAATACTCTGTATCTTGAAACAAACTCTGAGGGACATGAATAACATGTTTTATCTCTATTCTATAACCAAGTAGTTTAATCGTTTATAGCAAATCATTTAATTTCTTGCACTCTCTAATAAGGAAATCTTATCTCAAAGATGTTAATTTTTCCCTAAGGGCTATGATCCCATCAAATTAAATCTAAATTAAATGTGCTTTGTAGGAATTTAATGAGTTACAAAACACAGAGAAACAGAATAATCTGGAATAATTCTTTTTTTTCTCAATCTAAAAGTTTTGCCTTTTCCATAATTAGATTTTTTCCAGTTTCCTCAATGATTAGTAATACCAAAGATCAAAGAATTTCTGTTTTAGGAATCAAGTCAGTAATAGCTTTATGTATTTAGAAAAACATCCTTTATTGTCATTTGATATACAGAAGAACTACCATAATACATTTGATCAAGATGGCTCTATTGAATTCCCAAGATACAGATTCAGAATGGTCCTAAAGTAATTGCAAGGCATGTTCTTTCATTCCCCAAACATTTATTGAACTCCTACTGTGTTCTCAATATTATTATGTTAAGCAATTAACTTGGTAAATCAGAATTCACTTCTTTAACATTCAACTGCCAAAATACAGTTACAATGTGTAAGTTTCCCTTCCAAATATACCTTACTCGGTCAAATACATTCTCTTTGTTTATTATGTAGAAGGCTAATTATCTCTATTTGGCTATAAGCCCCAGATTTGTGCTCATTCCTCCTCTGAGGAATACTACTTGATATTCTGTGAGCAAAATACCACAACTCACCCAAATTTTCCATGTCACTCCAGGAAGACATTTTATGTACTAAGACCTTAAAACACTGCCGAATTAAGCATTAGATACTAGGTAGTGGTACAAAGCACATGAGCATTAAGGGGAAAGGGTCACATGGATGCCTTTGTCCTAAGTTTACGTTTAGCCCTTGCAATTATCTGCAGATGTAAAAATTTGTATGCAGAAATCATTGCACCTGAAATTAGCTAACTGAAGGTGTAACTGGTCAGTTGCATCCTATTAAGGGAGCCCTTGGTTAAGTATCTCAATTATTAGGTAATTAAAGGTATAATTATATAAATTTCCATGCAATTTTACTGCTTAAAAAACTCTAGTGCAGAAAACAAAATATGAAAGTAAGCTTTCACAAAAATTTCATTGAGAGTGCTGCTGGGTTTCAGGTGCTTGAGAATTGAATTTCAAACTAACAGTTTTTACCCTGAGTGCTACCTCTATACTTAATCATTGTGGACTTGAATCATATCTTTACTTTGCTCAACAAAGCAATGCGTCAAGGGCATCAGTGTCAGAATATTTTCTTGAATTCACCATTAAGCCTAATTGCCATGATTAATTGTAGAAAACATCACACTCTGATAAGACTGTTTTACTGATCTTGAAGACCAAGCAATGCAACTATTATTAATTGAGTGCTACGTTTCAGAGGAAGCAGGGTGTGTGCCTTATAAGGCCAACTTTTACTTCTTTGGGATACAATGCTTATATTATCCCTACTAGACAATAGGGATATTATCTAGTGAATCTGTTTACTATCATTTTATTTTATTTTATTTTCTGTCCACATAACAATGGGTTTGTAATGTTTAAACACGTCATTTAACAACAGAAAGATGTAGGCTAGAAAAATGCTTTGTAGTGACAGAAAATGCATCCCAAAGACTGTGTGTTTAGTTAGTCAAGAACTGATCAATGTTAAGTTCTCTATAATCTAGATGATTATATATTGGAATTCAAGGATCAATGATGCCTACACTCCTCTGTATCCTAATTCCAGCAACTCAGCTCATGCTATAATCCTTGTGAAATCAAGCCATGTCACTTATCACAATTCTAGTAGTAGGTAATACACTTGTTTGCATATGCTTTAGTCCACTTTGTGATTCACAGAACCCTGTTTGGTCTTTCTAGGTCTCCTAGAGTTCTGCTTCTGTGTTCAAGCCCCTGAGATCAAGTCTGTGACAGCTATCCCCAGAACACCCCATAATGCTGCCCCTTTGGCGCTTCCAATTTTGCCTGCCCTTCACAGTTCAACTTCCTGTCTCTGTAAATGAGACAGCCTGTGCTTAAACAGCACAATTACCCAAGTAAGGCCGATGACCAAGCTGACTTGAAGCTCTATTTTGTTGTCATTTCAAGGGTCATTTGACAAATCCAGGAAGTATCATTTATATTGTGGTTTAGTCCCATTTCAGTTGTTTTCCAGTGACACCATTTGCAGGGGTACAGTATACACTATGTACTTTGTCATTGAGAAACATGGTGGGCCTGGCAGGTCATTTAGCCATGTCATGCAATACCCCATGAAAATCTCATAAATGATTTAACAGAGGCATGAGGCATCCTCATGGTAAAAGAAACATATGTTTCATGTAAATCCATGAAACTTTCCATTTTCCAGTTGTAAACATAATTTACTCATGTTGGATCCCTAAAGCTTCTCTACCTATTGCTTAGTCAACAATTAACTATTGCAAAGCCTCAATGAGGCACACACATCTCAATAGCTGATTCCTAGAGCAATAGTAGAATGCAGATTTTTTTTTCATTAGGCCTGCACAGCTTTCAAGTTCTAATTCTCCCAAATGTACTCAAGACCATGTTGTGGTACTAACAATAAATGTTTTTCAATTAACAGTCAATATGTGGAGGAACAAAAAAAATTTAAAAGACTCCTTTGCACTTAATTTTTCCCACATGCTACTTAAAAGGCATTTTCTTTCCCTTTTAATGTTAATTGAATCATCATCCGCTTGTCACTTAAATTTCAAATGCATGGGAGGACACTTCTCTAAGTGCTGACATGTAGTTAGAGGTCACACTACCTCTAACTAACATGTAGTTAGAGGACATCACCAGATGTCCCTACTCTCATTACTCATCTCAACCACAGCAGGGAAAATAGGTATAATATCTAAAGGACAGTTTAATTCTTCTGATGATTTTTTTAAACCATAATCTTATCAAAAAGCTTAAACTTTCCATTTGAATTTCCTTTTTCTGGAGTTTTCTGTGGTCTGTCTGAACACAGGTACACTCTGGATGTCCTTTAAAAAAAAAAAAAGAAAAGATTCTTAGGAGGATTCTAAATCCCTTAAACTATCCAGATTCCATGAACATTCTACACGATATTTGCCTAACTCTAATGTTTGCTTATTCTTCTCTTTCAAGGTTCAACTCTTCCCTTACCTTCTTTATGAGGCCTCCCTGTGCACTAGAGCCTTTATCTTTGGGACAGTCATCAGTCCCTTAGCACATATAGGCCTTCTATATTTCACTTAAAATAAATTTTAGGTGAAAGAGATAGTTCCCCGACTGCCTTGAAAATCTCTACCTTTTTATCCTTGTATTCCCAATGCTTGTCACAATGAATCATTCATTCTTTCATTCATTTATCTACAGAGTATCTACAAATATCTACAGAGTACCTCATTAAATAATAATGATCATACCTAGATTGCCCATAGTCCAGAGGAAAAAGTGGGAGAGGAGAGGCAGTTAACAGTCATGTAAAGCAAATAATTCATAAAATGAAATGTGCCTTAGAAAGGAAAAGGACTGTCTCCGTGGAAGTGGGAGATCCTGGAAGATTTAATATCTATCACTGGCCATAAGTAGGAGTTTGCCAAAAGGTAAAGAGAAAGATTTTTCAAGTGAAAATAATTACATGTAAGAAAATTTAATGATTAAAGAGGATTGTATGCTCAAGGAATGCCAAGAATTTTTGGCGTGGCTGGAATGCAGTTGATAGAAAGATGAGTCTGCAAAGTGCCAGACTGAGAAGAGCTTTGCATACCATGCCAATCAGTGTGTTCTCTATCCTATCCTACGTACAAGCAGGTCAAGGATTCTGGCAGGTCAGAAGCTCCTATGGAGGTTAATGCAGTAGATATACAGTGGAGTCTGGGAATTTGTATTTTCAACATCTCTAGTGATTCTGATACAAGTTGTCCTCAGATGAAACTGTGAGAAATGCCATCTGTAAGCAAACAGGAAATCTAAGGGAGTTACTGAAAAGGCAGTATAGGGGATGGCTAGCCCACTTCTAGGAGGTTTTGGCACTAGATCAGGCAAGGAATGTCAGTTTTAATGATAATGATTACAAACAGATTAATTTAGTTAGTTGCTACTATGCTTGCATAAATCAAGATTGTACCTGAGTGATCTATAAGTAAAAGCACTGAAATATCATGTGTTCGATTTACAATATTCCAGCAGCTATTATTCTTCTGTTGCTAAACATATTGTCCCCCATACGCCTCACAAAAAAATTCAGTGAGGTAGTCATTACTATCTCTACTTAACAGATGAGGAAACAAGGACTCAGATAGTTGAAATGACATGCCAGGTGTTACCCAATGCATGCATGATAGGAGTAGGAATTAAAGTCTACGGCTGTCTGACTCCTCCTCCTTCATTATGCTTCCTTTCCAAATATCTGCGATGTAACTTCTAAACTATCCAATGAAATACAACAAACTCCAATTCTGGGCACAACGAAATACAACAAACATCAATTTTGGGCCAAAAAGATTGGGCACAATTTTAGGTTCAGCAAAGTTCAACATGAATTTGATGCAATTGAAGTTAAGAAATACAGGAATCCAATCAGGTGTGTATCAACATCATTTCTATTGTCAATGAAAAAAACTCAAGCCCAGTTGATTGAAGCAAAGGTGAAATTTATTGATGCTTATAGCTGAAAAGTCCATAGTAGGCTCCAGGAATTAATTGATTCAGGGAAAAGAAAAATGACTCTAGAATGCAGTTTTTCCTTCCTTATCTCTTGGTTGCTTTCTCTTTGTCATCTCCATGTTCAGTTTCACTGGTCCTGACAAAATGGCTCGCTCTAGAGTGCTGTCCTCATATCCTCCAAAATTCAAGTTCAATGGAAGACAGCACTTTTCTTTTTCCTAATCTCTTTCAATGACCCATTGTAGTCCTTATTGGGTCACAGATCTATCCCTAAGTTCACCTTGTAGCCAGGGCAACTCAGTGCTCTGATTGTCTATGTGGGAGCCTAATGTTTACCTCTCGATCAAGCACCAAGTCAATACCACCCAAATGTCACAGACTTCAAATGAGGGTTGAACATGATTCTTCAAAATAACATTTAATTAATGGTACAAAAAAAGGAGTTTCAAACTGGAGGGAGCAATGCTAGCAAATAACCATAACCACAATGTTCAGCTAAAAAATGGAGCAAGGTAACTGACCTTGGCTTTTTATTATTATGACAGAATCAGTTACACTCACTGATGAATTAGGTGATACCTTTCCAGATTTCTGTATATCCTTAGGACACATCTCTGGACAAATGAAAATTTACTGTAGCAGGAAATCTGTTTTTAGATGGTTTTTATACACATGCACACACACATATGTACACACACACACACACACACACACCCCAATTTCTACAAGGCAGTTTTCTTGATATGGATTAAATCTATTCATATAAGATTATTCTGTAAGCAACTAACTGAATTCTTTTATTTTCTTTTCAAAATAATCCACTGTTCAAATTAAAATAGTTTTTTAAAATTTTAATTTGTGTGCACATATAGCCAAAATCCTTCTTCAACTAAAGTACATTGGTTCTTTTAATCCTTTAATCAATACTTCCTTCCAGTAATTCATATCTTTTCATTCCCTTTCCAAAATTCTTCATTTCTCTAAGGAAGGTAGAAAGTTTTGCTGACTTATCTCCTCAGTGGTTTGTTACGGATTGGATAAGCAGTACAAAATTTTTGAGGATTTTCCTCTTTGGTGATATTTTATGTTCTCTTGAGTACATGTGTTAATTTTCAACCTGCTCATTCTTCAAGGCACAGTTCAAACCTCCAAGACACCTCTCCTCTATGTGCCAATACCCCCTTATTCAAAACATTTATCACTGTGCACCACATTTATTATTAATACCATAATAATAACATTAATTACACAAAAACTAATTAAACTGGCTGGGTGTGGTGACTCATGCCTGTAATCCTAGCACTTTGGGAGGCTGAGGCAGACGGATCACCTGAGGTCAGGACTTTGAGATGAGCCTGGCCAACATGGCAAAACTCCATCTCTACTAAAAATACAAAAAAGTTACTGGGGTGCGGTGGTATGCGCCTGTGGCCCCAGGTACTCAGAAGGCTGAGACAGGAGAATTGCTTGAACCCAGGAGGCAGAGGTTGCAGTGAGCTGTGATTGCACCACTGCACTCCAGTCTGGGTGACAGAGTGAGACTCTCTCTCAAAAACAAACAACAACAACAACAACAAAACCTTACACTTAAAGGAAATTTAGTTTAATTCTCCATAAACTGAAAACTCATTGAGGGCACAGCTCTGCATTCTCAACCCCTAGCACCACATCTTACAAATACTAATAAATGGACTTAATATAATAAGTCATGTGGTAGGTTAATATTTTATTTTCAAAAATTGATTTTGCTCAATCCTTTTAGATGAAAAGGAAGGGAATGTACCCAGTAGCCCGGTATCCTATTGAAATCTACCAGGCAGAAGTGGTAGGGGACATGGCTCTCTCTCTGCCTCTCTCCTAGCAGTAAGAGTAGTGAAACCAGGGGAAGGAGGGAGAAGAGCAGCAGAGATAACAAGCCAAGTGGCTGCTAGCCTGGGAGGGGCTGGCTAGGTGAGATATCTGCAGCTGAAGGGTCATGGCAATGAAACAAAGAACCAGGGACAAGAGAAGAGACACTTACAGGCTAAGGAGGAAAGGGGCTGGCTGGCATACCTGTGACAAGGGCTGGGTAAAGCTAGCTTTTATCTGACTCCTAAATGGGGATGTACGACTACATTAAGAGCTAGGAACAGAGGGAGTAATTTGGTTACACAGCCACTTACTTATTCAGTCCCCTCTCACTCGTTAAACACTTATAAATGTGTGAACTCACCAGCAACTCTTTGATCTCCAGCTTTCTTCTCATTCATTGCTACACTTTCTGACTATAATATTTCCATTTGTAAGCATGGTACATTGTGAAATACTGTTATTAATGATATTTAAACAAATGAAATTGCACTATTATGTTCAAAATGTGGCTCACATCTATCAAAACAACAAATTACAGATGCAAAACACTACTTAAGCTCCATAATGACAGCATATTTTAAAATGTCTCCCGGAGTAGCAGTTAGGAATTTCAAGAGAAGAGAGAATTATAGTGGCTGGGAAATGGATAAATAAGTATAAGTAACTAGTTTTGGAAAAGGGTTTGCCTCATCAAATGTATGCTGAAGAGATGCTCATAAACTGCCTGTCAAAGAGAGGTTTGCAGCTACATAGGAGCTAGCAGCTCCGAACTCAGTTATGATCTGGGGCAGTGATTCTCCCTTAGCATTCTAAGAGTTAGAATAAACTGTGATCTCTGGGGTCAGAAAGAGACAGCTAGAAGTTGTGCATGGTGTTTGGTTTCTATTTTTTCTGCAGCAGTCCATGTTCAGACACCATCTGTTTTGAACATTCTGTTTGTGTGAACACAATATTCATGTGTGGTTCTACTACCCTTGGTGCTTTGAACCTCTTAGCTAAATAGCAAATATTTATTTTGAACTAAATGCCAAAGATTGTGCCACAATTGTGAGAAAAGTAAATCAAACACCAACCAACCAACAAAAAAGGCATACCAACAACGATCTCATAAAACACGAAGCACAGCCTCACCTTATCGTCTCCCGTCTAGCTGCCCACATACATGAAAAAAAAAAGAATGAATAGCAAAATGCCAAGCAATGCCAGCCACAATGCAAGTAGATACAAATTCTACAGCAGTGATGACATTCTAAATATTCAGCCACCTAAATGACTGATATCCACCACTGACAAAAGTCACTTACAATCACAGGGAGAACAGCTGGTGAGCCAGAAAGGTACACATCCAAGGAATGTTCATCCTAAGAACAGTCTTAAGGCTGTCCCATGTAAGAATAACCTCAGTTTAGAAGACTCGGACCAGTGCACATCAATTTCCCGACCTTATGAACACACATCTTTTTTCTGCATAATTGATATTTACAAAACAAAGCAAAACCTAAGCTCCTTCAGAGTTGGGACTCTTTCTTCTCCAACATTTATTCATGGCAGTTGACTCTGTAACATTAGTTTGGCAAACATAAACAAAGATGCAGCCATCAGCTATAAAAAAAAATGCAGATATTTCTGTCCCAGACTATGTAGAGAGGGGAAGAAGCACCTTGTATTCCAAAATAGCTTAGACTTAAAAACAGTGTTGAACAGGAAAGGAAGAAAAATGAACAGTAAGCTCTAACCTGCAGAGGGCCCTGTGCTCTGCCAGCCAAGCAGTGATTTCCAGTGGCCCATGGCAGAGATGGTGAGGAGGCAGTTCTACATGAGGAATTTCTTCATGAGTTGGGAAATAGCTCTTTGCTTGGGGAGGCTAACAGCAAAACCTCCCCAAGCAAACTTGAGATATTTCCAGTGGCTTACTGAATATCCTATTTATACCGCAAGGCATTCATTTAAAATGAGGTCTTGATGCCAACCCTTTTGACATTTTGACAGGCTACAAAACTCAAAGCAGCAGGACTTTCTGTTGTTGCCGTTGTTTGGGTTTCAATGCAGTAAACACATATGCAGTTTCACTTAGTAGACTATAAAAAGAGTTGGTTGAAATCCAGAAATTGATTCATATTTTAATGGCAAAAAAATCCATTAAACTACTTTCATATAAAATTAAATCCCCTCACTGTATTTTGAACTAAAAGTAATGTGTTGAGGACCTATTTGTACAGAATATGCTGCAGCAGTGGTTTTTAACCATGGCTTCACATTTAGAATCATATAATGATCTTAGGAAAAAAATAGATGGTGTCTGACATCCATCCCGGAGCTTATAAAAGAGTGTGCCCTAGAGATGTGTAAGAGGGGATGGCAAGAACTAGGTCCACTGAAACAGCACAGTGGAGTAACCATGACCAGCTCAGACCCATCTTGACTAAATCAGTGGAAGTGGGCACATACCTGGCTGAACACATTTTGGTTCTATGAGCATGAAAAAGGGAATGGAAAGAAGAATGGCTATTGGGCAGACAGTTATTGGGTATGCAACCAACTGTGTCTGTCGTGTATTCCAAGTATCTCAAATTGCTCTTAAAAATTTTCAGTGACGTGGGAAACTTACCAAAGCATAGTTTGAAAATGATATTTCTTGTATCAATTCTTCCAGTTCCCTTCCTTTTCTATATGAATAAACAAGGTAACAGAATGCCCCAAGAAAATGTGGGATTAGATTCAGTAATATATAAGCTTCTTCAAACCTCTAAAACAAATCCATGATTCCAGACACTGTGGTAAACTCCAAATGTGAGAAGAAACAGAGGTTTCTGGACTTGGAAATGTGAAAACTGCATGGAGAAATAGCATAAGTACAAGAAAAACATCTGAAGACTATATGAGCAAATAAAATTGATGTGGCAAAAACTGAATTTTCAATTAATGACAGAAGAAGCTATTAACAAAATAACAACTGCAACCTATAATCAGAACACTGATTATATGCCTAGTCCATGTCTACATCTGTGAATATGAAATAATATTTATACCATCCCAATGGTCTAAGAAAAGTACATGACTCCTTGCAGCATTTTTAGGTTGTGGCCTTTACAATGTCAATAGCAATCTTCAAGTGTATTCATTCAAAACATACATGTCTGTTTAGTAGCCACTATATGGAAAGTCCTCCACCATCCATTAGAGATATTTAAAGATGAATGAGATGCAATCCTTGCCATCAGGCAGATAAACAACTAGTTTGAATGCAATCACCCAGCACAAATGGTGGTAACTGGCAGAGTCTTCAATGCAGAAATGATATATCTGGTACAAATGTATACTGTGTCACATTAATTCCTAAGTGCTCTGTTCTGCTCTGCTGAGCGATTTCTAATCAAAATCTGCTTTGTTCTCATTTAAGTAGCAGGGAGATTTGCTACAAAACTTTGCTGGTATGGAGCTGGATTTATAACAATGTCAATAAAATAATGCAAAGGAAAGTTCAGAGCAAGAGGAGCTGCAACTAAGGTTTCTAACTGAGAAGAAATTCCACAGTTACCTCATCCTTATCCTTCCCTCTCCATTCCAAGAAAAAGGAAAAGAAAAAAAAGTGACTCTGAATTGCTTTCTTTCCCTCACCAGCAACTCATTCAACAAACATTCATCAAGCACTTCCTTTGTGTCAAAAAATATGCTAAAAGGGAAGAAAGACATGCATGCAAGGCAGTCACAACTCTGTGGAATTTCTGGATTATCATTCTAATTTTAAGATAAATACATTGAGACATTAAATGACTTGCTCATGTTACAAAAGAAACAAGCACAAAGCTGGGAATTAAACTTGTCTTTTACAGTTTGATGCGGTTTCTGCACTATCCTTCTGGAAAACACATGCAGTCTACAGGGGACTCTGGCAGGACACTCAAGACTACACACAGAGAGAAGCATCTGAGGGGTTCACTATAGAGCACTCACGAGGAGTCTTGGCTAGCACACCAAGAAGAGTTTATCTGAGCTGATTCAAACCTGAGAAAAAGACAGCCCAGCCCATGCAGTTCTCAGGCTGAGTTCAGAAGAAAGGGTGGTTTATCTCCATCTGGGAAGCTGTCCACATTTACAAAACGCAGAGCCAAGGAGGTCTTGTGGGATTTTCCTTTGTGATACCCCCACAAGGATGGATTAGAACCCTGGGTATCTTGTGCTAAAAAATCACGCAGAACATGGAGTAAGGTTACTCAGCAGCTGAGGGATGCATGCCAGCAGAGTCTGCCCTGTTGTGTGGACATTCTCTCACTGACAGGCCCTCTGGTGCTCTGTCATGTGACATGGTGACCATATGCTAAGAAGCACTCCTGCTCTATAGGGAGACAGATTGTCAGAGAAGTCTCAAAAGCCAGCCAGATGCCAGTGTCCCCTCTACTGTCCCTGATCTACCAGAAGTGGCTTTGCCAGCTGGCATCTCCACTTCTCCCAACCATGCTCTGATCATAGAAAACAAACAGGGCTGAGACACTAACAACTTTATTCACCTGTACCAGTAAAGCCCACCAGTGATAGATGAACTAATGGGCAAGAGAAACAGTCCAACGAGAGTCCAAAGAGAAGAAAAAGAGGGATGGGGGAGATTTTTTCCTTCCTGTGGGCTTTTTTTTTTCCTTAGATAAAGGTGTGCTGCACTCCACATGACTTATTACAATTTATGTACAGATCTCTCTACCCATGAGTGTACAAGCTTCTTAATGACAGTAATGGTCTGGTCTCACTGATGTCTGTAGTCACAGCCCCTCCCTACTACAAAGGCTAACCCAGAAGGACAGCTCAACAAATATCTATTTTGTTTTATTTTTAAGAAAAGTGCTGTGAAAATGAATTTAGATAAAACACCTATTAAATAAGGACTATAGAATCCAATAATCTGGGGTGGGGGCAGAGTGCTGAAATCCCTGGATCAGCTCTTTCTCACCCAGAAATTGATACAAATAACATGTTAATCTACCTGGCAATGCCCAAATGACTCTTCGCCTCTATAGCAATTTTACACCTGCTCCGGTGATACTACCAGCCCGCAAAAACAACTCTAACCCAATCCCCAACCCCACCTCAGGTCAGAGAAATTAGGAAGCCTTCTATTTTCCTGTTGTCTGACCAAAGAGTTCACCCACAATGGTTCACTAAACACAACTTTCAAACAACTTGAAGAGTGTGTTAAAAATTCAAGTGCTAATGATTTTTAAGCATGAATCGTGATTCATCCAGCATATTAAATTATGAAATGTAATTTGTAGAAATTTCATCATGCTGCAGCATTATGAAAGAAGTAATATGTAATTGCAATTTAATATTGAATGTTGCCATGTTTATTGGCTTCCTAGTCATATACTGTGCTCCAGGGATGCTGAAGATAAAAGTACCTTATGCCAAAGGGCAGCAAGTGAATGCACTGATAAAAAGAAATAAAGCAATCGAAGAGCTTGCCATTCTTACGAGCACTCCTACTGTAGCAGTGTCTACCCAAGAATCTTTGGACATAAAATATATCCAGCATTTATGGGCATCTTTCTCTTATAAATTTAGTGCTTTTAATGAAGCACTGAGAATTAGTTTTAGGTCTGCATTCAGCTATACACACATAAGGAGAGTAACTAGTTCACTTATGCCTAATTTTCTCCTCTGTTAAATGCAGGTGCTTTAAATACATTAACAATGGTTGTCATTATATATACAGAGTGCTTATCCTAGTTTCTGGCATATGGTTAGCATTCAATAAAAATTCAATTCTATTTGTTACACAAATTGTCATCATCATTATCATTATCATCATCCATTTTCATGAAACAGAACAATAAAGCTGGACAAAACCTAAAAAGAATTAATGAATCCAAGCTTTTTTTTTTTTTCTCTGTAGAAGGGAAGCTCACACTCTGTAAACTAATTTATTCTTACTGCCACCCAACAAATCAGTGAAAAAAAACAAAAACAGAAATGCATCCTAATTCCAAGTCTAGAGGTTTTTCACACAACTATTAAATAATATAAAGTATTTTCACATTATTAAGGACATTGGACAATAAAATGGGAAGTCTTTACCTTTTAGCCTCCCTCTCACAATGTGCCTGTGACAATATTCTCCTCACCTCAGGGCTCTCTGTCTTCATGTGTTTAGCTTTCTTTCCACATCAGAAAGGAAATAGTAACAGGTACTGAAAACTTTATATTCTCTTGCTGGTATTCATTCATTCTCTGAGATACGTTTCCTTTTAAAGCCGCAGTGATCAAATAAAGTTGTTGTTCTTATATTTTAAGTATTTATTACTGAATTCTAAGAAGACTGTGAAAGCAACTATAAGAAGGCTTACATGTATAAAAATAGGACCACTAAGATCCCTACCTGATGACAGATGCTTTCGTTTTTGTTTTTTCTTAATGTGTTAGACATTTACTTATTAAGCCTCAGCCCCAAACTTGTCCTTCTATATTCATCTTCATCTTCAAACTGCTAGGGCTAGAAACTTGCAAACTATTATTTGCAGCTTTCCTGGCTAGCGAGTTACTGATCATATTCTGCCAATCAGAAGTAGTTATGCCAAAATGAAAATCAGTAAGAAGTGAGACATTCTGTTTCTGATGAACCCTCCTATAGTGACAGCAGCAGTGGGAGCCCAAGTTCTGCTAATGAAGCATTTTAGAATCAGGAGTTAGCAGTTCCACCAGGTGAAGGAACAACAGCTCTTGCTTATACCACCTGCCATGGTTTCAGCAGTATTGAAGATAACTGTTCTAATAATACTAGTGGCAAGAAAACTTTTAGGACACCAGTCCAGAGATGGTTACATCTTGCTCATGTCTGGATAATGTCCCTTTCCTTTTTTTTTTTCCAGACGGAGTCTCACTTTGTCACACGGCTGGAGTGCAGTGGCGCGATCTCGGCTCATTGCAACCTCCACCTCCTGGGTTCAAGTGATTCTCCTGCCTCACCCTCTTGAGTAACTGGGACTACAGGCATGCCACCATGCCCGACTACTTTTTGTATTTTTTAGTAGAGATGGGGTTTCACCATATTGGCCAGGCTGGTCTTGAGCTCCTGACCTCATGATCCACCCACCTTCGCCTCCCAAAGTGCTGGGATTACAGGCGTGAGCCACCTTGCCCAGCCCCTTTCCCCTTTTCTTTTCCAGCTCATCTAACACTTTTGCAAACTTTTCTATAACAAATCTGTTTCTGGCTGAAAGACATACATTGGTGTTGATTTCCTGATTGGACAATGACTGACAGATACACACTTAAAGCATCTTTAAGGAGGTATTGTTATCTCTGCTTTACAGATGAGGAAAATAATTCTTAGGAAAGTTAAATGACTTGACCAAGGTGATATAAATAGAAGAGGTAGAATTGGAACTATAGTTCTACTGGGCACAGAAACCCTTATTATTCAATGTTAAGAACTAACTATCTAAACATGTTATAAAATGTTAAGTGTATTCTATTGCAATTTTGAAATCATACATGGCATATTTATAAAATTTGAAATAAAACGCAAGAAATAAATGTCTTTTAAGCCCCAAATGAATTCATCAACTTTCTCATCCCCATAGCTTTTAGGTGATGTGATCTACAATACAGTATATACCACTGTGTTACTTGGGGTTTTCTAGAGGGATAGAACTAATAAGATAGATATACATATATGTATGTGTGTGTATATATATATATCAGAGTTTATTGAGGAGTATTAACTCACAGTATCACAAGGTACAATAGGCTGTCTGCAAGCTGAAGAGTAAAGAAGCCAGTCCGAGTCCCAAAGCTGAGGAACTTGGAGTCCAATGTTCAAGCGCAGGAAGCATCAAGTACAGAAGAAAGATAAGGCAGGGAGGCTAAGCCAGTCTAATCTCTCCACTTCTTCTGCCTGCTTTTTATTCTGGCTGTACTGGCAGCTGATTAGATGCTGCCCACCTAGATTGAGGGTGGGTCTGCCTCTCCCAGTCCACTGACTCAAATGTTAATCTCCTTTGGCAACACCCTCACACACATGCCCAGGAACAACACTTTGCATCCTTCAATTCAATAAAGTTGACACTCAGTATTAATCATTACAAGTCCACCCCTTGTCAACTTGAACCCATACACATCTCCTGTGCATGGGTTCAAGTTGACAAGGGGTGGACTTGTAATGATTATAGGTTATAGATTATATATAAAGATTATATAATCTTCAAATAAAGACAATAATAAGGTCATAATTATGCCTAACATAATACAACTATCCTTCCAACAACTGGAAACGCACCAATCCCCAACCCAAATGCTATTATTACGTAACGTTAACAACACTTAAATGTTGATATGAAGTCAATAAATCTTATATCACATGATAAAGAAAAAAAATTAAGATATGCTCTTAGTACAGGTGTATACATGCATAAACATGTTTTTAACAAAAGAAGGAGGAAATACTCATGACAATTACCGTCTGCATTTATGCAACTGGTCACATGGTTATAGCTGGTATTGATGACTAGCTTCTACTAACATTGTTTTGTTTTTTACCTGGTGGAGTGACCCAAACCTTCATTCCTGAAAGTTATGGGCAATTTTTAGTCCTTCCTGGTTTAGGCTGTTGTAGTCTCCCATTGACCTTAATCACAGGGCATGGTAATACTAAGAGACATCCTAATGGATCATTTCCTGTATTCCACACATAATCTTTCTTACCTCCATTGTGGAATAGTAGACTGATTTCATCTTGATAGTCTGGGTCAATCACCCCAGCCAACACTGTAACTCACTTCTTAGCCTGTTGACTTAAAGGGAGGGGAAGCCCAAAGTGTCCAGGTGGCAATCTTAACTTCCAATTTAATGGAATTGTTGTTGTGTCTCCTGGTGACAGCATTCTTCCCTCTGGAACTAAGACCTCTAGGCCAGCAGAACATAATGTAACAGGAACAGGAAGCAAATATTTTGCTAGTGGATCACTAGGGGTGATGATGGTTGGTGCCACTTCCACTTCCACCTCTTGATTCCTGGCCCTGCAAATCTTGGGTATGGGAGAAACAGTAGCATACATTGGATGCTGATTCAGAGCATGCACAGCCTTCTGGAAAACTTTGCCCCAGCCCTGCAAAGTATTGTCATTTACTTAGCATTGTGACTTCAAAAGGCCATTCCACCATTCTATCAATCCAGCTGCTTCAGGATGATCGGGAACATGTAAGACCAGTGAATTCCATGAGCATGAGCCCACTGCCACACATCTTTAGCCATAAAGTGGGTGCCTTGGTCAGAGGCAATGCTGTGTAGAATACCATGATGGTGGATAACACATTCTGTGAGTCCATGGATAGCAGTCTTGGCAGGAGCATTGCATGCAGGATTGGTAAACCCATACCTGAAGTAAGTGTCTATTCCAGTGAGGACAAACCTCTGCCCTTTCCATGATGGAAGAGGTCCAATATAATCAACCTGCCACCAAGTAGCTGGCTTATCACCCTGAGGAATGGTGCCATATCAAAGACTCAGTGTTGGTTTCTGCTGCTGGCAAATTGGGCACCCAGGAGTGGCCGTAGCCAGATCAGTCTTGGCGAGTGGAAGTCCATGTTGCTGAGCCCATGCATAACCTCCATCCCTGCCACCATGGCCACTTTGGTCATGGGCCCATTGGGTGATGACAGGGCTGGCTGGGGAAAGAGGATGAGTGGTGTCCACAGAACAGGTCATCCTACTTGATTATTTAAATCCTCCTTTGCTGAGGTCACCCATTGGTGAGCACTCACATGAGATACAAACATCTTCACAGTTTTTGACTATTCAGAGAGGTCCATCCACATATCTCTTCGCCAAATTTTTTGGTCACCAATTTTCCAATCATGCTTCTTCCACATCCCTGACCAACCAGCCAAACCATTGGCTACAGCCCATGAATCAGTATGTATTCACACATCTGGCCATTTCTCCTTCCATGCAAAGTGCACAACCAGGTACAGTGCTCGAAATTCTGTACACTGGGAAGATTTCCCTTCACTGCTGTCCTTCAGGGATGTCTTGGTAAGGGGCTGTACTGCTGCAACTCTCCACTTTTGGGTGGTGCAGAATCATCTGTGAACCAGGCCCTAGTCTTCTCTTTCTCTATCAACTGACTATAGGGAACTCCCCATGAGGACATTGGTGCAGGCTAGGGGAGAGAAGGCAGGGTGGCAGGAGTGGAGACCATATGCATTTCAGCCACTTCCTCATGTAACTGACTTGTGCCTTCAGGACTGCTTGAGCCTAATCACATATATACCGCTTCCATTTGATGATAATGCTGCTGTGCATGACCCACTTTACGGCTAGATGAGTCAGAAAGCACCCAGTTCATGATAGGCAGTTCGGGTTGCATGGTGACTTGATGACCTATAGTCAAACATTCAGTTTCCACCAAAGCCCAGTAACAGGCCAAAAGTTGTCTTTCAAAAGGAGAACAGTTATCTGCAGAAGATGGCAGGGCCTTGCTCCAATATCCTAGAGGCCTCCACTGTGATTCACCTATGGGGGCCTGTCTGCCAGAGCTCCAAACAGCATCCTTACCTGCCATTGACACCTCAAGCACCACTGGATATGCTGAGTCATATGGTCTAAGTGGCACAGAAGCTTGCAGAGCAGCCTGGACCTGTTTCAGAGCCTTCTTCTCTTCTAGACCCCACTCAAAACTAGCAGTCTTTTGGATCACTTGATAAATGGGCTGGAGTAACACATTAAAATGAGAGGAATGTGTTGCCTTCAAAATTCAAATAGGCCCACTAGACATTATGCCTCTTTCTTAGGTGTAGCAGGGACCAAATGCAGTAAGTTATGCTTCACCTTAGAAGGAATATCTCAACAGGACTCACAACAATGGACCCCTAGAAATTTTACTGAGTTAGAAGACCCTTGAATTTTAATCAGATGTAGTTCCCATCCTCTGGCATGCAAATATCTTACCAATAAGTCCAGTGTGTTTGCTACTTCTTGCTTACTGGATCCAATCAGCATAATGTCATCAATGTGATGAACCAGTGTGATACTGGTGGAAGTGAAAAGTGATCAAGGTCTCTTCGAACAAGACTATGACACAAAGCTGGAGAGTTGATATACCCCTGAGCTAGGACAGTAAAGGTATATTGCTGGCCTTGCCATCTGAAGGCAAATTGCTTCTGGTTGGCCTTATGGACAGGAATAGAGAAAAAGGTATTTGCCAAGTCAGTGACTACATACTGGGTACCAGGAGATGTGTTAACTTGCTCAAGCAAGGAAACCACATCTGGTACAGCAGCTGCAACTGGAGTCACCACTTGGTTAGGCTTACAGTAATCCACTGTCATTCTCAAAGATCCATCTGGCTTCCGCATAGGTCAAATAGGAGAGTTGAACAGGGATGTGGTGGGAATCACCACCTTGCATCTTTCAAGTCCTTGATGGTGGCAATAATCTCTGTAATCCCTTGGAGAAGCAATATTGTTTTAATTTACTATTTTTCTAGGTAGAGGCAGCTCTAATGGCTTTCATTTGGCCTTTCCCATCATAATTGCCCTCACCCTACCAGTCACGGTGCCAATGTGGGGATTCTGTCAGCTGCTAAATATGTCTATGGCAATTATGCATTCTGGCACTGGGGAAATTACCACAGAATAAGTACGTGGACCCACTGGACCCACTGTAAGTCGGACCTGAGCTAAAACTCCATTAGTTACCTGACCTTCATAAGGCCCTACTTTAACTGGAGGATCACAATGACATTTTGGGTCCCCTGGAATCAAGGTCAGCTTAGAGCCAGTGTCCAGTAGTCCCCAACATGTCTGATCACTTTCCTTTCCCCAGTGCACGATTACCCTTGTAAAAGGCAAGCGGTCTCCTTGGGGAAGGATGAGAGAAAGATTAACTGTAAATTATTGGTAATGTAGTGGGGTCCTTCCTCAAGGGGCCTGGTCTCTCCTTCATTCAAGTGGTTCTGGATCTGTAAACTGGTTCAAGTCTGGAAATTGATTGAGGGTCAGTGATTCTCTGTTTTTAGAATTCAAATTAGTCTTTTGTCCACTTGACCTGGAAGTTTCCTGTTTATATCAATTAAGTACGAATGCAGGAGGCTTCCTATCAATTTCACTTCTAGGAACACCGCGATTAATTAGCCCATGTCAGAGCTCTATATGAGTCAGACTACTTTAATTGCTGCTTTGCATCTGCTGTCCATTATGGTAGCTACACCCACTTTGATTTTGTTGGCTGAGTGCTGCCACTTGGCCCTAGCCATCTTGGGATCCAATTATTCCCATTGCATTTAAATGCTGTAGTTAAGTGACTGCAGTTCCCATTGTTAGATCTGACATGCAGAGAAGAGCAATTACAGGGCTCCTCAAAGATGCAGGTGCTGCCCTTACAAATCTATTTCACAAGTATTGGTCAAGGATATATCTTCCGGACCCTCACAGCTGGGATGGGTAGGTATGAAGTCAGTAATCCACTCTACCATCTCAATCTCCTTAAGCCTTTGGATCCCTTCCTCTACATTAAACCAAGGGAGATCAGGCATTTCCAGCTGACTCACAGTGGGTCATCTTTTTTTTATTTTTTATATTTTTATTAAACTTTAAGTTCTAGGGTACATGTGCAAAACGTGCAGGTTTGTTACATAAGTATACATGTGCCGTGTTGGTGTGCTGCACCCATTAACTCATCATTTACATTAGGTATATCTCCCAATGTTATCCTTCCCTCCTCCCCCTCCCCCCTCCCCACAATAGGCCCTGGT
>NW_016804705.1:79052-107664 GCF_001698545.2 Rhinopithecus bieti
CCCCCCTCCCCCCCCCCCCCAATAGGCCCTGGTGTGTGATGTTCCCCTTCCTGTGTCCAGGTGATCTCATTGTTCAATTCCCACCTATGAGTGAGAACATGCGGTGTTTGATTTTCTGTTCTTGCGATAGTTTGCTGAGAATGATGGTCTCCAGCTGCATCCATGTCCCTACAAAGGACACGAACTCATCCTTTTTTATGGCTGCATAGGATTCCATGGCATATATGTGCTACATTTTCTTAATCCAGTCTGTCACTGATGGACATTGGGGTTGATTCCAAGTCTTTGCTATTGTGAATAGTGCTGCAATAAACATACGTGTGCATGTGTCTTTACAGCAGCATGATTTATAATCCTTTGGGTACATAAGTGGGTCATCTTTTAATCCATATTTCAGCTAACCAAGCAAATAAATTATTAGAACCTTTTTTAACTCCCTGAGCTGCAACATAAAATGCAGAATCCCTACTTAGTGGGCCAAATAAATAAATTCAGCCTGATTCAACTCTGTGTTCCTTCCACCATCATTCCACACCCTTAATATCCATTCCCATGCCTGTTCTCCAGATTTCTGCTTATATTAACTAGAAAACTCAAGTAGTTCCTTTCAAGTGTCATGCACCTCCTTGTGGGTCACACTCTGAACCTCACCTGTAGGAGTCCAGCGGGACTTCAGTTTAATTATAGGTCTAGAAGCAAACAGGAGTGTTAAGGGAGGGTCCTGAGGAGAATCAATATTGTTTTGTCTGGCAGCTGCCTCAGGGGAGGCCATCACTATTGCCTCAGGCAGCACAGGTTTTATCACTTCAGACAAAGGTGGAAAGGCTGATGGCAGCATGGGACTGGGAGGGGATGTTGCCACTAATGGGAATGGGGAAGCTGTTTCTTCTGGCAAAAAAAGTTCATCAGAGTTTACAAACTCAGTGTCCCCAGCTTCACCAGGGTCCTCCCACATGTCCCCATTCCAAGTTGTAGGGTTCCATCTTTTCCAGTCGATACCCTCACTTTAACAGTAGACACCTGGCGAGACTGTACATGCATCTTTCATTGCAGATCAGCCACTGGCATGATAAGAGCTTGTGTCTGGTGTTCCAAAATTTCAGCTCTTTCTCTACAGGAGATAAGACTGTCACTCAGGGCAATCTTAGCAGATTTGAAGTATTTGCTTCTGAAGCCCAGAGTTAGAATCACTGTGTTCTTCATTTTCTTTCATCACTTTGTCCAGTGAACTTAGGAGCAACCAACCAACTTCATTACGTTCCTTGGTTCTCCACATATAGTCAAAGGTATTATGTTTAGAGTCACTAAACTCCTTGCCTCTCACGAGTGGTGAATCAGGAGTGTCAAATGCATTTATTTTGCATAACTCTCTAAACAGTTCACACAAAGAACTATTAGTGTTCTCCATACTATTAGAAGTAGAGTCCTTAGCATTTTTGGGTCTATCATATTAAGCAGCCGACTCCAGAAACTCCAAAACCAACAAAAGAACTTTGTCCTTAATATTCTGTTCCTCTGGAACCACTCCTGGTACTAAAATCTGTATTAGGGTTCTCTAGAGGGACAGAACTAATAGGATAGATATATATATAAAGGAGAGTTTGTTAAGGAGTATAAACTCACAGTATCACAAGGTCCCATAATAGGCCATCTGTAAGCTGAGGAGCAAGGAAGTCAGTCTGAGTCCCAAAGCTAAAGAACTTTGAGTCCAATGTTCAAGGTTAGAAAGCATCTAGCACAGGAGAAAGATGAGGCTAGAAGGCTAAGCCAGTTTATTCTCTCCACATTCTTCTGCCTGCCTTTTATTCTGGCCACACTGGCTGCTAATTAGATGGCCCCCACCCAGATTGAGGGTGGGTCTGCTTCTCCCAGTCTACTGACCCAAATGTTAATCTCTTTTGGCAACACCTGCACAGACACACTCAGGAACAATAGTTTGCATCTTTCAATCCAATCAAGTTGACACTCAGTATTAACCATCATAACCATATCACATACACTGTCATATATATGGACAATAAGAGAGGATGCAAGGTCAATTTCAAGGCATTTATCAATTTTCAACTGATGTCTAGTGGGAAAATACTGTCAATAATGAAAAGAGATCAATACCGACACGGTCAAGAAAAGAGAAATGCAGTCAGGCAAAGAGATAGAAAGCAACTGTGTTGCTACTTTGAGACATATAAAATTATAACTTGTAAAAATAAATGAAGTGACACAAAGTATGTGTGTCTGGCACAATTTACATTTCCTCTCAGACCCTCTGGATGCCAGTCTCCTCATACTCAGGTTTTGTTCATAGAGATTCCCAGCTTCCACCGCTGCCTCATCCACAAACTCTCCTGGTTGTCTGGACAACGTTTGAATAAGAATCAGGTTCCAGAATAGCCCTCAAGGTGCTAGCTCTAGCTCTACCTCAAGATCTGTTTTCTAAGATACTCTAAATAAGACAGAAAGTAAAAAAATAAATAAATAAATAACATTTTAATGAAATTTTGCATATTTTAGTTAAATTATTTTGGTCAAATGTATACTAGAAGATTTTGTTATATTTAATGTGTGTCTGTATATCATCAAAAACTTCAAATTATAAAATGCATATATTTATGCCTACTTTGCAGTATTTGGAGCATAGTTTTCCTAGCATAAATTATTAAAAGATTTTATGTTTCCTTTTATGCCTCATTGATCAAGCCTAGATTTATTTCCATATGATGCTGAATTCTACTCCCTCCAAATCCTCTACTTGCAATTAAAATATCAATCCTATAGCAATGTAATTAATTTTTAACAACTTACTTTATTATGCCCTTTCAGATATGTTTTGTAGTAAAACTTCCTATTCTCCCCCAATTCTCAGCCTTAACAAATTAATGCATAATCTCAGTGTAACCTACTGCTTTTTATTCTTCACTGGTTCACTATGATAAATATGAGGGATTAATCAGAGAAATAAACAGCATTGCTTAAAAAAGTGACAAACAAGCCCCAATGGCTTAGAGAACCTGAGTTATTTAATGTGATAAAGTTTGAGGAAGACACCAGGAAATACCAGGGATCCTTATTGTACACCCTTTAGAGGTTTTCAGTGGTGTTGCTTTTAACAGTCCTTGACAACTTTTGATATTATCTTAGGTTTGCCTCTCTAATGATACAAAGTGATTATCCCACTCTGCTTGAACTTGAATCCTGGCTAGGTGACTTTGGGCAAGTCATTCATCTTGTTTCTGCTTAGTTTACTCTTCTGGAAAGTGAGGAAAATATTATTACTACCTCATGGGGGTAAGTATTAGCTGTGAGGATAAAAAGAATTAGTACATGTAAAAGATTTATAATTGTACCCACATAAATTAATCTTTATATCCATGATATCTTTTTCCATAGACTTTTCAAGGTCCTTTAAAAGTAGTGAATAAGGCAAGTGTGGTGGCTTACGCTTGTAATCCCAGCACTTTGGGAGGCTGAGGCAGACAGATCACTTGAGCTCAAGAGTTCAAGATATGTCCTGGGCAACATGATGAAACCCTGTCTCTACAAATAATACAAAAAATTAGCTGTGAGTGGTGGTGAGTGCCTGTGGTCAGTTGCTCGGGAGGCTGAGGTGGGAGGATCCCTTAAGTCTGGGAGGTCAAGGCTGCAGTGAGCTGTGATTACGCCATTGCTCTGCAGCCTGGGCGAGAGAGTAAGACCTTGTCTTAAAAAAAAAAAAAAAAAAAAAAAAAGGAAATAATGTAACTAATGTAACTAATAATCATTTGAAAACAAACAAAACTTACATACATTCTGATACCATGGATGATTTAAAATAATTTATAAAAATCACCTAAAATAAAATGAAAAAAATGTACTTTCAATAATGCTTGATAGAAAGTGTGGGTGATTACACTGTATAGAAAGCAAGTTTAAAATTGCTCTATGGCCATACCACCCTGAATACACTCATCTCATCTGATCTTGGAAGCTAAGTAAGGTTGGGCCTAGTTAGTACTTGGATGGGAGAAAACAAGTTTAAAATTGGTCAAAATTATTAAAAATAATTATTTCCGGACATCGAAAGAAGATAAAAGGTAGGTAGCAATTTGAACATTGTTTTTTCATGAAGCACTGCTAATTCATCAGGTAAGAATAGTAATTTTGTGGACACTGGCTGGGACATTCCTACTGCTTCATCCAGGGTGGGAAAATCGAATAGCTTTACAGTTGATATTTGCAGACCCAGTTCAGGGCAGGTGGCAAAGGAACAAGAAATTTGAGTGCAAAATTTTGGAAGTTAGGTAAATGTAAAAAGGTTGAAATAATAAACTCTCCATACATCCCCAGTTTACTTCTAAACTCCCCTGCAGGTGAGACACAGTAATGATCCAGGCAAAGACTGAAAGCCTAGGAGAATTAAGGATTTGCTGTCTCTGAGTCTATTTACCAACCAACAAACAGCTTGGGCCGCAGAGGATGTAAGCCTTACTGCAAGGGGCCAGTATTAGCATAACCTCTGTGTATGTCATTGGCTGACCCTGCAACTCTACAAGGGAACCAGGCTATCGAACACTAAATGGACATATCAAGGACTGCCCCCTTCAGAGCAGACAGATTTCTCAGCTTAAGTCCAGGGAACTTAACTGCCTATTAAAACAAAAAACACAACAACCCTTTGGTTGCAGGTGGTACCTGAAACTGACATGAAAGTAACTGCAACATAACATCTGCATCATATCATCTCCACTGTCTAGTTTCTCACAAAATTCCTAGTCATGCAGAGAAACAGAAAAGTTATCCATGCACAGAGGGGAATAAAACAATCTGTAGAAATTGACTAGGAGTGGACTTAGCAGACAGAGAGTTTCAAGTAGGTATTCTAAATATTTGCAAATTTAAGAAAAATATATTCAAAGAATTAAAGAAAAATATGTTCAAATAATAAAAAAAAATACAGATAATGACCAAACAAATAAACTTCAGAACAGATCAATATCCAGTTGAAAGAAGAGAGAGGAAAAAAATGTTTAAGATAAAAAAACAGAGATCTGTGATACACTATAAGGCATTCCAACTATCATACAAATGGAGTCACAGAACAAGATGATAGAGAGAAAGGAGAGAAATCATATTTTAACTAAAATGGACAAAACCTTCCCCAGTTGGTAACAAATACTGAGGTATGGGTATATGTGGCATAGTAGTTAGCATAACTCCCTTCCAAATCAGTGAAAAATATTAACTAACGCATCAAGAAGTTCAACAAACCCCAAATAGCACAAACACAAAGGAGACTGCACCTGGACACATGACGGTCTAATTCCTAGTAGCCAAAAATAAAGAGAAAATCTTAAAAGTAACCAAAGAAAAATGACAAATCATGTACAAAGGAAAACTATATGATCAGTGGCAGAACTGTCTTCAGAAACAATGGAAGCCAAAGAAGCCACTGAAATTGCTAACAGTTAAAAAAAATTGTTGCTAGGAGAATCTCACTATAAAGCATACTAAAAGAAGTTCTTTGGTGGAAGAAAAATAACACAAATGCTAACTTATCTACATTGGAAGACATGAAGCACATCAGAAATGGTAAGTATGGTGTATGCGTTTCCTTTCTTCTTTAAGATTTACAATTGTGTGAAGCAAGGTTATACTACATTTGGGGGCTTATAATGTATATTATCATGCACAGATGTAATATGTATGACAACAACGCAAAAATAATGGGGGAAATGCACCCATACTTGTAAAAAATTCCCCCATTTTATCAGAAGTCAGGGTTAATTACCATTAGATTATAATAAATTCAAGATGCATATTATAATCCCTACAGCAATCACTTTTTAAAAATAAATATAGCTAAAACTTAACTAGAGGAGGTAAAATGGCTATTGAAATTCACAGAAGATAGAAAGAATAGAAGAATAAAAAATAAATGATGGAAATAGAAAATAAGTAACCAAATTCCTTATCTAAATCCAATCATACCAATTATTATATTAAATATGAATTTGCTAAACACATCCAACAGTAGAGATTTTCTGACTATGTAAAAAATAATCTCCAATTATTTAATATTAACAAGAGACATAATTCCAATGCAAAGACATAAACAGGCTGAAAATAAAGGGAGAAAAAAAGTTAAAACAAAACGAACAATAAACAGAAGAGAACTAGAATGACTACATAAATTCCAGATCAAATAGCCATCAAGAAATGAAATGTTATTAAAGACAGGATTTCATATTTAACGATAAAAAGGAATAACCAATCATAAATCTATAACAATTATAGACGATTAAGCATCTAACCACAGTCTTTATTTCACCTTTATTTCACAGTGGTGATTGCAAAGAGGCACAGGGAAAAATTGGGGGATTATAGAAATGTTCTAAAATTTACTTTCGGTAGTAGCCAAAATTCAGTTACCAATGCACAGAAGGGAATAAAACAATCTGTAGAAATTGACTAGGAGTGGACTTAGCAGACAGAAACTTTCAAGTAGCTAACCTAAATATTCTCAAATTTAAGGAAAATATGTTCAAAGAATTAGAGAAAAATACGCTCAAATAATTAAAATATACAGATAATGATAAAACAAATAAAATTCAATATAGATCAATATCCAATCCAAAGAAGAGAGAGAAAAAAATGTTTAAGATAAATAAACAGATATCTTGCTGTATACTTAAAATGGCCAAATTTTATTGTGAATAAATAAAGGTATACAAAATAAAGGAAGGAAGGAAGGGAGGGAAGAAGAAAAGAGAAAGAAAGAGAGAGAGAGAGAAAGAAAAAGAGAGAAAGAAAGAGAAGGAAGGAAGGAAGGAAGGAAGGAAGGAAGGAAGGAAGGAAGGAAGGAAGGAAGGAAGGAAGGAAGGAAGGAAAGAAAGAAGAAAAGAAAAGGAACGGAAAGAAAAAAAGAAGAGAGAAAAGAAGGGAAGGAAGGAAGGAATGGAAAAAAAAGAAAAAGGAAAAGAAAAGAAAAGAAGACAGGAAGATGACTTAGGCTACACAGGGCTATCATAAGTTGTACAGGACTCCTGTCTCTTTAAACCAATTTGAGACCTGCAAAATTACTGTATCAGCACTGTTCATATGATTCTGAAAAAGAAATACTGCTTTGGCCAGGGAGAATGATTCACTGGCCAGGTTGCCTTCAGGAATTAGTATCTACCTGCCCACAGTGTCCCAGAATGACCTCATAGTGGTAAGCCTTGGAACTTCTTGGAGTACTGGTTAACCCTGCATGGTAGAATAGCAGGTTGGAGAGTGTCCTGAGGCAGAAAACAGGTCCCAACCCCATTTAGCTCCAGGTCCAAGTCTAGCTCAGGTCTCTCCTCTTACCACACTGCTGGCCGTGGACAATTCTAGGCACACGGTATTTTCTATAAAGGAGGGTGCTCCAACTCATAATTGCCTTGAGAAGGGACAGGACAGCACTTGCCAAGGCATAAATTGAGTACTGAGACTCAGTTTATACACATGAGCTCCAGCTTAACTAATTTAGTTTAAAATTGTTTTATTTAGCAGAAGCCTGGCAGGAGGATCACTTGAGCCCAGGAGTTTGAGAATGCAGTGAGCTATGAGTGTGCCACTGCGCTCCAGCCTGGGCAACAGAGCCCTGTTTCTAAAACACAACAACAAAAGCAAAGCCAGAAATTTAAAAGAGAGAAGAATTTAAAAATAAATACAAGTGGACAGGGATTTCTTTTAGACAACTGAAATCTAAACTCAGTTGATCTCAACTTGTCATTTTTCAAATAACACTTTTACTTTATTTAACAAATACTTATAGCACTTACTGTAAACCAGTCGCTATTTTAATTGTTTTGCAAATACTAATTTTTTTTATTATGAGAACCCTGCCAAGTAGATAATATTATCTTTCTTACTTTTTAAGATAAAGAAACTATTATACAGATATGTTAAGTAACTTGCTCATGTTTACACAGCCACTTAGAGGAGACAGAATTTGATCCCCGAAAGCCTGGTTCTACAATACTGGCTCAATTTGTTGACTGGGGTAATTATTTTAGCCCAAATCATCGTTCGAAAGTAATCAATTTCACCAAACATAAATCAAAACAGAAAAGGAAGAATGAAAGGAAGGACAGAAGGACAAAAGCAAAGATGAATGAAAGGGAGGGAGGGAGGGAAGGAAAGAGAGAGAGGAAAGAAGACAGAAAAAAGGAGGAAGAAAAGGAGGAAGAAAAAGGAAACAGAAAAAAATGGATTTAAACACAGTAAGAAAAATTCAGGTTTGGAAATTAATCTCCTATTTGAAGGGTAATTATAACTTTACAGGGAACTTTATACCCATTTATTACCTAATTCAGGCCCTTATTCAAATCACAAAGGAGGAAGTGGGGATTTATGACTTCATGCAGTTTAAACCACCTGCCTGAAGTGGCCAAGCTAGCTGCTCACAGAACAGCTCTGAATCTGAACCTGACCAAGCTTATTCCATCAAACTTCACTCTGAAATGTTCAAATCAACGAACCCCAAAGTTATGGGAATTTGTTGCCAAGGGAGAAAGAGAGTGGAATTTCTGGTATGATTTATGTTCTGAAAATCCCTGAACTGTAATACATGACTGGAGTTTGACCTCCCCAGGGCTGGTAATTCCTTGACTTTGTATTAAGGTGGCTCTATTTTCTGTGGTTTGAAGAGAAGCCTGAAGGTTACTTTCTGGCACTGAAGTGAGAGCCATTTGTAATTTCTCTCCCATTGCTAGCTGTTATTGTAAGATGGGGGTTGACAAACAGGCCAGATTTTGTATGAAAGAGAATACTCAGTTCCTGGAGGGGTTATCTATTTTCCTTTCAAGGATATAATTATGTGCTGTGCTGCCCTCTCAAATATCTTCAGGCACCTGGAGTCCCCCAGCTGAGCTTGTATTGTTAAACTGAAGCAAACATTACTTTCTTCAGAAAACACCAATTATTTGATTGTTAGTTCTTTCAAGCCTCTGGAGATGAGTGGGTCTGCTGAGTTTAAGCTTGCTAATTCACCCTTCTTGAAATTTACTGTGCAAGACTCCTTTCTGATTCAGATATTTTTACTATCAGCTGCCTACTGAGCCCAGAAGCTGGGTCATCTTGCAGTAGCTTCCAGAACATTCCCAGACTACAAGAGCTTACAGTCCATTAGCACTGAATCAGGTTTTCATCAGGAGGTCATCCCAAAACCTGAAAGAGCCCTGTAAAAGAGTGAATGCTAAAGAGAAGGATGTCTGTGCTCTGAAGCATTTCGTGTGGTAAATGCTAACGGAGATGTCTGTTTGTGGGCTTTTTCAAACCTCCCTCCTGAGTATTTATCTAAGTGTCTCCACATCTCCCTGTGCTTTCCACAAAGCAGCATTTGAGGGTCAGAATCACAGAGTCACAGGCAGGTAGGTTCAGTCCACTTGGAGAAATACAGGGGTAGTTTTAATTGGTTGCCATTAGCATAGAACCAAGGACTGGAATAAGTTTTTATTCAGGAACACTAAAGAATCCAAAAGAAGGGAAGAAGATGCCTAATCTGACCAGAAAATGGTTTACCCACGGACATATCTATCCTCTAAAGAAAATCCCCCCTGTGTGTAAATGGTGATGTTTATGAAGAAGAGGTATCTAAGGGCTTTTGTGGCCACGACTCAGTTCTGAAACAAAGCCAATGGCTGTGTTAGCCTCATTCTAGCTTCTGTAATGTGATGCTGTAACCTCTGCCTTGCGTGGATATGAAGCGTATGCTTTGCTTTGAACAACCTAATGATAGGCCTGGGTCACCTTGCCTTGGCCTCCTGTCATCTCCCACTCAACCGCCCTCCTCCTCAGGAGGAATCCCCTTCCCCAGGGATGTGCTTTTCAAACACAGACCAATCCAGAGTCCACATCTCAACTACCTCCTTTACAAGCTCCTACGCACAGGGTCACTATCCATCTGTCCTAATTGCTCCTAAGCCAGGTACCAGATAATTAAAGCTGGCCACTATGCCAGTTATTATAACTAACCAGTCTTAAGCCTGCTTCCCCTGCCTTATCCATTTCTTCCCTGGAAAACCAAGATAAAAGCTCTTATCACAGTCCCTGCGCTCTCTCTGCTTCCTGACAGCCCTGGTGCTATCCATTGTGGGCCCCATTACACGGAGCGTCCCTCCTCTTGGGAACTGTGAGTATACCAACTGTCTTTTCCATGGCAGTCATCTTCTCATCTGATGGCCTTGCTATACCTCTAGTTTTCCATTAATATACTTTACTTGAAAACATTGACTATTTATTATGCAAAGTTGCCACTCTGTACAACTTTATCCCAGGACTCTGTTCACAGATCGTCGGTCCAGCGGTGATCATGTGGCACAGAGCAGTCATCTATAGACTGGACAGTGGCCTATGAGTTGGGCTGGTACAAAAGTTCTGTGGAATTGGGCTTCCCAGGTTGCCAGTGAATGGAACAGCAATGAATCCACAAATGTGGATGGACTGACCCATAGCTAAGTGCTCCTACCATTGTGACCCAACCTGTGGTCCAGGGGCCAGTGCCATAAGCAGCTCCTGGAACTTAGAGCCACAGAAGCTCATGTCCTTCCCCAGAGCCACTGAATCAGAATGTGCATTTGAACAAAAACCCCGAGTGATTTCTATGCATATTAAAGCATATCATCTTCTCTTATTAAAGTCTGAAAATGACCACTTGGTCCATGCTTCTTGTGGGTTGCTCCCAGCCTGTGACTGACTGCAGCAGAGATACAAAGCAGGCCCCTTCTTGGGAAATGTGGGACAGGCAAATTTGGCTCAAGGATCCTCCAATGGCCGTGCTGAATTCCTCTTAGGCCTTCATTCTAAAATATTTGCTCCTCCCTCCCTCCCTCTCTCCCTTCCTCCCTTCCTGCCTTCCTCACTTCCTCCCTTCCTGCCTTCCTCACTTTCTCCCTTCCTTGTCTCCCTCAGTCCAGGTCAGACCTGCATCATGGCAAACTGGCCATGATACATGCCTGTGTATTTTCTCTCACAGGCGTTTCCTCTAAATACATTGCCTTTAATCTTGTCTTGGAGTCTGCCTATTGGACAGCCTGGATTAACACACATCTCTATACCATTTTACATGGCAGCTTTCCTGATCTGCAGAAACTATAAAACTGACCCAACAGATATGGATATCACCTCACCAGCAAAGCAGCACTCTCACATATCCTTTCCTGACGTTATAATCCACGACTAAATTCAGGTGTGTGTTGTACCCAAGATGACTCCACAGAAAAGACGAACAATGAACAGTCTACCAAATCTTCAGTGGGGATCTAATGTTTGTGTGGCTCAATCATATTTGTATTATACCAATAATCATTTTAGGTAAAGATGATAATACCTTTCCTTGTTGAAAGGACATAGTTAGACTTGTTGCTGCTATTTTGGACATCCTCATAAAGAAAAACAGTCAACTCCATGGATTAGATGGGAGTGGAATAATCCAACACCAACATTTTCAGCAGCATGGCAAGAGTTGAGGGAGAATGAGCAGGTCTTAGATTAGACAGATGCAATAATGACTATCATCTCCTCAAAAATACAGATGAAGGATTTTTTTTTTTTTGCAATTACCTTTTATTCTACATATAAACTATATACATACTTTTCATTAATTTCTTCAGTAACCTATAAATGTTATAAATTCAATTCCTCATCCTGAAAATAAATATTGTAAACTATCACCCATGGAGTCAGAGGTATTGTAAAGAACTGAGATGAACCAGAAGTGGCCTTTCAAGTAAAGGTAATTAGAGGGGAAGTTATGTTCAGGAACATAAACATGACAATCACTGCACCGAAGCTCACTTTCTCTCTCTTTTTTTTTTTTCTTTGAGATGGAGTCTCACTCTGTCGCCAGACTGGAGTGCAGTGGCACGATCTTGGCTCATTGCAACCTCTGCCTCCTAGGTTCAAGCGATTTACCTGCCTCAGCCTCCCCCGAGTAGCTGGGACTATAGGTGTGCGCCACCATGCCCAGCTAATTTTTGTATTTTTAGTAGAGACGGGGTTTCACCATGTTGGCCAGGATGGTCTCGATCTCATGACCTCATGATTCACCTGCCTCAGTCTCCCAAAGTGCTGGAATTACAGGCGTGAGCCACCACGCCCAGCCCACTTTCTCTTTTCTATATTCTGTAAGTGGGTGTTGTCTCCACTTAACAGAGGAGGGAACCAGGGTTCACAAACATTATGTAACTTGTACTGAACACTGTGCATTGAGAAAGTAGAAAATCTGGAATTTAAAAGCAGATCTGTTTTGCACCAATGTCTATGCTGTTTTTATTACTCTTCAGCTGCATCACTTGATATTCCTCTCATGAAAAAGGCAAAAATATAACATTACATAACTATAATATCTACATGTACAGCAATGTAGAATTTTCAAAATTCTTTCTCATGTCTCTGTCCCTCAACACATAACATGTTTATTCTTACAGGGTGTAGGACAAGCTTAAAATGGGGAATAGCTGTGATTTTGAACCAAGACCAGGGTCTAGGGCAACAGCAGTGGCAACTAGAAAAGGGAATGAGGAGACTTTTTTGTGAGAAATTTTTTTATACTGATTGGGGTGGGAGAAATATTCTGTGTTATGACTGGGGTGTTACTTACACAAGTGTATACAACTCATTGAACTCTATTGTATACTTAGGATTTCATTTTATTATATATAAATTAAACCTCAACAAAGTTCATTTTAAGAAGTAGATAAATATATCATATATATATATACACATATATATGTGTGTGTGTGTGTGTATATATATGTCCCAGAGTTATAAAAATGGTATGCTTGCTTACAGATTATACCTCATATATGGCCCATTTGGATGCATGATACTCAGTACATAACAATGATAGAATGAATATTGTGTTTAAAAAATGTATCTTTCCCTACTGTTTCTTTGGAAAGGTTTGTGACTGTTGACAGCCTGTTATTATGTAATATATGTAATATGCAGTAATGACCAGCATCTTCTAAAAATTACAGAGGGAATGGACTTTTTCCATTTACATTATATCCCATACATGGATATACATACACACTTTGCATGATTTTCTACAGGCCTCTAAGAATATTATAAATTCATCAACCTGAAAATAAACATTATAAACCATAACCCATGGAGTCAGAGATATTGTTGTATGCGGCTGAGATTGAATAGAAGTAGTATTCAAAGTAAGAGTAATTTGATGACAAAATATATCTGGCACTGGATTAATCAAAGTGGGGACTGTCTCAAGGATTAAACATCCAAGTTTATATTTATCTAAGTTATTGATTATAGTTATGATGAGAATCACAGCTTCCCAAAGTTAGCTGATTTCAGTGCATTTTCGTCCTAATTAACAATAAAGGTAGCTTGATTCTGAAGCATTTACTTAGTACCAAGTCAAGGTTAGCAAGAAGTTAGGTTGTACTCATTTCACCCTTGAGATTGTATTAATGGAATCAATGCACTTCATTTCAAATGTAAGATTTGTCTCTGACCTTTCCCTCTCTCTTTTTCTTTCTCTTTCTCTATCCATCTGTTCCTATCTCTGTATCCGTCTTTCTCTTTATATGTGTACAAACATACATATATACACACATACATATATGTGTGTGTCTATCTATCTATCTATCTATCTATCTATCTATCTATCTATCTATCTGTAAGGATTTATGTTGCATAGTTAACTGCAAACCTGACTTAGTATCTCATTTAGTAAGATAACCACTGAAGTTCAAAATTGTTATAATGAAAGAACATTAACTGTGGAAGAATAATAAATCAAGGGACGTTATCCTCAATGCATAGAACCTGACTTCATCATCAGTGATTTTATTATCAGATTATATTTTCAGATTATACTAAAATGTTTCACTACACATCATTTATTGGCTTATGAGTTTCTTGTATTTAGGTTTAGGATAAACACTGAAAGCAGACAAATCAACACTTTAGCTTGTGCATTGATCATCACAACCCATTTAATCCTTTCCTGTTTAAATTACTTAATTCATTAGCCACACCACAGCGAACAAAGCACTTCCAGTTGCATTGAGGGGAAACTCAACATCCTTCACTAGGGAAAGCCCTGCTTAGATTTCTGTAACTACCCTCACAAGTAACCACTAAATTTAACTTACCTCTGCTATTCTGTGGCTTCAGAGATGCTAATTTCCTTGCTAACCCACAATTAGATTAGTAAATTATAGGCAATTTTCTTGAGGAAATCTTGAATTAAATGCCAATTACTCAAGTGGTTTTTATAAGTACAATCATATTGGTAATGCATCAATGATTCTTTTCGGGGAGGGAGTTGAGATTCTAACTTTCATTCTACTTTAAGGTAAGATTCCCATCGCTGAAGAAACCTATAGAGGTATCAACTAAGATGAATAATAGCAAAATAAATGGAAGAATGAATTCACTTTCATAATATATCATAGTATAAAACCTAATCAAAAATTTTATTGAGATTGTATATTTTGATCTCTTAATAAAATGCCTTTACCAAAATTATTTTTTTCCAAAAAGTGGATGCAGAACCCCTCAGTGTAATATTGAAATGACTCTAATATTAGGGATTAATTCATTCAACATTCCATACTTATTAGGCTTGTATTCAGATACTTCATAAAAACAGATATACCATATTCTATTAAAAGAGTTAATTTTGCAAGATCATAGAATCCTCTTCTTTTCACTATATGAATAATCTTCAATGTTGATTAATAAAATACATTTGCATACGTCAATAGTATCTTATTCCAAAAGGGGCAGATGCAGTGAATGTTTAGTTTTATGATTTCATGAACGGATGCTAGGTGAAGCAATATGCTTCCTGAGAGAATCATCCTTAAAGTAAAAGTCACAATTCAGGGTGATCCTAAATGTTAACTGCCCCTGCCATGCACTAGCTTTTACCCTTGTGTGAAGTACTGAGAAGATTACATAAAACTATAAATCTTTGTTCCTGATTTAAACTTTTCTAATATAAAAAAAACCATGAAACATAAAAGGTACTAGGTATAAAGTCACAATTCACATTTGCAACAATCCTTTCTTGTGCAATTACCAAGTTCTAAGCTCTGGACAAGGCTGTAAGGAGGCATTGACTAACCTGAGTTTATACCTAATATGCACTCCTCATGTACATAGAAATGCCCCCAACATACTTTACAACATGTATATAAACAAAATGAAATATACTCCAGAGTGCTTACTGAATGTCAGATTCCATATTGGGAGCTGCACACGTATCAGTTCATTTGATTCTCACAGAAACACTTGAAATACATATTAGTATGTTCATTTTACAGATTTAAAAGATAGCTTCACAGAGCGTTAAATGACTGTCAGGGTTGTACTGGTGGTAAGTGATAGGGCTGGAAAGTAAAACACAAGTGTGCCTGACTTATAATTTAGACCTTCCTAATTTGCCTCATTTTCTTTTTTGGTGTGTCAACTCTCTAGGCACTGGAAAGGCTAAATCTTAGAACAAACTATGGCACATGTTAAATTGCAATGACAGCAGGGCCATTAGCCTGACTAAGCATGTCTAAAATGTCTAGATCTTTGCTACTGAGTCAAAAAACATGTTTCTGAATTATCCA
Organism: Rhinopithecus bieti; assembly: GCF_001698545.2. Lineage (NCBI taxonomy): Eukaryota > Metazoa > Chordata > Mammalia > Primates > Cercopithecidae > Rhinopithecus > Rhinopithecus bieti. The sequence continues at coordinate 94,646 of NW_016804705.1, forward strand.
AATAATTGATTTAATTTTATTTTTCCTATGGTAGATTGAACCTTAGATTCAACTTTTATACTTCGCTTGAGCTGTTCCAATATCATTTAATCTTATGCACTCAGATAGGTTTCATTATTCAATATTCAGTTCTTTATTCTTAGATATCAAAGTGGGTATTTTAATTAGGTCGGGATTTCAATAGTGATGGTTTTTCAAGGAAAGACGAGCCTTTGATTGGAATTGGGGTTTTTTGTCTGAACACCATGCATAAACAGTGGGGTGTCTTGAAACATACGGTTTTGTTTTTTCCTGTATTGTCAGGGATTACATACTGCTATAGTCCTTTATCATCCTATATTTCTTCTAAGCTGCATTCCTTTTAATTTAGACTATTTTATCTTTATGTTTTCCTCCAGGATTTATATAGTTTCAATATGCTCCTTATTGATGCCAGATTACACTTTATTGCCTGCCCTCATGAGATGTGTTTCTCCTCCAAGAATTCCTAATAGTCCTCCGGTGTGTATGTGTGTGCACTCATGCATTTGGCTTTCAGCTACAGTCACCATATGTTATTTCTCAGTCTGTCCTCTTCTGCTCCAGCTCATGTTCCCCATTGTTGATAGCTCTGTTCACGAAGCCAATTGAAGGAGCTTCAGTATTGTCATGGCTCCTATCCATTGATAGGCATTGGTGAGAACTTAAGCAATTCAATGCTTTTTAGAGATAAAGATTCAGATGAATCTTATGAAAACCTTTCAGTGTTGAAAGGCTAGTACTCTTTGCCATAGATGTCAAGAGATCAAAAGTAGTAGCTGAGATAGATCACTCAAAGCAAAATTGGGAGTAGGTACAAAATTCGAGGAATGGGAACATAATGAAATGTTGCAATGGGGAAATTATTTTGTTATTGTTTCTTATGCAAGCATTGATATGATGGTATTAGGGCTTTAGCCAGGCTGAAAATATCCATACACATTTTTTTCTGTAAGTACCAAGATATATTTAAAATTTCGCAGAATTCTGCAGGTTAGACAAGTCCCCGCAATCTGTATACTATTTTATGTTTACAATGAACCATTGAGACTAAAAGAGGAACTGGACCCTGTAATAGAATAGATCGAAGAAGTAAATGTCCTCTGCACTTCACTAAATGTAACTGGTCACATTTCACCAATAATTGAGATTTTTCTGATCTTGCCTCATCTACTCACAAGAGACTATCACACTTACCCTTCTCCTGCAAGAGGCACACAGCATACTCTGAGTTTCCTAGTGGTTCTGAACAGGGGCCCACAGATGCTTGGAAGCTAGGCTCTCCATCACGATTATATATGGGAGATCCAGTACTTCCTTGCCCACTTCCTGAGGGAGCCTCAGCATTGCCCCTGCTAATAGTCCTGTTGACAATGCCTGTATTCATGGCAAAGGAGCAACCTACCTCTGATCTTCCAAAGGTCTCCATGGGATTCCTGCAAAAAGTGGGGAGGTATTCTTTTCTTTAGCATGAGGCAGCTCACCCTCATTTAGGCCTCTGCTCTCTCAGGGTTTTGCAAGGGCTACCATGAAGATAATGTTGTCAGGATATAATACCTCTCTCCCCCTTATAATTAGTCCAAAAGGCCAATTCCTACCCCTTCTCCCTTTCTCTGTTTCTTACTCAATGAAGGATTGCCATGGGTGATTACAACACAACCAACAAACAATTAAGAGCTCCCCTACCCCCAGATTCCATTCTCTCTTCAACAATAATAAAATACCCCCACCCAATAGATCCAAAGATGGTTCACTGGTCAGTAAGCTCTGAAGCTTAGGTTAGGATTGGTGGGTCAAGTTGTTCTAGATCATTAAGAAGATATATAAAGTCACCAGGTCAGATGCTTTCATTTAAGGATAGGGAATTAAGAAGTGAGATGCATGGCCAATGTTTCAGAACTACTTGATTATGAAATCAATTCAATTGTCTAAATCATGGTAATATACTTTCCACATGAAAAAAAAAAAAAAAAAAAAAAAAAAAGACTTTACTGTCCCTTCTATAGAGATGTGATATACTGACCTAAACAGTCTTAATTCATCTTTTCTTTCTTGTGCCTAACACGTTATCTTAGCACGTGTATCTTAGCACGGTAACCTAGCACGTGGTGGGGGGTTCAATAAATACATCCTTAATGAAGAAAAATAGAAGATACAACAATCCATAAATTAATTTAATTTCACACTTACCTGAACATATTTAACAGATCACTAGAAATCACCAAATTTATTAGCTGTTGTACTACCATTTTATATACGAGAAAATTCCATATGCCTTGGATTATTTAAAATGCAATGGTGGTAAGAGTCAGCATGCTGAGGTGCCACAAGTCCTTGTATGGTGTTTAGTGTCCAGCATTGCGAGGAAAGTAAATGATCACCTAATATAAGTTCTCAGCAGGAAGGTTACATTTTGCTTCATTTTAGTAGAAAAATATTTCCTTGGGGTTTTTGAGCCTTAAAAGAAACCAGGACTCCATGAAAACCAGTATTAGTTTACTCTCTTAAAGTTGCATATGTGTGACTTTAAAAATGGGAGTCAATGAACAAGTTAAGAATGCCTCCTGTCATTTAATAATGCTTTTATTTCATGAGGGTAATTTTAGTTAACAGTCTGCCAGTTGAAATTAAGTTATACTGCTATCAGAGATGTTTTTAAAGAAATGAAGTATTTTTATCCATATGCCAGAAGAAATTCTTCATGGAGGAAATACACACACACACACACATATACACACATATGTATAATTATATGTTTGATACATATATATATTCTTAATTTGGCTGTATTCTATCTTGGAAAGGTTGTATGAAATTGGTACATTTGGAAGTGGGTCTAGCCTCAAAACAAGGCAGAGGGGGAATTAGGCTAAAATCATCATAGATAATACAGATTTCAGAGAAGACCTACACAGTTTACTACCCAGTTGAAAAAATTAGGGTCATGTGAAATGTTTTTAAGGTCTGCAATTATTTTGCCAGACTGTAGTTGAAAGAAAAAATAATTATATTAAAAGTTATCTTACCATCAATGTTAATCAACAGAATGTTATCTTCTTTAATAAGAGGATTAAAGTAGATCTAATGTGTGTGCGTGTGTGTGTGTGTGTTGTGTGTGTGTTGTATGTGTGACTATGTAGAGTTTCACTCATTAGAAGTCTAAAAAAGTAACTACCAATCTTTCTGGAAGTCTTTGCCTGCATATAACAATTTAGGAAAAGGTTAGGCTGAATTAGTAGTATTTATTTACCCAGTTTTGAATTACAATCCCTTAGAGGACCAAATAAAAATTATGACTATTCTCTGCACAATAGAAAGAATGGACATACAAATAATCACATTTGCCTACCACTTCTGCAATTTGCTGACCCTAGCAGACTATAGGAACAAGATGATTGGAACTCTTCAAGGGTAACCTCTGTGTATGTGAATTTCCATATCCTTAAGACCAGGCACATGATAGGCACTCAAAAAAACGTGATTGAATTAAAAATTATCTTTATGAAAAAAGTTAATGAGAAGTCACAACTCTATGGGAAGAAATTAAATCCATTCTGTAAACTGCCTCTACTCATGAGGTATTTACAACATAATGATCACTTTAGAATCCTTCCAATTATAAGAGTTTATCTTATAAATAAATTGGTCAGAAATTTATGCTGCCAAAAGAGAGCAAATATTGCCCATGGTTTTTAAACAGTGCACTTGAAGGAGAGAAATTATTGATGCAATGGTAATTATACTGGTAATAACTTAAAAGAGCTCGCCGTATGAGAGAAATCTGCACATAATAAAAGCTGACTATATATTTGGGAGTCTAAAAAATCCACACAAAACAAAAAGGACTCAAAAGAGGTAGAAAATAGGCCTATTATTGGGAGTGGACAAAATTTGAGATAAGAGCACATATTAACATGCCTAGATTTTACATTTATCTTTAAAATGTGGAAAGTGCTGGATTGGCTGGAGGGAAAAGTACATTAATCTGGTCATCAGAAGGCCAGCTGTAGTCCAAATCTATCAGTCTTTGGCCATAGGAGACCTGAGGAAAGTCAGCTAAGAGCACTGGGCCTGGAATCTACTCATCGCTTGCAAAATGAGAGGGCTCATTAACTGAGCTTGTAAGTCTTTGGTAGATTTAAAAATGTGACTTTCTTTGATATATCTGTACTTGCAGAATTTCAAAGGATGGCTCAAAGTACACTCACCAATTTTAAATTTTCTCTCTTAAATTTTGTGACTGCGATTTGGAGCACATACTATTTTAAAACTCAGTAAAACGGATAAAGACTCCAATAATTGAGTCTAAATTGAGATGTGATTCACTAGAAATAAAATTTTGACTTTTATTTTGTAATATGAAAATAAAATTCTGTATTATTTGTAGAAAGTAAAATTGGCCAATAAATATGGTGAACTTGCCAGGGGGTAGAACTGGAGTTTTGATTGTTAGTTTTGGCAGAATATGCCATTGAAAAGTTAAGAGGCATATATTTTGTCCCAGTACAAATATCAAAGCTCTATTGGAGCAGAACTTCTTTGTTTGGAAAAGAATCATGTGAACAGTCCCTTTTTGTTGTGTAACCACTCACTGCTCAGAAATGTATGTGATAAGGGGGCATTTGGAGAGGTTGAGAGGCAGTTGGATACTTGGGACCTGTCAGTCAGCAGGCTCTTGGATGGTTAATGAGAGATGAGTGTTGGGTCTTTTAAATTACTAACTTACTCATTCTAGAGTCCCTCCCAAGATAATCCTTGGGGTGATGAAATTTTACCCTTGGAAGTGGCTATTTGTATAGAGAAGAACACTTCCATAAAGACTGAGGGTGTAAACTCCAGTAAAGACTTCCCTGTATTTTGGAATTACTATGGGTGATGGATTGAGGGAGTTAAGATCTAATTTTCTTCCAATACCAACAAGAGAAAAGGGTTCAGGTGGGCAAAGTGGCTATATGGGTAAAGTGGCTATAACAGCTAGAGATCAGAAGATAGCTGCTTTTAAGGAACAGAAAGAAGAAAAGGCAAAGGGCCTATTGCCTTATTGCCAGGCTATAGGAAATATTAAACGTACCAGTTTTTCCTGGGTATTATTTAATTTGAAATAGTATATTTATTAAAGTTACTTTGCATTTTCATCTGGAACCACTAACTAGAAAAAAAAAATCCAAATTGGTTGAAATAACATTTTGAATATACAATACTTAGCACTGTGCAAAGGATTCTACCTACTATAGAGAGAAACAGACAAGCAACAAACAATTCGACTGTGGTAAGTAATGAGTGAGAAAAGGAATCCCAGCATGCCATGAAATGCAAAGTAGCACTGTGTGTGGTGTGGGGTGGAGATGGTGATCAAGGTAGCATTCTTAGAGAAAGTGATACAAAATATGGGTATTAAAGCATGCATAGGAGTTACAGAGGTAGAGAATGGATACATGGATTGAGCTGACAGAATGAGAATGAAAGTGTACTGTTTGTGGGAAAGAAAAGACGTTTGCATGTAATTCTAGATGACTAGGAGAGGGGTATCCATAGAGGCATAGCACCAGATCACAAAGGGCCATCGTTACAAAGTCAGGGAAGTTAAACTTTCTCTTGATATAAAAAATGGTGGTGGGAAAATGGTTATGGAAGCAAAATGAAGCTGAATAAGTTAAAAGTACATGTAAGGTAATAAAAACATTCAGTAAGAGTGTGGTAGGCAGAGATGGTCTGGTGAGTTTAATAAATGCTTCCTAAGAGATACGAGATTGCCATGTTGGTTCTGCTTGCTAGAATAGATCCTTACAAAGGGCAAGAAAACGGAACACAGAAATGTCCATGCATCACATGATCACAGGCTCATTTCTGACTAGGGTACAGGATCTCAGCTAACTACCATCTTTATTTTCTTTTTTTCTGTCCTCGACTCTCAGAAAGAAATATATAAGAAGAAAATCTGGCAATAAATACCAACTATTTTTAAAAGTAGTAAATTCCAAGGAATTTTTTTTAATTGATACAGTCTGTTCTCCTGAATCTTATGAATCTTGATCTACTGTACTCATTTACAAAAATGAAGATGTTAAAGAAATAGAGGGGGTCTGATCAGCAGAGAAGAGTCCATTTATTTCATTCAGCATACTATGCTCTATTAATAAGGCTGTGAAGCAGACTAATACATTTTAAGCTGTTTTCAACATGAAAGATTAAATTAGTAACTTTCTCTTAACCACAGCTTTAAAATTTAATAATGAATGCTCTCCTTTCATGCAGTTTGATTAATCAAGAGGCAAGAAGATTGATTTCCTAGGAAAATGATATGCTCTTGTTCAATTTATTTACTAGTAAAATTTTACATTCAAAAATGTCATGCACCAAATTTAATTATGAAGCAGCTGATTTCATATAAAAATAGGTAATGTACTATGAGATGTGAAGATGTAAACCGAGGTATAGACAGCATCATTTTCCAAATGACACAAAGGGTATCATATCCAGTGCTAGGTACATTTCCCCTGAGGATTGGCATCACTCTTCTTAAACTACATCTGATCAAAATGAAAGAATAAAAAATTAAATAAAGAAATTAGGAGCAGGAGATAACACATTTACATTATGCTGCTTTTCTCTCATCTACATTTTAGAAGACTGCAGACTTAAACGTTGTCAGCAACTTGGCTTATATCCCTGCAGTTTTGTTTCTCTCCAGTCCATAAACCAAAGGTAAAATTGGACTCATGAGCTGACCTTTACCACCAGGCATTCTTTTACTTGAAGATAATAGACTTTCCTTGTGGTGGAAGTTGTGTGCCATAAATGTCCTCTCTTGTGTCACTGTACTAGTGTGTAAAGCGAGGAGTGCAGGCAGGGATTAGGAGGACTTGGCTCTTAGGACAACAGAAGACAGAGCTGGAGGTCATTAGCCTCAGAATGTTCTTGGATTACATATAATAAAGTTAATCGCTTGCTGACATTTAACCTGCCTCTTTGTGGCCAAAATAATAAAACCCACTCTACAAAGGGTTAGAAAAAGCAATTGTTAAAACTATAAAGAAAAGTCTTCACTAAATGCAGTATCTAACTTCTTATAAATCTCTTTCTGGAAAAGATTCAAGGAATACTATGGAGAACATATTAAAACAATAACAAAGAACTGCTGTCCAAAATACTTTTTTCTTTTTTTTTTTCTTTTTTTTTTTTTTTTGAGAAAGAGAGAATGTCACTCTGTTGCCCAGGCTGGAGTGCAATGGTGCAATGTGCAATTTTGGCTCACTGCAACCTCCTCCTCCCAGGTTCAAGCAATTCTCCCACCTCAGCCTCCCAAGTAGCTGGGATTATAGGCACCCACCACCACGCCCAGCTAATTTTTTGTATTTTTAGTAGAGACAGGGTTTCACCATGTTGGCCAGGTTGATCTTGAATCCCTGACCTCAGGTAATTCCCGTGTCAGCCTCCCCAAGTGCTGGGATTATAGGCGTGAGCCACCATGCCCCGTCCAAAGATTTTTTTTTGTTTCTTGCATTAGTACTTGAAATTGTGTCATGTTTTAAGTGCTAAGTTCTTGTGTTATTTATTAACTACTAATTTATGCCAAATACTATGTGTGGTGCTTTAGATAAATCATCTAATTCAATCATGGCAGAATTCCTAGAAAGTAACCACTGTTTTATACCTTTTTATAGAGTAGGAATAAATGAGGCCCAGAATGTCTACACAAGTCTTCTTGATTCTAAAGCTCAAGCTCTTTTCATTAAACCCATCTACCTCCTCTTTACTAACCTTGAATTACAGATGTTTCTTTGGCAAGGAAAATTATTGTGGGCAGATGACAATACTACATCTACCAGTTATTACCTACTTATACCACAGGACAACTTGTTTCAATTGAGATGATTTCTTCTCTAGAGTTGGCATAGTTGATGCAAAAGTAGAGGTGTGGAGGTTAATAAGCCTAAATAGGAGAGGCATAGTAAGAGACTCCTAGCAGGCACATGTATATAATTGATAATAAGTGGGCAGGGATGTTGAATCTGGAAAACAGGTTTAAGATGGAAAGAAAAAGGAGTTTCGAAACTTAAATTTGTCATTTTGTAGTTATAAAATGGTAGTAAGCCAGCTTTCCCTAACTGCATTTGGAACTTTTCTGAAAGTAGGCAAATGGAGTTTCCTTCCCCTTGCTTTCCAGTACTATAGCCTAAAGAAGCAGAAAAGGAGTTTAGGGTTAAATGTAAAACTGTAAAAAATGAATTTAGTTGAAAATAGAGCTAATCAAGAAATTGCTCATCTTCCTTATTGAGATGCAAAGACTAGCTCAAACCAAAACCAGATTAGAAGTAGTATTCTTCAAGAAAAAAAATAAAAGAATTGCTCTACATTTTTCAAAGACCAACACATCACTGATGGTTTAATAAAATCAGAAAATGATGACATATCAAATACTAGAAACAATCTAGAAACTGTTGGAGTTATACACTAAACTAGGAACAATTTAATTCATTTCTTTCCAGAAATTTTTTCCCCAATTTGTCCTCTTAAATGGTTTAACTTTCTTTCAGTTGACACTAATAGTGGAGAAGGCATAAATCTTTTTAAAAGGAACTGGAATGATTTCAACCTGTGTAGCATGAAACAGGTCTTGGCTCAAAGTTGTGGCCAGCATAGCAAACTGGCTTCTAGCATCCTGGTATGAAGACATTTGTCAAACACTCAGCCTTTGGGCCAACCCCAATCTAAACCTGTCTCCACATGATGACAGAATACTAGTCCATTTAGCTAAAAATATTGAGATGAAGGGAGTAAAAGTTAACTATGTGGCTTGGTATCATATAAATGCAACTAAGCACTTGACTTGATTTAATATATTTTTTCTAGTTTGTGTTACATAACACCAGATTAATGGCCAAACTCAGAAATAGTACTATCAAAAACATAGTAATAGTACTATCAAAAACGTTGGCCACACGTATAATTCCTGATAGTCTTTTCCATGATCAATTCAGAAAGGTAAATTTACTTTCTTTTTATCCCTCTTCACCTTTCCCTCATTTCAAATCTAGGTAAGGGGGAAAAAGCCACTATTTCTTTTGTATATACACAGCTGTGCGTATGTTAGGGAGAAGGGTTTTCTTCAAGAGTTAACTGAAAAAGCCAATCTTCGTTTGGTTAAGAGGTTATAGTTTCATTGCGTAGTGTCATTAGGCACACGGAAATTACTCCACCTTGGGTCAATGTGTCTCTAATCTAAAAATACGGGGTCTCATAAATAACTCTATAAACCTTCATTAGTCTATGGAACTCAGATTCAGATTTAAAATAAACCTTTTAAGTGATTGTTTGTTACTAATGTGACCAAAAACACAAATGTAAATGAAGGTTTTGAAAAACCATGTTGGGATAAAAACTGGTTATTTGGATAATCCAGAATATGCTTAAATTTAATTTTCTAACAATTGTCTTTGTAATTAAAATATACTAATTAATGCATACATGCAAAGATTTTTGAAGACAAAGATTTTTTAAGATTTTTACGGACTTTCTAGACTATGTCCATTATCCCCGGGACCCTCAGACCCTAGTGCGATAAACTTTCATATACAGGATTAGCAAAGTTACCACTTTCTCTATAACAATGCTTCAGCTGGCATTGCTAAGTGACAAAAATAAATAACACCAAGAGTGAACCCTAATGTAAACTATAGATTTTGTCTGATAATGTGTGTCATTGTAGTTTCACCAACTGTAAAAAATGTAGCACTCTGATGGGGGATGTTGACAGTAGCGTAGGCCATGATGTATGTGTAGGGGCTGAGGCTATATGGGAAATCTCTGTACCTTCTGCTCAATTTTGCTGTGAACCTAAAACTGCCTTTAAAAATAATATCTAATTAAAAAAAGAAAAAAGTAATTTTTAAAGCTCCAGTTGCACCCTATGAAAATATTTAACTTATCTCACTTTCCAACATCATTAGGAATACATTTTTTAAAAATATGGTCTTTGTGTATTTAAACAGGGAAGTGTCATCAATGTAAAAACATAATTAACACTTTCACATTGGATTTTATACCATCAAAAAGAAGTTCTGAAAAGTCACCATCTTGTCTAGCACGACCAAAAGCTGCTTGCTCTTACTTGAGACTTAATAGGTATCTTTTGTATGCTTAATGAATTCCAGTGGCCAATTACTAATGGTTAGGAAATGCCCAAGCCTTAGCTATACTCACTTTAACACAGTTTATGTCATCATCCCTGCTAACCTGGTGATTACTCTGATCATATGGTATGTTCAAAGTATTTGCATTTTTCCTCAGTGAAACTCACATTACCATTGATTTCTCTGATGGATTTTTCTAATGAATATCTATTGTTCTTGAGTTGCTCAAGTGTTTTTTCTACATAACACCACACACGCATAAAAAACAGAATATTGTTCCACAGACTTCACAATCTGTGATGTTCATGCAGAGATGGGGGAAAAAAGAGAGTAAAGGAAGGAGAGGCTTTTTCTTTAACCTACCAGTGGTTTGAAATATGGTCAGTGATTTCAGGCCAATGAAATATAAAAATATTCTATATTGAGGATATATTTAGAATGTGTATTTGTGTGTGTGCACATTAGGAATGATGCTGGGTCCTGATCCAGGATTTTCTTTTTAATCATTCAAATTATAATTAATCTGGGTCACATCATTTACAGAGTGACTCAACAGTGATTTTAAAGGCTACTATAAGAAACTTGCAACTACGAATTTGATTTTAATTCAATGAATGCAATTCTTAAAACTAAAATCCAAACCAAAACAATTTATATCAATAAGACTAAATTGGCAAACATCAAAGAAAAAAACTTAACTCAGTTCTACTTGTTATGAGATTGGGTAAGCTGATATATATATATAGTTGTTGCTTTTTTTTTTTTTTTTTTTTTTTTTTTTTGAGACGGAGTCTCACTCTGTCACCAGGCTGGAGTGCAGTGGCACGAACTTGGCTCACTGCAATCTCTGCCTCTGCCTACCAAGTTCAAGCAATCCCCTGCCTCAGCCTCCTGAGTAGTGAGGACTACAGGCATGCACCACCACACCCGGCAAATTTTTTGTGTTTTAGTGGGATGAGGTTTCACCATGTTGGCCAAGATGGTCTCGAACTCCTGACCTCGTGATCTGCCAGCCTCAGCCTCCCAAAGTGCTAGTATTACAGGCGTAAGCCACCACACCCAGCCCAACATTTCTTAAGAAGCGGAGACAATAGACCAAATTGTCCATTGCTATGTCATTTCTATTTGTTAGCATAACAGACAACCTAGAAAAAAAAAATGTTATTCTTTTAGTCAGCAAGTATAGAAAATTAACAAGGGTGGAAAATTATGTTGGCATGGATGAAATTTCAACTTTATCCCTAAAATCTGAGAACTGAGGTGGCCAGAACGTATACAGCAGTAGGGATCCTGGAGACTTCATGCTAGTTATAGATTTGCCCCCCATCAAACTGGGAAAGTCATATACTCTTTCTGTGGCTCATCCTACAGGATAGGCAGGACTACCCAATGAACATAGTTCTTTCTCCTCTAACATTTGGTAATTTCAGGTTCAATCTTAGACTGACATGTAATTCTTCTTTCAGGCAAGATACAAGTGAATATTTCATTCCCCCAAAATTGATAGAGGATGCCTTAGCTTCTTCATCTTAGAAGATAGGTGATTTTGAGTACACTGTGTTGTACGCATGCGCACATGTGGAAGGGAGAGAAAGACAGTGAGGGAAGAAAATTGTGAAAACACCACCTTTTGGGTCACTAGAACCTCTACTTCTAATTTCATCATCAATCATTGATAATTCTATGTTTTTTATTGTAAGCAGTTGATAAAATTATAGGTAGGACCAATCTTAAAGATTAAGAAAACCTGCTTCCATATCAATGAGTTGAAACTCAAAGTGCCTTTTTTCATAAAAGACACATATATTCTTCAAAATACAATACATGTAATATATATTACACATATCATGTATACATTGGTTTTAAATATATAGGTGTATAAATATAATGTGCATATTGGTATACATGTGTGCATATACATATGAATACCTTAATAGCTAATTAAATAATATTTATTTTACAGTATACTTTAAGTATTAGAAATAAGTTACTTCTCACATATTATAAAAGCTAATATCAGTTGAAATAGTTCACCTTTTTAGTTCCAATGCAGTCTGGCTGGTATTGAGCATCTTACTAGGTTTCAAATTTAAGTATCCAAGTATTGATTGGAAATCTGCAGCTAAACACCTTAAGAAACCTCAAACCAAGCATGTCTGGAACTAATCGCATCATGTCCAGCCCTCAAGCTGTTCTCTGTCCACTAATGGTGTTAGCATCCTACCAGCCATCCAAGCTTGAAAAATGATTCTTCTTTATCTCTTGCTGCTTCAAGTTTCTATCCATGAACACAGCCTGTAAATTCTGTCTCCAAAATGATTCCTAAGGTTATAACCAGTCGTACCTGACAACACACTGCTTCCTGTCACCAGCAGGGGCTTCCGGGACTTTGTGCTTTCTCCTGCCCAGAAAGCCTCTCTCCCATTTTCTACTTGTTAGAATCATCCTACAGGCTCAGCTCCACTGTTACTTTTATAAAACCTTCCTTAACTGAATACCCTTGATTTCTTTCTCTTGCCTGATTGCCCTAGCCAGAACTTCCAACACTATGTTGAATAGGAGTGGTGAGAGAGGCATCCCTGTCTTGTGCCAGTTTTCAAAGGGAATTTTCCAGTTTTGCCCATTCAATACGATATTGGCTGTGGGTTTGTCATAAATAGCTCTTATTATTTTGAGGTACGTTCCATCAATACCGAATTTATTGAGCGTTTTTAGCATGAAGGGCTGTTGAATTTTGTCAAAGCCTTTTCTGCATCTATTGAGATAATCATGTGGTTCTTGTCTTGGTTCTGTTTATATGCTGGATTACGTTTATTGATTTGCGAATGTTGAACCAGCCTTGCATCCCAGGGATGAAGCCCACTTGAT
>NW_016804705.1:110516-137246 GCF_001698545.2 Rhinopithecus bieti
TCCTTTGTAGGGACATGGATGCAGCTGGAAACCATCATTCTTAGCAAACTATCACAAGAAGAGAAAACCAAACACCGCATGTTCTCACTCATAGGTGGGAACTGAACAATGAGATCACTTGGACTCGGGAAGGGGAACATCACACACTGGGGCCTATGATGGGGAGGGGGAAGGGGGAGGGATTGCATTGGGAGTTGTACCTGATATAAATGATGAATTGATGGGTGCTGACGAGTTGATGGGTGCAGCACACCAACATGGCACAAGTATACATATGTAACAAACCTGCACGTTATGCACATGTGCCCTAGAACTTAAAGTATAATAAAAAAAAAAAAAGTTATTTTTTCCAGAGGGGACAAATGTTGTATCCTCACATGGCAGAAAAGACAAAAGGGTGAACTCACTCCCACCCCAACACCTCTTATAAAGACCTAATGACCTTGTAAGAGGCCTTGTCTCTTAATATTTTTGCATTGAGAATTAGGTTTCAACAAGAAATTTGGAGGAGACACAAACATAGCAGAAGTACATAGCACGTCGTGCTTCTGGGAGAAATTATTTTAAAATTCTGATTTGATTTCAAAGATTTACAAGGTTGTCTTTTTAAAAAAGTCTAGAGAATTCCAGTAGCCCATCACATGGGTAAAATTTTAATCCTGTTAATTTATTAACGCACTTAAATTTAGCCTCTTCCAAACACTAATGAAACATCTCTATTTGAGTTATAATTAATTGGATGGTTCTTGAAACATGCAATTTAGTTTAATCAAAAGTGAAAATCTTATCTTTTCTCAATAAAGATAGAACTTCAACGTAATTGCCAAAATATGGAACATTCTACATGCAAATTTAATAAAATAATCTAATACTTATAGCTAGTTTTTTATTAAATTATATAATTTGGTGAGGCCTATATGGGTACTTTGATAGATGTCTTATGTTGGCATTTCAAATGATCATAATGTACTATAAATTGAAATGAGTTTTTCAAAACTTTATAAGATAACTAGACCACAAACGTTTTGTAAATATTGAAATATATTATTTCAAAATATTGAATATATTATTTCTATAATCAATGATGGTAGTCTAATACCATGTTCTTATCGCAAATGATAAAGGAGATTTTCTATAAGCGGGGCTTCAAGAAGGCTGTCTGGAGGCATCTAGCATTCACCTGTCTACAAAGAAGAGTCAAAACAGTGAGTAGATAATCACACTTTGAATAGATTGCCTAGGAGAGGAGACAGGGATTCAAGAGAGAAGTGACAGAAAACACCTAAGGCAAGGAATGAGAGAGAAGTGAGGCAGCCTGCTCAACCAGATTTTGTTGAGTGCTTGGAGAGCTTCCCATTGCAGGAAAAGGGTAAATGAAAGACCCAAGCAGTCCACATTCCCACTGTGAACTCCTGCAGTCCTAGCCGTGAGAGACCCCCTGACCTTCATGGACCCTTAGACTAACATAAAGATCTGCCTGGAGATTGTGCACCAGCATTGTTACAGAGAGAGCTCATGCTGAGTCCCACAAAACTCTGAGTCCTAAGCAGCTACAGCACAGCATCAGTTTGAAGCCTTAACCCTCATCAGACTACTACATACTGCCAGCATCTCAACAGCCCCTGCAACTTTATATCTCTGAAGTCCTACTGATATTCCCTGCCTGCAGCCAGGCACCATTTCTAGATGCTGCTGCCAGGGCAAAAACATGAACCATTGGCAGCAATCCCCACTATAGCCAGAGAAGCTGAGCTTCTGTGCTTTTCACAAGCATACTGAGGAAAGGCTACCTGCTTGCAGCCACCAACTGGGGCCAAAGCATGTGGTCCCCAGCTGTCTGCCTAAAGCTGCTCCCAGAGAAAGGAACCTCACTTTCCCCAGCAACTGCTGCTGCTCCAATCTGAGCAGTCTGACAGGGACCTGAAGATTACCCCACCCCTGTCTACCACAGCCAGCACCTGCATGCACCACTGGGAAGCCAGAGGACAGGCCCACCAAGCCCAGCTCCACAGGATCCAAGCATACTATCTGGGAGCCTGGGAATTACCTGGCACAACCCACCACCACTGACACCTAAGCACTCCTCCTGGTGGCTTAACAGCAGGCCTATCTCACATTCCACTACCACTGGAGCAGGCACCCATCTGCATACACCACATGTGGGCCTGCAGAGTGGCCTCCCTAGCCCACTGCAGCCACCACTAACACTGGTGTAGACCACTTGGGAGATAGGGTTGTCCTGCCACTGCACTGCCATTGCCTGTGCCATGCCCATGTCCCAGGAGCCCAAAAACCTGTCCACCTACCCATGCCCACTGCTGCCATTCCTAGCATTTGAGCAAGTTGCCTGGAGGCCCAAAGATAAGCCTGTCTGGACTTTCCAACATCAGTGCCAGCATATGTATATGCTTCCCTGGGGCAAAGGACAGGCACCACTGCCAACATTAGGGTCCAAGGGTTGGCCTACCTGACATCCCTGTCACCAGCACATTTTCACCACAGACTCCACTAACAACCAACATAAACCACTGAGCAAATCACAGATACTACTGACGCTGTTTACAGTGAAATAAATCATATGAAAACTATACTATGCACACAGGATCAAAGCCAAAGTGCCCAACACATTTGACACCATAGATACAACTTCAGGAAAATGTCCTACCCTATTAAAGAGAATTCAAAAAATTGGAAGAAGTGACTCTTACACCACAGGCACAGATATCAATGTAAGGAAACAAGAAACATGAAAAAGTAAGAGAACATGACACCTCAAAAAATGCAATAATTCTTCTGCAAGAGATTTCAATGGAAAAAAAATATGAAATTTTTGAAAAAGAATCTAAAATAATCATATTAAAGAAACTCAGTGAGCTATAGGACAACTGAGATAAACAATACAAGAAAATCAAAAAAACAATTGAATGAGAAATTTACCAGAGGTGGATAACAAGAAAAAACAAACAAAAGAAATTTTGGACTGAAGAATTCAGTCAATGAAATGCAAAATACATCTGAAATCTTCAACAACAAACTCAATCAGACAAAAGAATTTCAGAATATTAAGATAAGTCTTTCAAAATAACAGATGAAAATAAAAAAGAATGAATAAAGTCTACATGATATACGGGACACCACAGATTGAATTTTTGCTGTTTTAGCAAATGAAAAGTAAACAAAAGGGATAGAAAACCTATGTAACAAAATAATAGATGAAAACTTCCCAAGTCTAAGAAGAGATTTAGACATCCAGATAGAGGAAGTTTAGAGATGCCCAAATAGATACAATTTAAAAAGATCTTCACCATGGCTCATTATAGTCACAGTCTCAAATGTCAAAGAAAAAAAGAGATTTTTACAAAAAGCAAGAGAACAGCATATAGCTACTTATAAGTTCATCTCCATTAGACTAACAGCATATTCCTCAATAGAAACCTTACTGGGCAAGAAAGAATAGGATGATATATTCAAAATGCTGGAAAAAAACAAAAAACAGAAAAGAAAAGACTATTAGTCAAGAATTCTGTACCCAGCAAAGTTAACTTTCATAAATGAGGGATTAAAAATAAGTCTTTCCTAGACAAGCCAAGCTGAGGAAATTCATCGCTATTAGATCAGCCATACCAGAAATGCTTAAGAGAGTCCTACACCTAGAAGTGAAAAAACAGTATCTACCATCATGCAGACACACAAAAGTACTAAACCCACTGGTAAAGCAAATACACAAATGAGAAAGATAAAGAACTCAAATGTTATCACTATAAAAACCCACCAAACTGCAGTGATAAACTATAAGAGAGAAAGAAACAAAGAGTAAACAAAACTACCAGAAATCAGTTAATAAAATGAAAGGAATAAATATATAAATAATATAAATAATAATCAATAAAAATAATAATCTTGAGTGTAAATAAATTAAAATTCACACTTAAAAGACATAAGATAAGCTGGCTGAATGGATAAAAGGACATGACTCAATTGTATGTTGCTTACAAGAAATTCATGTTACCTGTAAAGATAAATATACACTTAAAGTAAAGGAATGGAAAAGATATTATATGCAAACAGAAGCCAAAAATGAGTAGCTATCTTTACATAAGATAACACAGATTTTAAATTAAAACCAGTAAGAAGAAAGAAAAACAGTCATATACAATGGTAAAGGATAAATTCAGCAAGAAGATATAATTGTAAACATGTATACACTCAACACCAGAGGACCAGGATTTATAAAGTGAACATTAGATCTACAGGCAGAGACAGACTGCAACACAGTAATAGCTGGATATGTCAACACCCACTCTCAGTATTAGACAGATCATCTAGACAGAAAACTAACAAAGAAACATTGCATATAAACTGGACTTTAGAAACAAATAGACCTACAGAACATTTCATCCAACACCTATAGAATACACATTCTTCTCATCACCACATGGAATGTTCTCCAGGATAGACCATATGTTAGAACACTAAACAAATATCAACAAAGCAAGATCATGTCCAGTATCTTCCCATACCATAGTGGAATAAAAGTAATAATCATGGCTGGGCATGGTGGCTCATGCCTGTAATCCCAATACTTTGGGAGGTCGAGATGGGTGAAATCACCTGAGGTCAGCAGTTCAAAAGCAGCCTGGTCAACATGGTAAAACCCCATCTCTACTAAAAATACAAAAATTAGCTTGGCGTGGTGGCACTCGCCTGTAATCCCAGCTACTTGGGAGGCTGAGGCAGGAGAATCCCTTGAACCCAGGAGGTAGAGGTTGCAGTGGGCTGAGATTGTGCTATTGCACGCCAGCCTTAAAATTCTTAGTCATTTATTTGTTTGAATCCTCAACAAGATTAAACTCTCAGAATCCCAACATCCTTATCACAAATTATGAAAATAGTTTCTATCTTATGTGAGAAAATGATACACAAAAGCTACATACCGCAATCTGTGGCATATACTAATCCTTGATCAATGATAGTCATTATTGTAATGTTAATAAATCATTTAAATGGATTTATATCCCATTTCTATTCACTTCTTCTCTTAGCTCTTTGTACATCTGTCCAAGTGTAAGTTTCTCTAGAACTGGATATTCTTGTACTTAAACTTCAGAAAGAAAGAAACTCTTTTCAGACAGGCCAGTGACCTCAATGTGCTTGACTGATGTAATTTACTTTCCATGTATATTGCTAACAGTCATATTGGAGTCTTTGTTCATATGTACTTAGATATACATTCAATTTGGGGAGTCTTTTGACTTTTCACTTTTAAGGTACTTCTTAAGGCCCTTTGAAAATTGATATATAATGTTTGTATTTATTTATGGGATACATATAACACATTTTGTTACATGCATAGAATGTGTAATAATCAAGTCAGGGTATTTAGGGTATCCATTGCCTCGAGTATTTATCATTTCTAGGTGTTTGGAAACTTTCAAATTCTCTCTTCTAGCTTTTTTTGAACTATACAATACAATGTTAACTATAGTCATTCTACTCTCTTATTAAACATTAGAACTTATTTATTCTCTTAAACTGCTTTTTGTATCCACTAACCAACCTGTCTTTATCCTCCACATCCCCAGACCCTTCTCAGCCTCTGGTGATGACCAGTCAACTCTACTTCCATGAGCTATGCTATTTTAGATCCCACATATGAGTAAGAACATGCAGTATTTGTGTTTTTGTGCTTGGCTTATTTCACTTCACATAAGGACCTCCAGTTACATAGATATTGCTTCAAATGACATGATGTTATTATTTTTTATGGCTGAATAACATATATGTATTGTGTGTATATACTACATTTTCTTTATTGATCTTCTGTTAATAAACATCTAGGTCGATTCCATATCTTTGCTATTGTGAATGGTGCTGCAATAAACATGGGGGTGCTGAGATCATTTTTATATACTGATTTCTTTCCTTTGGATAAATACCCAGTAGTGAGAGTGCTGGGTTATATTGTGTTTATATTTTTAGTTATTTTAGAAATCTCCATATCATTTTCCATAGTTGCTTTACTAAATTACATTTCCACCAACAGTCTAGAAGAGATCCCTTTTCTTTGTGTTTTTACAAGCATCTATTGTTTTTTCTCTTTTTAATAATATCCATTCTAATTAGAGGAGGATGATACTGTACTTTTGCATTTTCTCAATAATTATTAATGTTGAGTATTTTTTCATATAGTTGGTAAGCCATTTATATGACTTCTTTTAATACATGTTTACTCCTGTTTCTTGCATGCTTTTAATGTGACTAGTTGTTTTGTTTTGTTTTATCCTGTTGAGTTGTTTGACTTCCTTGTATATACTGGATATCATTATAGCATCCTGTTGAATAAATAGTTTGCAATTTTTTTCACCATTCTGCAGGCTGTCTCTTCACTCTGCTGATTGTTATCTGTGCAGAAACTTTTTAGTATAATAATAGAGTTATTTTTTTTCTTTTTGCCTGTGCTTTTGAGGTGTTACTCATAAAATATTTGCCTAGACCAATGTCCTGAAGTGTTTTCCCTATGCTTTCTCATAGTGGTTTCACAGTTTTTAGTTTTATGTCTAAGTCTTTAATCCATCTCTGATTGATTTTCATATATGGTGAGAGATAGGGGTCTGGATTAATTTTTTCTGCATATGAATATCCAGTTTTCCCAGTGATATTTAATGAAAATGGTGTCCTTTCCCCAATGTATGTTATTGATGTTTTTATTGAAAATCAGTTGTCTATAAATACATCTCAGCTCTCTGCAACCTCCACCTCCTGGGTTCAAGGGATTCTCCTGCCTCAGCCTCCCGAGTAGCTGGAATTATAGGTGAGTGCCACCACGCCTGACTAATTTTTGTATTTTTAGTAGAGACGGGGTTTTACCAAGTCCTAGGATTCCATGCCTAGGCCCTTGTAACTGTGCTCTAACACCATAATTGAGAAACTCACTGACTGGGGCAAATAAAAATATAGACCAAGAAAGCATAATTTGCTCTTTTAAAATCTTGACTGCCACCTGATGTGTCTGTGTTATGATTCAGATGTTTAAACTAAAAAAGAGCTAACAAGAAAATAAAGAAACACTTCTTGTGAGACATCTAGCATTCCCATACTTCTTAGTCAAGTTCAGTTGACTATGTGGTCTCTATATTGGGAGACTGGGGATAGAAAGTGCCACTGGTAAAGCTAGAAAAAAAACTAGAGAAAAGGGAAACCAAAGGGAGTGGGCTTTGACAAGTAAAAGCTGAAACCATTCAATCGGTTTCCTCCAGGTCTAATGACTTAAATGCGGATAGGAATAAGCAGAAAAGAACCCAGGGAAATGGCTGATTAATGGCACACAAAGTAAATTTCTGGAAAAACTATAGTAACCAAACATCATAAAATTGAGGAGCAATTTGAAAGCCGTGTTTATATAGAGGAATTATGAATGGTATGGTAAGCATATGTACAAATACATTGAACATACACTTCGGTAGGATGAAAATATTATTCTTGGAATTCAAGTCTCTATCAAAAATTATACCATGAAAAATAATGTGGTGGGTTTTAAGAAAGTGGAAAGGGCTTAGATCACAGATGGAAATTATTTTACCCATTTATGTCACATGCCTACGATCTGCAGGTGTTGGAGTTTAAGACCTTTTGTTAGTCATCTTCCTCTTGTTCATATTGCAGTGCTGCGTTTGTTACATGGTAGCTGCTCATGAATATTAACTGCTTGTCTTCATGCCAGAATATGAAATTTGTGGAAAGTTCATTAAATTATTTCAATTTAAATAGAAATGAGATTAGGAACAGTTTCTTGAAGCAACCATAAAAAAATAATAGAACAAGTTTCATTATAAATGGTCACCCGCAGTACTGCCTTTTGGCTTTTGCCCTCAGCACAGAAGAACATTTTCTGGCCCTCGTCCAGCCACGTCTCTCCCCACAGTGAAGAAGCCGCAGGGTCTAGGGGACATGCCACTGGGAGCCTGCACCTAAATCCTGTGTCACAAGCTCTGGACCCCAAAGTTCTCCCCAAAATGGGTTTGAATTGCTTCGAGGACTTGCGTGAGGCTTTTTTCCAGATTTATCCTCCTGAGGCTGAGGACTGCACCCTCTTCCCATGTGATGACCTCTAGACCTGAGGAGATGGCAGTGGACAGAACTTATCCAAGTAGATTGGGGTTTCTGGGACAGAGTAGGGATGAACAAGCAGGAATGCAAAACACAGTGTGAAGATGGGCTCTTCCTATGGCATCACGTGCCACCCCAGAACTTTGAGAATCATAAATTTGAACTTAGGCTTCTGGGTAGTTATGAAGATATATTGGTCCAGGTAGAAGGATAAAATATATTTTACATAACAGTTTGTTGGCGTGGTTTATAACTTAATTATTTAAACATATGAAATGTGGATGTGTATTTGAATTCCCTCTCCAAATCACAAATATTAAGGGATGAGCCTGGCTTTTGATGTTTGACTATGAAATAGGAAGAGCTGACCAGGTGCAGTGGCTTACACCTATAATCGCAGCAGTTTGGGGGGGCCAAGGCTGGTGGGTCACCTGAGGTCAGGAGTTCAAGACCAGCCTGGACAACACAGCAAAACCCTATCTCTATTAAAAAGATAAAAAAATTAGCCAGGCATGGTGGCAAGCACCTGTAATCCCAACTACTTGGGAGGCTGAGACAGGAGAATCACTTGAACCTGGGAGGTGGAGTTTGCAGTGAGCTGAGATTGTGCCATTGCATTCCAGCCTGAGTGATGAAGTGAGAGTGTCGAAAGAAAGAAAGAAAAGAAAGAAAGAAAGAAAGAAAGAAAGAAAGAAAGAAAGAAAGAAAGAAAGAAAGAAAGAAGGAAGGAAGGGAAGGAAGGAAGGAAGGAAGGAAAGGAAGGAAGAAGAAGAAAGGAGGAGGAGGGAGGAGGGAGAGGGAGGGAGAAGAAGAAGGAAGGCAAGAAAAAGGAAGGAAGGAAGGAAGAAGGAAGAAGAAGGAAGAAGGAAGAAAGAAGGAAGGAAGGAGAAGAAAGGAGGGAAGGAGAAGACTGGGGAAAGACGGGAGGGAAGAATTATATTAGTATATTCTGTCTAAAGACCATAGACATTCTCAGATTCAGCTGAAGTGTGGCAGACATTCTAATTTTTAAAGGAATATTAGGAATCCAAATTTCAATGCAGAAAATTCTAATTTCAAAATCTCAACAACTAATTTTTAAAATTAACAGCTGTTAGCAAACACTGACTAGTCCAAAAAATGTATTCTGTAACTGAGAGCTGGCCAGAGCCCCACTAGCTTATAATGGTTTGGGCTTGAAGAAAATTTGTAACATTATGGAGTTTCCAATACTCTTCTTTCAGTACCCTTACCAGCATCGTGATTAATAATAATGGCTACCTATCATTACATGCCAGGTGTTACATTAAGATTTTTGAACATGCTATTTCAACAGCATTCATACTTCCCAATGTTTTTTGTTTGTTTGTTTTCATCCATGGGAAAGCTGAGGAGCTCAACCACCCATTTCCACTCGTCCAGTCTCTTTTATAATAATTTGTAACAAGAAATCTGTTTATCCTTTTGCTCAGCAAGTACAGTAAGGATAAAGTATATGGTCATGGATTAGAACATTTACCTGGTCTGTGAAGAGATTAAACCTTGGTGCAAATTGTTGTAATTAAGTGAGTTAATCTGCTTCCCATATTGATTCCAAGTCTGTAATTCAATAATAGGTTCTGGGCAAGTGAAACTTGAACCTTCTAAGCAATATGAGCATTGGGCATAAAACTCTTCTGCTTCTATGCCAATAAAGTGTCATATCTCGATTACAACTTCTTTTATAGCTTTTCCATAACTCCTTCAAATGGTCTTCTAGATGGGCTATAAAGTAGTTAATCAGAGTAAATTAAAATTTGTACTTAGTACTAAAATGTAAATTAATTGTGTGTTTTCCCCCAAATTTGAAACCATTTGAAACATCTGGTATGGATATTTTAGTGCTTCATTCACTCTAATGGTGCTAATTTTAGCAAGTTGTTAAAAATTACTTCTCACTTCCCCATCATAGTAGTCCAAAGGATGCAGCTAATGTTTCAGCATTGAAGCATCTCTTGCAAACTCATTAGAGAAACAACCAGTCCTCTTTGGTTCATCATAAAGTAAAATAGAGCAGAACGTTATCATCTGTCCACTGCCCACCAGACAATGAAACCACTGTCCTTATTGTGAAAAAAGTTTAAAGTTTTCAAGAATCAAGGGCATTAAGTACAGAAAATTAATCTTTTCGGTGCCAAGTTTTATACTTTTGCATACCAATTTCCCCCAGCTGTGATAGTTTCTTTTATAACATCTGCTGGAAAGGAGGGATGCAAAGTGATTGTATTTAAGCACACCAAACTTATCTGATGATTAAGGCCAACAGAATTATGGGAATTTTGTGACATGCAAATGATATAAATTATATAAAAACTAAAAATGCTCATTAATTTTAATTAAGAAATAAGTCAGGACAGATTTTTCCAATGTTCTGAATAATGTGCATTACAAATGACTGATAATAATTCATACAAAGAGGATCACATATTGAATTCAGAGTGTTCATATTTCACTTTTACATTACAAAGCTATTTCTATTCAGTTTTCTTTCTCTTAGTACTTCTCTATCTCTATTTAGCATTACGCAGCTAACATGATTAATTTTTCTCCCCAGAATTATTCGGTATTCTACTCAGTTACCTTTCTGGTTTGGTCTCTCAGACTTGGGAGACTTAAATGTTAGTCCCTGTAAGCCCAAGGGTGGGGAGCCAGAATATAAACAGATCCAGATAGGTCTACATTCAAACCACTACATGTTCCATTTTCATAACTTCTTTTCCCTGGACTTTATTGCACTTGCATTTGTTTCAGTTTCATATAGACACAGCCTACTCAATTACACAAAAGCAACATTTTAAAAGTCGACAAATACACAGAATTAGCAATTGAGTAGTCAACAAAAAGCCCCAATCTCTTTTGACCACACCAACACATTAAAAGGACTGAATCAAACTATTTCCCTTTTACTCTCTTTCACAGGGCTTGATGCTACTTGTCTGGTTTCTAGTTCTGACTGATGTAGAAGGTAATGTAAACACCATAAAGAATCCACAGGGAAGTTCATAGAAGGCCAAAAATGGAATCTGAAAGTAAAGTATCTAAATATACGTGCTAACTATTCTCCAGTGACTCAATTTACTCACAGAAAATAATGTAATACTTTCACTATGTCAAAAGTTCTACCCACCTCCCCACTCCCCAGCTCCCTTACACACACAAATCTGTTTGCCTCTAAAGCTTTTATCTTTCCTTTTCTTTTTTTGTTTGGAGGCACACAGACTTTGATTCATGTGGTTCCAAGTGCTCAGCCCTTGGAGACTCATGATGGCAATAGAAGATAAGACACATGCCTTCTAGCATCTTCAAGTTTAGAGGACAAACCAGGAGAGACACATGGAAAATGGTAGAACATTAGCAAATAACTAGACGGGTATGTACATATTAAACCAAACTTTAAGTGTTTGATGTCTCATTGCCTTGCACTTTCTAAGATTCTACCCTCACCTATACTGAATGTGTCATCCCTCTGGGACTTTTTAAACTTTTTATAGCAACTGTATATCTAAATCTAAATATATAAATCTCCTTAAATGACAGTTTTCACTGAGATTTCTTTTCATAAATACAGGCTCTTATTTCACTTTCATGCAAAATAATATGCAGCTCTACTTCTCCCTGCCAGCTGCTATTGTTACATGCATTATCAAATGGTATTGCAACTTTGAATAGTTTACAGAAGGTTTAACTTGGATCAAAACATTCTTGAGAAATCTATAGAAAATATTAGGCTTAGTTTTCTTCATTAGTATTTTTATGAGCCCTCATTAATATGTGCATAATTTTGCTATGCCTTTAAATCATTCATAAATAACCCAAAAAGGCTTTCATGGTTACAGAGGTCAGAGAAAACAGAAGGAGAAACATGTGTTGTATGCATGTATTGCTTATCTGATTTGGGGTTTGCTTATTTATCATTTGAGTGAAGCACTGGAAAGCTGTTTACAGAAAATAGCTTGCAAGATAGAATCATCCCTTTGCCAAAAACATAAGCGTCAAGGAAGAGCCCTGGTCAATGCAACTCGTATACTCACAGAGAAAGTATTCGGCCATTTTTCCCAACACAAATGAGACTTTCTGATATGTGACATAAAATATTACTTAATTTTCCCATCTCAATATTTTATTTAAAACTATATGCTTATCAAATTAGGTATCAAAAAGAGAGTAACATTAAGTGTATATAGTGGACATTCTCATTTACTCCTCAACAAGTATTCCACCCTAGGTGATCAGCCTACGGAAAAAACCTCCCAACTAGTTAAGATACATTAGCATCTCAAAGTGTAATCTGCAGACCAGCAGCTTTGCCCTCATCTGGCAGCTGTTCGAAGTGCAGGCTATCTCCTTTTCCCCAGACCTACTCAATCACAGTGTGCACTGAAGCAACATCTGTCAGATGATTCATGTACATATTAAAGTCTGAGAAGTCCTGCCCTCCCACACCATGTAACAAATGCATTCCAGGTGTGACTGAGACATTGCTGTCACCACCCCACAGAGCCTAGGGTCTCAGATCATTCACTGTTGCCTTAAGCAGTTCTGAACATGTATCCCAGTTCATTAAATATTACAGATTTCTATATGTGCCAAGAAGTTTAAGAAATAAAAGGTTGGAAACCACTTGTCTGGGCAAATCAAGCTCTTCCCAGGACTTCTTCCAATGAGTAGTTCACGAATGCAGCTTCAGTAAGTGCGGCATGAGGGAAAAGCTTCTGTGGGAGCTGGGGAGACACTGGGAGAATTTTGTTGTACCTAAGATTCCCAGAACAGCAACACTCTCTTATTCTTTGGTCACTGCTGCTTCAGGAGGCTACTCTGCAAACTGCTGGGCCGTCTTGCTAACAACCAGAGAATGAAGCCAACACTGAAGATAAAGCAGAGAGAAATGAAAAGAAGCTCTGTCTTTATGACATTGCTGAGCCACAGAGCCAACCTGTCCTGGAGCCTCCATAACCTCTGGACTTCTTGCTGTATGAGGTAATGCATTTCCTTACTCTTCAAGCTCATTTGGCTTAAGGTTTCTCTTAGTTGCAAATCATCCTAATAAACAGGAGAAGGGGCAATTTTACTGACTGAGTGCAAACTGATTTCATGTATATTTGAAAAAGGTATAGCAGCTCGGCTGCCATAAGCATCTAGAGTAGCCGTGTCCAATCTTTTGGCTTCCCTGAACCACACTGGAAGAATTGTCTTGGGCTATACATAAAACACAGTAACACTAATGATAGCTGATGAGCTAAGAAAAAAAAAATCACACACAAAAAAACATCTCATAATGTTTTAAGAAAGTTTACAAATTTGTGTTGGGCCACATTCAAAGCCGTTCTGGGCCACATGCAGGCCACGGGTTGGACAAGCTTTATCCAGAGCATTATTATTGATACTTCACACTTTATGACCTCCCATTCAAAACTCCTGGAATGCCAGTTCTCAATGGAAACTCACTGAGCAGTAGAGTAAAATAAATGTGTGATGAATAAATGAAAGAATGGACGAATAATAGCACAAGTACACTAAGTTAAAGCCTTCCAAAATATTTACAATTACCTTGAATTCCACTTTATTGTTACCACTTCTCTTTTTGAAAGCTACTGGGGTTTATTAACAAAATACTGTTTGGTACAAAATTCTCATCCATATAATATACTCATATCATTTTACTCACCTGCATAACACTTGCAATGTTTTTATTTATATAGCTTGAGGATATACATGTAATATTTAACAAATAATGCAAAGGAAAATACATTTACCACCATATTGTGCCACTCCAAACCATGGGGCCATGAAATACCTTATGTTTTATTTTTCCACATAGAGGAATGCACACAGCCATGAGGTAAGGTCTTTCCCCGCCTAAGAAACAGAAAGTTGTTGGAAATTACAGGTTCAGTTAAACCATCTTCCAAAAGAGATTACTTGCTCGTGGTAAAGGCCACTTGACATTAGTGGTTCAGAGAGTCATTGTCAGAAGGGAATATTAGAGGATGAAGTCGGAGTGCCACTGGCTTGTTTGTGTCTAAGAACAATGAACATGTAGTGCACACCCAGGTTACTGATGTGTCTTATTGCACTTGCATTCCTTTGGGTGGAAGATGTATTCAAAGTAGGAAAGAACAACAATGGACCAAGTGTCAGGACCCCTGTTCTAGTTAGTAATTAGGTGTCATATCACCTCTCTGAGCACCAGTTACCTCATTTGCAGAAGGAAAGGGTTGCCTCAGACAGCAATTCTCAGTCCTATCTGCCCATTAGAATCACCTGGAGATTTATAAACATATGGACAGTTGGATCACATCACTAGAGATTCTGATTTAATTGGCCTAGGAAGAGGAGCAGGGGTCATAAATCTTCTCATGTAAATCTAACGTGCAGTTTGATCTAACTAGTTTGGCAACTAGTAGATTAGATATTTTTAGGTTTCTACTGAACTTGAACTGTCTATTACTCTAGTATCCAATTGTCCTGGAATGTCTTAGTTATGTTCATCCAGGTTCTCTTTGTGTTTTTTTTTTTTTTTTTTCATGCATGGGGAATGCCATCGAAGGGGCTCACATCCCAGTCCCACCCTACTCTGCCTCCTGCTTACTCCTAGTTTCAGACAAATTTCAGACAAACAAAACCATACTTGCTAGCAGTGGTAGAAAGGAGGATTAACGTACAGCAGAGCATATAAATGAGAAAAAAAGGATCCTTGTAGGGTTGTTCTGAAGCCTTTCCATGTCCTTATTTCTCTCTCCTAAATTGGGACATGCTTTGGGCTCTACACCCAGATTTGCTCTTTGCAATAACCTTGATTCAACATCCACAAAGGATAAGGAATCAGTCTCAGGAGAGACCACAGAAGATTGCAGAGCGAGATGATTATACACCTATTTTACTCCAAACACAAGCGACTAAAGATATACATCTAATCGACCACTGGGCTATCATAAAACACATTTTTCTTGGAAATAAAATGCACTTCTGGTTTCGACATGGATAGCACAGACCACACACTATCCTCAGTAAAAGTATATAAATAAATAAAATAATTTTTTAAAAAGCCAATTAAGCCAATTGAGCAGCTCTTCAATATGGAGATAATAATAGTGCAACTTTTCACTGTGCTCTGGCCAAATTCCAACTGCTGGCATCTGTATTTCTATGCCTAAGGGTTTCTTCCAGAACAGAAGATTGCTTATGCTTAGTACAAGGTGCAAAGACTTAACATTCCCTCCATCAGGGACTCTCAGAAATTTCCTTATGAATATCCCAGCTCCGTGACCCTTCAGGTGAGATAAATCTGAGGCATGTGTTCTGCACAGCCTCCCAGAGTTACCCACAAGCTTAAACTTCAGTGGCCACTATGGTACCTGGCTTAACAATGTATCTCTCTTGGCTTCTTCTTTTTTTTGTAACACTTCTTACTCACTTTCCTAATGGTGTTGTCTGCACTTAAAAATAAAATTCTTGCTCTTGAATCCTGCACTGTTTCTGAGAGAACCCAACCTAAGATAACACTGTTAGCAGTTTTTAAGGCATTCATGGGAACTAAGTAGTATATGTTTTGGGGGTGTTGGGGAGGGACAAACATTAAAACCAAAAAGTAAATGAGGAAATCATATTGTAGTATAATATGAGAGACTCAAATATATGTCCCTCTATCAATTATGATGGACCCAAAGGTTAAAAAACAGTTATCTACAAGTTAGGGATTCAGGCTCTGGCTAGCATGACAAATATCTATACGCGTATGGGCTAAACCTCCTAACCATAGGAGCCATCAGCTCTGATTTACAACCCAGACCTACAACTCTGAGTAGACAGGGGACTAGCCTTACAAACATCCTTTTCTGATAAGCTATTGCAGACTTTAAGCCAGTTTTAGTCAGCTTATAGAGGTTGCACACAAGCTGTCTTTGTGTCTCACAGATCACTTTTTGACATAAAGTGTAAAATTCCACCTCATTGTAATGCTAAAGCCCTCCCAAAGTGAAGATGAGATATTCATTACATATATGTCTATCCATTGTTCATGCACTCACCTTGCCTCATAAATATGTATAGCTTTTCCCCCAAACCCGCCAAATATGGATGATACTGACTCTGTGAGGCAAATAACCCAATACATCCTTCTCCTCTTCAAAGAATGAACATCTTTTGTACACACTGGAGACTTTTCCTTCCAGGCTTGATAACCAATGTTGCCAATAAAGCTCTTGTAGCTACTATTTAGCCATCCTGTTGGCCTTTGGGATGACAGTAGAAGAAGAAAAGCCACAGAAGGGTAAATGGGGGGAGTGATGGGGGGTAGGGGCAGCATGTTATATTAAATAGGTTGTCAGGTAAGAAAGAGTAAAAAGTTGAGTTTGTTTCAGACTCCCAGAAAAAGAGAGAGAGAAAAAAAAAAGCAGTTGAGTTTGAACAAGATTTTAAAATATGGTATAAAAATACATGCATGGAAGTGTGAAATGTCCCTTTAAATGAGCAAAATACAAAATTTTGGACCAATTATAAGTTTAATACAGTTGTGTCTCCTTGCTCTGAATACAGAGAAAAGCAACCACAACTTTTGTCTTGGTGTTGTAGTTGCCCCCTGTCTTACGCTACATGGTCCTTGCTGTCTCTAGATTTGTGAACTGTCTTTATTTACATGACAATTGAACATGATTTTAAATCCAATGTAGAAGGAATTTGATGAGTAGTTCCCAGTAAAGGGCAATAGAGCAAGCTCAAATGCTGTACTGTGCCCCTTCCCCATGGGGATACATTCCAAGACTCCCAGTGGATGCCTGAAACTGCAGATAGTGCCAAATCCTGTATTACTATGTATGGACTTGTTTTCCTTCTTCACAATTTCACAGATAGAAAATTGACTCTTACCATCGATCTTAGCAACTTCAGCATACAATTTTTTTTCTTTCCTTATTAAGTTGAGAATTTTTACCTATTCACTTAAAGGAAGCACTTCATGGCTTCTCTTTGGCATATGTGAATTTTGAGTTTCACTACCCTTGTGCTTTTGAGCCATTTTTAAGGGAAATAATGGTTACTTGAACACAGGCACTGCAATACCACAACAGCCAATCTTGTCAACCTAAAAGGAAGAAGCTGAGGCTAAATTAATATTGAGGGTTTATTTGGGCCAATGTTGAGGGCTGCAGCCTGGAACACACTTCCAGGTTACCTTGCAGAGTGCTTTGGAGAACAAAGGAGAGCCTCAAGTTATTTTGTTTGTTTGTTTTGTTTTGTTTTAAAAGGACGAATCAGGAGAGGGAGCAATTACAAAAGTTGGTTGTCAGGCATTCGTATTGGCTTATAGAAATAGCATTGGCTAGTGATTGGCTATGCGTTGGTGAACTACAGCATGCACGGCATTTTTCATGGCTACTTGGCCTCAGTTAGTCTAGAGCCCACATAGCAAGTGGCTTCAAAAGATAATCACTTAGCTCAAGAGGGAGTGAGCGAATGCTGTTACATTTTAAATGCCCCTGTGAGCTTTTATAACTTAAAGAAGGTCACATTTCTCAGATACAGAGTTGTTTATATTTCTTTATCAATCTGATAACCAAGAGGGCTACTAAGTGATTAACTGGTAAATAGAGTATACAGCGTGGAGACACTGGACAAAGGGATGTTTCATGTCCCAAGCAGGATACAGATACGTGGCATGAGATTTCATCACCCTATTCAGGATGCTGCACAACACTTATGGATTGTTTATGTCTGGAATTTTTATTTTAATATTGACTGCAGGTAACTGAATCCATGGAAAGCAAAACTGCAGACAAAGGCAGATTACTATACATAATTTCATTAAAGAATCTCTGGTGACTTGCAAAGTAAGTTGAAAGACAAGTTTTATTAAGAGATACCATATTTGATATCAATCAGCTGATTTAGATGATCAACCTGAGGACATGAAACTTTCACACTCTTTATGAGACAGCCTGGATGAGGGCTGATGAGGAGATAGAAAGACAAAAGTGGCCCCTTCCATCTGACTCCTCAGCAGTTTACCTGAGCATGGTTATTTAAGCATGTCTCTGGCTCAGAAAAGTGTTATTGGGGAGGGTCATAAAACATTTTTAAAACTATACCATGTCGTTTGTTTGTTATCTCAAAGGCAACAAGAAGTTTTGAAAATTTTTAAGGCATATTAGACTAATGATCTAGAAAATTCATTAAGGTTTCTGTATGAACAATAGATTGAAGAGGAGAGAAGGAGATAAGAGACAGAGGAAACATAATGGTTATGATGGTTATTTTGGAGTGCAGTGAGCAGAGTCCAGAGGGAAGGTAGTGCTCATGTACTTTTGCCATTTGGGGCAAGATATATGACTCAGGAGTAGGCAGCAGTTACTGATATGCTGTGATGAGAAGTGTTGAAATAAACATTTATTGTACCCATATGGCTTTTACACCTCTTTTCATGGTTTCAGGTCATACGTTAAGTCATTATCTAAAATTATCTACTATCTGTATTTAGGAAGACCTGTGATAGTTTACCGGTTAAGATGAAATGCCAATCGCTACTAAAATTGAATATATACATATCCTATGATCTAGCAATTCTACTCTTAGGCATGTACTGAACAGAAATGCATACACATGTGTCTACTATTAAAAGACTTATACAAGAATGGTCAGAGTGTTATTTGTAATAGCCCCAGACTGGAAATAACCCAAATGCCCATCAACAATAAAATGACAAAATGTGGTATATACAATAAAATAATGAAGTATATACAATGAAATAAGGAACTAAAAATCAACAAAATATTGCTACATGTAACAACATGAATAATAATATTAAGTAGAAAAAGGTAGACATGAAAGAGTACATAATGCAAAATTCCACTTATGTAAAGTTGTTTTCCTCAGTGATAAAACTAATCTATGATGTTTAAAAACTGCATAGTAGTTATCTTTGGTGAGAGGAAGGTGGCAGCGAAGGATTTAGGAAACAGAGGGGTCATCTGATATATTGATGATACATTATTTCTTGATCTGGATAGTAAGTGAGTGAGAATGTTTACTGTGTGAAAATGCATAGAGTTGTGTACCTAATGATTTGTGCGTCTTTCTGTATGCACTCCTTCTTATAAATACACAAAAAGGGCTAAAGAATTACACATTCATGGGAAGTTATTTAAAAGTTATATTACTTTTTGTCATTAGGGAAAAAATGCTATGCCAAATAAGGTGTTTAGGAATAAAATAAAACAGACTACTTCCATACAGGATGCAGTGACAACAGCTTTTCCTATGCATCTAAGATGAATCATTACAATGAAAATATTTGAGTCCAAATGCTCCAGGAGATAATTGAAAAAAGAGGAGCAATCTGCATAACTTATTTCTAAAAGGCAATATAATATAAATAAAAGTAAACTGATGTGGAAATAGATATTATATGTTACAGACCAAGAAAAAATTTTCATACTTAATATTTATCAAGTACTTACTGTGTATCAAGCAATGAGATATGAAGTTTATATTCATTTTAGCTTATTTAATAATCATAATAAGCTTAGGAGATAGTTGTCACAGTTATACCCATTGACCAGATTATGAAATAGAGACTCAGAAAAGTTCAATTTGTAAAGAGAACTGATTGAGTCTTAACCACTTAATATACCAACGGGTGACACTGGACAAGCTATTATATCTTCTAAACCTTAGTCTCCTCTTCCGTAAAATGGAAGGGTCCTCACAGATTTGCTTTGAGTATGGTATTATGCAAATAAGGAGTGATTTCTTCCATTGTTTGAATTAGAAAGGATAGGCTAAGTCAACTGCAGAGAAAAGTTTTTCCATGGCTGACTGCAGAAGAAATGATGACTTCACTGGGCAAGAATCTTCACCCTGATAGTATTCACAAACCTGCCTGATCAGAAGAACTAGCAAAAATAAACCCTTTTTGTTTTAACAAATACACCTTCCTTGATCTGCTCTGAGTGTACTGAACTACAAATTCCAGAGCAGGTACCTGGGAAGCTGTTTTTATAACAATCTCCTCCCAATCCCAGTGATTTTTCCATTCTTATGACCAATAATGGTTACGATCAATAAACTCTGGATTTCAAAAGACTTAGATAGGCTCCTCAGAGAGATTAATTTAATCTTGAATTTTTTTTTTTTTTTTTTTTTTTTTTTTAAAGACAGAGTCTCACTCTGTCACCCAGGCTGGAGTGCAGTGGGCACAATCTCGGCTCACTGCAACCTCTACTTCCTAGGTTCAAGCGATTCTCCTGCTTCACCCTCCCAAGTAGCTGGGATTACAGGCACCCATCACCACCCCTGGCTAATTTTTGTATTTTTAGTAGAGATGGGGTTTCGCCATGTTGGCCAGGCTGGTCTTGAACTCCTGATCTCAAGTGATCTGCCTGTCTCAGCCTCTCAAAGTGCTGAGATTACAGACTTGAGCCACTATATCCAGTCTTTTTATCTTGAATCTTAAGTCATGTAGATAAAAATAAAATCATGTTTTAAGAAATGTTTTTCTGCAGGAACCTGTGACAATGTATAGGTCACTTGCTTTCTGTTACTTTATCTTAATATTGGAATAAAGCTTGAAAAAAATCTAAAGAATGGGAGACTTAGCATGCAATTTAGAATCTTACTCTCAAATGGTATTAGGAAATTTCTTTTTTAATTTTTTTAAAAAAGATACTGTACTCCCATCCGTTTGGATTTAATTTTCAAACTATTATAAGGGGTCCTTAAAAAGTTCATGGAAAATGTGTATGGTGAAAAAAGTACACAGAGATTTCAAAATTTTTTTTACCAAAATAAACTCATATTAACTTCTTACAACATGTCCAGACATGATCTAGCTTGATGCATTAAGAAAGATAAGATATCAGTTTGAAAAGAATCCCATTAGAGCAACATGAATTCTTCTAAAACTAGAGCAAGAACAAAAATCAAATTTATGGGGAATCTTGGGTACAAGAATGGTGTAATCATTGATCTTTATGAAAAGTTTGTGGAGACTGTGCCCCAAATAAAGTATCAGTTTACAAAAAGATAACTCATTTTAAGAAGGGATTAGACAAAGTTGAAGATGAAGCCCAAAGGGGCAGACCATCCACATCAATTTTTGAGGAAAAATCTTATCTTGGTAGTGCCTGAATTGAAGATGACTGATGACTAACAGCATAAACAATAGCCAACACTATAGATGTCTCAACTGCTGCAGCTTACACAATTCTGACTGAAAAAAACTTAAACTTGAGCAAACTTTCCATTTGATGGGTGCCAAAACTGTTGCATCCAGATTAGCTGCAGACAAAAGCAGAGCTATAAATGAAAGTTTTTAAAAGTGGGATCCAGATTCTGATGCATTTTTTCAAAGAGTTGTAACAGGAAATGAAACATGGCTTTATCAGTGCTGTCCTAAAGACAAAGCACAATCAAAGCAATGGCTACCAAGAGGAGGAAGTGGTCCAGTCAAAGGAAAAGCAGACCAGTCAAAAGCAGAGGCTGTAACAACAGCTTTTTGGAATGCTCAAGGCATTTTGCTTGCTGACTTTCTGGAGGTTCAGAGAATGATGACATCCACTTATTGTGAGAATGTTTTGAGAAAAAAACAATACAAACTTTAGCAGAAAGACCCCTGGGAAACCTTCACTAGAGATTCCCTCTTTATCACAATGATGTTCCTGCTTATTCCTTTCTTCAAACAAGAGCAATTTTGTGAGAGTTTTCATAGGAATCATTAGGCATCCACTTACCGTCCTGATTTGGTTCTTCTAACTTGTTTTTTGTTTCCTAATCTTAAAAGAACTTGAAAGGGTACCCATTTTCTTTAGTTAATAATGTAAAAAATGATTGATTGCATTGACATGGTTACATTTCCAGAACCCGCAGTTATTTAGGGATGAACTAAATGGCTAGTATCATCACTTACAGAAGGGTCTTGACCTGGATGGAGCTTATGCTGAAAAGTTTATCTTTTATTTTATCTGTTAATTCTATTTTCCACAAACTTTTAAAGTCCTCTGGTACATTTAGTATAAAAACTTCACACACATAGTTAAAATCAGATCCTTATTATTTCAGTGCCTGAAAGGAGGGGAGAGCTTTTCATTCTCTATTTAAAGCTTAAATGACAGACTGATTCAGAGAAAATTTGAAAAGCAGGTTGTAACACTTTTCTAGAAAACTACTTGGGAGTTTCTACTTGAACCACTTGGTTAAGAAGACAGTTTTGCAAAATTGCAAACAGGATGACTTGATTTTCCTGTTGAAGCTAATGTTATCTAATATTTCAGGGCTTTAGGAGTTAAGGAACTAGGGATAATATGAGATATGGTAGGACAGTGAAAGACTTCCAATGGCAAAATTAGACAAAATTTGCCAGCTTCACAATTTTATAGCTGTCTCCAGCCAATCCTGACAACCCTGCCCAAGGGCAGCCTTAGGGACATTTGACAAGCCAGCCTAGAAGAGAACATTCTAGAGGTACATAGCAAATACCTCGAAGAACAGCTAAAAGGGAGTTTGGATGCATGCAGAGTAGCAATACCCAGCATGAAAAAATATAGTAAAATGTAAGACTAAGTGAACAACAGATATAGGAAAATTGCTTCTCATGATTGATTCTGACAGCTCGCAAGAATAACAATCAAAGATTCAAAAGATTTAACAAGCCTGAGGGGGTAGTACTTTGCAATGATCTACAATAGAGTGTGTGTGGATACAAATGTTGGGAGAGAGGAATCTCTTGAGGAGAAGAAAACAATTTTTATTGGAAATGGCGACAGAGCAAGAACAAAAAAGAAAAATTGCCTCTCCTCTGAGCTCCATTCAGCTCAATTAGCACAATGCCACAACTTGAGAGCACAGAGTCGGGGCTAGCTGACTGGCATAAAGGATACAAATGGAAGAACACAAGCTTATATAAGGCATTTTATGCCACCTCCAAGATAGGGTACATGCCTGGGCTTTGGGATTATTACTATGTGAGAGAGAGGTAAAATGTTTTAGAGGTTTCGTCTTCTAAATTAAATCCTCCCAAACAGCCCTGAGTAATAAATCACTGCAGCCCTTAATTATATGGCATGTGATGGTTCATATTTAAAACAAGTTCTTATCCAAGGTAAAACCACCAATCTCCCCTCCGCACGTAAGAATGGTAGACCTGAATGCGCTCAATCATGGATCAGTTTGGGCTGCCTTCCATATGGATACCCAGGAAGATGACTTCTTGCTCCAGTAAAGTCTGGGGCTCCTGCCAGTTCTAAGTCCAAAGTGAGCAGCAGTCTGCCAGGAATGATCAGGCTTAGGTCAGGATCAGAGAGTTGGGCTGGTCGAAAAGATGCAAGAGGCCAACACTGATTAAACCAAATTAAATCTGAAGCATAGTCATATATTTCTGGGTAAACAAACATTGTAATAGAATGACACTTACCCTATTTTCACATCCCAACATCCTGCTAATATAGTTAATGAAGCAGTATCAGAATGAGCATAAGCTACTTCTCCATAGAAACTGTTCTCACTCCAAAGTCATCTTCATTCTAAAATATATTTGTGTATCTTTGGAAAGAAGAAATTCTTAAAAATATCATTACCCTGATATGAAAAATAAAATTTATTACATTATTCATTTCCAAATTTAGAGCCCCTCTCTTTGGGGAGAAGACACGTCTTTAAAATAGCAATTGTTTCTAGAGAACACACATATTTAATTTATATTCTCTCATTCAGTTGCAAACATAATAAAAATATTTTCAAAATGTATTTTTTTTTTTGAGACGGAGTCTCGCTCTGTTGCCCAGGCTGGAGCACAGTGTCCGGATCTCAGCTCACTGCAAGCTGTGCCTCCTGGATTTACGCCATTCTCCTGCCTCAGCCTCCTGAGTAGCTGGGACTACAGGCACCCACCACCTCGCCTGGCTAGTTTTTTGTATTCAAAATGCATTTAAATAGCATGTACTTATAAAAAGTACAGGTAATCTTGATACAAAATTTTTATTCAAACGAACTGAACACAGTGCTTTGCAATTAATAAACAAAATATAAAGTTTTCTGGAACTCCCTTGGTTTTAACTGTGTGAAGAACTCACAAAGGGAAATGTAAATGTAAAGTCCTCATATTTAATCTTCTATTAGGCAACATTAAAAAAATATGTAGCAAAAAATGTACAGTGCAAGTGCACTTAAATCTACTCAACACATTAGAGACTGTGAAAAATTAAAATATATTAGGTATTTTAATATGCAAAGCTGAGTCAAGGACATTAGCCAACTGACCTGATAATACAATAAACTATTTAGAAGACCTTTTATGCCTTGATAAGAGCGTTGGACAAGTTGCATGCTCAAAGTATTTAGCATCACAAATACACTTAGCAGAAAGCTACTCGAGTATTGCTGTCATTTAGGCACTTCTAGAGAAAGAGCTATCATGGTGATAGGTTTTGGTTTAAAAAGGAGGCATTTATGAAAGATGATAAATACTTATTTCACTAACAGATTCAGAACAATTTATGAGGAGCGTGTGTACATAATAGCAACCTTCCCATTTATATTGTTGTGTTAGATTGCAATGGGGAATGAAACACCCAAGATGGTCCAGGAAAATTTGGAAAGACTCTTTGGGCAATAATAATTTGGAGATTCTGATCTCTTTCCTCTAGAAGATCTCACATTTATGAGAATTCTAATGACAAATCACAGCATAAGAGACCAGAGTTTTAATATATTTGTTTATTTCTGTGGAACTAGGCACCACTCATCCAGAGAGAAGGCTATCTTTTAAATAAGATTTCCAGTGAATACAATTTGACAACCCACAAGATAATGTACAGGGGCTGGAATGAGTTGCAAAAGTAGAAAGACAGCCCTTGCCCTCAAAAAGACCTCATATTCTAAAGAGAAACAGTGGAGGAGAATGAGTAAGTATACGCAGGTATACTGACATTTACATAAACACACACACACATCAAAATTCAAGATTTTTATGAACAGTATGTTAGGCTCAATCTGACACATTATGTATCCTCCTCATGCCCAAATAGTAAAGATGTGTTCCTCTCTTAATGTTATAATTTGGTTACCTTTTTTTCAAAGCTCTTACTTATGGGCAAAAATGTAATAGGGTATTAATCTGGTTCCAAAAATAGGAAAGTAAATCGAAAACTAAAACAAATTGGACAGGAGACGAATAACCTAAAGCTAGCAGTAAAATTGAACTTTAAAGGACATTGAAGTCTCAGTGGGTATAACTCTAAATATACCATATGCCTAGCCTAGAGAAACAAATAGTGGCCTCCTCTAAAGAATTGCCATAAATAACAGAAGCTGGGGAATATTTTTTAAAAATGAAAATTGCTGACAACCCAATTTATTGTCAAATGAATTACAAAAATATGAATAATATCAAACAAAGCTCTATATAAAGTATAACATACAAATGGGATTCTCCTATACATAAAATCAAATATATAATGAAGTCACCACAGAGATCTTTCCAAAAACATACACACACACAGACACATACACATAGATAGATAGATAGATAGATAGATAGATAGATAGATAGATAGATAGAGATAGATAGATAGATAGAATGGCTCTGAAGATAATTTCTTTTAAATTTAGGATTTTTCACTATATTATTTCAAAAACTTATGAGTGAGAGAGATGACTTATTACTTATTGTCCTGATCAATTAACTCATGATAAGATATAAAGTATGTGTAGAGAAAAGTGATTCCTTATACATATTTGGTGCAAATGTAAACTAGTAAAGCTATTATGGAAAATTATATGGCAGTTCCTCAAAAAAACTAAAAGTAGCATTATATGATCCAGCAATCCCAATTCTGGGTACTTACTCCAAAAATCTGAAATCAGTATGTTGAAGAGATGTCTGCACTCCCATACTCATTACAGCACTATTTACAACAGCCAGTTATGGGATCAACCTAAGTGTACATCAACAGATGAGTGGATAAAGAAAATGTGGTATAGATACATAATGGGATACTATTCAACCTTAAAAAGAAAGAAACCTTGCCCTTTGAGACTACATGGATGCAACTGGAAAACCTTATAAGTGAAATAATCCAGACACAGAAATAAAAATACTGCATGCTTTCACTTATATGTGGAATCCAAGACTATCAAGTTCACAGAAACACTGAGTAGAATGGTGGTAATCAGAGGCTGGAAGTCGAGGGAAGGGGAGATGATGCTTAAAGGGCACAAAATCTCAGGAGAAATACATTTTACTTTCAATTGAGATATATTGCATAGCATGGTAAATGTAGTTAATAGTAGTGTATTGTACATTTCAAAATTGCTATGAAAATAAATTTTAAGTCAGCATGGTGGCTCACACTTGTAACCCCAGCACTTTCGGAGGCTAACGCGGGCAGATCACAAGGTCAGGAGATTGAAACCATCCTGGCTAACATAGTGAAACCCGGTCTCTACTAAAAATACAAAAAATTAGCTGGGCATGGTGGTGGGCACCTGTAGTCCCAGCTACTCGGGAGGCTGAGGCAAGAGAATGGCGTGAACCTGGGAGGCAGAGCTTGCAGTGAGCAGAGATCGTGCCACTGCACTCCAGCCTGGGCGAGAGAGTGAGACTCTGTCTCAAAAAAAAAA
>NW_016804705.1:137869-143728 GCF_001698545.2 Rhinopithecus bieti
CCTTATACGAAGATTAATTACGTGTACATGTGTCTTTGTAGTAGAATAATTTATAATCCTTTGGGTATAGAAGAAAATCTAGGTAGTACCATTCAGGACATAGGCATGGGCAAGGACTTCATGTCTAAAACACCAAAAGCAACGGCAGCAAAAGCCAAAATTGACAAATGGGATCTAATTAAACTAAAGAGCTTTTGCACAGCAAAAGAAACTACCATCAGAGTGAACAGGCAACCTACAGAATGGGAGAAAATTTTGCAACCTACTCATCTGACAAAGGGCTAATATCCAGAATCTACAAAGAACTCAAACAAATATACGAGAAAAAAACAAACAACCCCATCAAAAGTGGGGAAAGGATATGAACAGACATTTCTCAAAAGAAGATATTCATTTCAAATGTTCTTAGCAGAGAAGAAAAAGTATTTGAGGTAACAGATATGTTAACTAGCCTGATTTAATTTTTCCACACTGTATTCATAAATTACACATCATTTTGTACCCCCCATATTGTCAATTTACAATAAATAAAATTTTTTTTAAGATATAACATACAGATTGGGGTGAGGTTCTTAATTTAGCCACATATATACTTGATATCTGAAATCTCTTTATAACAAAATAAAAGTCAAACTAAATTCTATTTCTGATCATTAAAACTCAGGATTCTTTTCTGAGCATCAAGAAAAACCAAAAAGAAAATATCTTTGGAAAGCTGCAATTGCCTTCTGGAACTCAAAAGTTAGAAATATCCTCTACAGACAGACTTGCCTTTACTTATTGAATTGATGTGATTATTCTTGAACTTTGATTTAATTTCTAGTTTGTACAACTTCCCAGGGGTATAAGTGCTATGTGTTAATAAATTGCTTAGAACAAGTTTCTTTTAAGTCACAACAGGCACCCAAATACTGTTGTGTCATCCCTTCATAAAATGAGTTATTTTTATCTTATTCTTACTCTCAAATATTATAGATATGTCTATACATTTGCCTTCACATACTGAGAATAAAGTCTTAAAGTCAGAGTTCAAATAAAATCCTTTTATTCTCTTGATAATTTCCTAGTTCATAAAATTAGCATATTAAAATGAGTGTTTAACACTAGTGTTATAAAGGCTTAGCTTTCATTGATGGTTTTGAGGAAGATATAAAAAGAATTATCATACATTATTTATAAGTGCTTAATAGTTCTTTTCATTTTAAATGCCCAGAAAATTCCCCCAGGGATGGGCAAATAGTCTTTATACAGAGTATTTCCCTATAAGTCTCCCTCCTGAACATAAACCTGCATTATTTCTTTCTTTGTAAGGCTTATCTCTTCAGACTATCTCTGCTTTAATTATTTCTCTCCTGTTTTCATTAATCATATTTTACTCTCCTGTCACCAAAATCTTGCGAGGTTTTTTTTTTCAACCTTTACATTGATTTTATAATCCTCTGCTTTGTTTTCCCTAAAAGGTTCATATCTTCTTTAAGAGAATAAACTATGGTCATTATTTTATCATATAACCTTAAAAATCAAGACTAGCATAATAACTATGTTCTGTTTTAGAACTTAAACATATCTTGCTGAAATTTTTTTTTAAATTTCAGTGAGTTATATGTCTTTTATAAAACTTAGGGAAAATAGCTAAAGAGATTGGTCTTGAATTGACACATATTATTCAAGTCTGAGCAGTAATAAACATGCTATTAAAATTAATTAAGAAAAGACATGAGATTTTCCTTACATTAAACAGCATGCATAGAGTGAATGGAATTGAGAGGGTAGAAATTCATATTCTACAATTAGTAATAGAAGCATGTGTAGCTATTCTCTTAAGTTTCCCAATTACAGAGGATCTACCAACTCATATTAGACACACTTAACCGGTCTAAAAATTAAAAAAAAACTTTTAACCAAAATCATCTTGTACTCAACTTAGTCAATTGATTAATGTAATATCAGTCCTAATCTAATAATCAGTATGCAATCATGGGAGAAATTTGAGTCCTTTATTATAATTCTTAACAAAATCTTAGACTGTTATATGTACAAAGCCAACTGAAATACTCTAATCAACTTTGATTGCTTAGGATGGCAATTTCATTAGACATGTATATGGAAAGGGATCTATCAGGGTTTTATTTATGAAAATATCTATGATTTTTGAGAAAGCAGGTAGAGAACTAGTTCAAAAGAGATTTATAGACTTGTGGAAGATTTGGCAAGATTGAGAATGAAAAACATTAGGATAAAGTGTTAGGTGAAAGAAAAATAGAACACTATTTTGGAGTTGATGGATAAGGCCACTAATCATATTGCCATGAATGATGTAAGTGATACTCTCCCAACATTATTACTTATGTTTAAATATATATGTGTATATATATACACACACACGTACATATATACATCCCACTTTTAAAATATCAAAATTATAGCTTAAGATCATTTAAAAATCAATTTGATTTGATTTTGTAAATATTATTACTGCTAAGGATATCAAGTTTGTCTCAGCATTATCCAGGAGGGGGCC
This sequence comes from Rhinopithecus bieti, assembly GCF_001698545.2. Taxonomy (NCBI): domain Eukaryota; kingdom Metazoa; phylum Chordata; class Mammalia; order Primates; family Cercopithecidae; genus Rhinopithecus; species Rhinopithecus bieti. Next base: position 140,391 of record NW_016804705.1, read on the forward strand.
AAGCTTCAATTACTAATACTATTATTTAAATTTTGGCCCTCTTAATCCTTCTTCTGAGATTGTGATAACTTTTCATGAGCTCCTTGTAATAAGAAAATGACTTCAATTTCAATGGGAAATAATGATGAGGATAACTTTTTTAGCTTCTTATTTGTTGCTTCATGTACTTTACCTGATTCTTGAGATCCAGTTTGGGACATGGTCGTCCTCCATTGTAAGGTTTTTCTTTTAGCCATTTGGATCGAATTCTCACTCCAATTCCACAAGATGAACTGCAAGACCCCCAACTAGACCAATCGCTTAACTTGCAATCAAATGGGCAGGGTATGACACATTTCTCTTGAATGTAACCTAACAGAAAAAGATTTAAGAGAAGAGAGGAAAGTCTGATTAAAATGTACTGATCAAATTCACTTTCTATTTCCACGATCACAGTTTGGATTTTTCAACAATATTGCTGTAGTGGGTTCAATAATTTTGTACTCAAATAAACAGACCAAAGTTTTAAGAAATAAATAAATATGACATCTGCATTCAAATTTGTGTCATTTTGTTTACTTTGTAGGCAATTTTGGGATGAAAGGAACAGGAAAAAGTACACAGTTCTGGTTTCTGATAAGAAGGAATGAGGTAGCTCAGAGCTAAAGATGGTGCTATCTCCCCTCACTGGGCTTTGTGTTTTCCATCCTATGATTCCTACAATTCACTGTCTGGAAGAGCGATCATAAAAGAGTTCATCCTTCTTAAGGGTCTATGATCTGCAAGGCTTTCACTGAAAAAGATGTTGATTCTGTAATGTGACTTGGGGATGGGAAGAGGAGAGACAGTGCACCACAGATTAGGAAGAGTGGGATATTATTGAAAGAAGACAGTAGAAGAATAGCAAAAAGTTGTATAATAGGATATTGCACTGAAATCAAGAGATGTGGGTTGAAGTACAGCTTTAGAAGTCTTAGCTCTACTTGGCCTTGCTTGAGTCTTCAGCCCACTTCTTGCTACAGTCTTTCTCTGGATAATCTCACTGTTTTAACTGTCACCTCTAATAATCACTATCAAATATATACTTCCAATGCAGATCTCTCCACTAAATTCTGTACCATCTACTGAACCACTCTAATTTGATGCCCAATTTACTGAAAATTCAACATGTATAAAACTGAGGCCACCAATTTCCTAAAAATTTATACTTATCTTGTGTTCCTTTCCCAATTAACTGCAGCATCATCTGATTCCTGTATCCTGTTGTACATGCCTGTATAATCTCTTCTGCTTGACTGTGGGAAGGAACTGTGAATGGGACAGAATGTCTCTCCCATTATTAGGTTATGGTATATGGCAAAGGTGAAGGGAATTTACAGATATGATTAATATACCATATCAGTTAATCAGATTGAGATATACTAGGTGGGCCTGGCTTAATTGGGTGAAGAACCTTAAAAGAGGGACGGGGTCCTTTTTTGTAGAGAAAGAGAGATTCTCCTGCTGGCCTTGCAAAAGAAAATAGCCATGCTATGAAATGCTGATGGCATGGTCACATGACAGGAAACTGCAAACAGCCTCTAGGACCTGAGGGCAGCCTCTTGCTGTTGGCTAGCAGGAACACAGGGCCTTCAGGCCCACAGCTGCATGGAGATAAATTCTGCCAAAAACATGAAGGAGTTCAGAAGAGGAGCTTTCCCCAGCCAAGCCTCTGCTGAGATCTCAACTCCAGGCCACACCTTGATTTTAACCAAGTGAAGCCCTTAAGCAGAGAATCCAGAGAAGCTGTGTCTGAACTTCTGCCCCATGCAAACTGTGAGATAATAAAGGTTGTTTTGAGATGTGAAGTCTGTGTTATTATTTTATGCAACAATGGAAAAGCTAAGAAGTTATCCAAAATAAGTATCTCCAGTTAGCTTAGACACTCCTCCATCATTCTACACAAACATTAAAATGTATCACAAATCCTTATATTAAAACAAACAAATAAGTCCCCTATTCTACAACTCCTTTGTCAGGCCCTAGTTCAAGATCGTACCATTTCTGGCCCAGAATAATGACATATTCTCTCCACAAGTCTGCCTTTGTTTTTCTTAACTGTTCTGTTTTGGTATCTGTCAATTACTCTGAGGGGGAGAAAAAAAAGAACATTTTCTAAAATACAAAATAACTTTTATTACTCCTTTTTTGAAACCTTTGCGAATTCTCCATTGCCTTTATAATAAAATGTCAACACACTTTACAAAAACAAAACAAACAAAACAAAACAAAACAAAACAAAACAGCATTCTTTATAAAGGACTCTAAACAATGGTTTTCAACCTCGTCTGTAAAATCTATGTCCATTCCCCAGGACCAACCATAGACCAATTCTACCTGAATCTTAGATGATGGGACGCAGGAAAGGGTCATTTTAAAACACATTCAGGTGATTCTGAGGCCTGCCTACTAAACTTATTGATCCTCCCACCCTCCCATCTCTTCTATCTTAAATTATATCTACACAGACTACTCCATCTTCTCCACAAGCCTTTGCTTGTGCAAAAATTAGTTATTTTCCTAACCAGCTTAGCCTCCCTGGTTCATTACTTTAACCACTCTCTTGCCAATTTGGTTGATGGCCTCATCCCAGTGTTCTGCCATCCCAGGCTGGAAAAACTTCAGACTTAGTTTCCTCCAACTGTCTTCCTTTTCTGTTCTTAAAACAGTGCTGCCAAACAGAGATGAAGAAAATGCTGATACCACACTGGAGACACTTTAATATGTACTCTATCTTCAACCAATTTCTCACACTGCTTAGCCATTCTTCTGAGTTTTTTCTCACTCTGATTCCACAGACAGCTCTTTCAAACCTCCACCTATTTTCAAACTTCTAAGACCTCACATCTTCCTCACATCTTCCTTCACACAAAAAAGCAAGAAACGGACGAGACTCCTTCAGTTTCCTATGAATGTGTCTGCATGCATTCTCATATTTTTTTCTTCTCTCTTCATATTAACATGAAAAAGGTATCCATTTTCCTATATAAGGAACATTCTTCATTTCCACCCGATTTCTCCCCTGGTCTACAGGCTCTTTCAGAACCTTGTTTCCTTGATTCTTCCTCCTTATCTTTCTCTCTCCCTCCCTCCCTCCCGCTCTCTCTCTCTCTCTCTCTCTATACACACACACACACACACACATATACACACACATATATACATATATATGTATATATATAAAATATTTATATTTCTTTCAGATTAATATTAGAATGACTTTAAATTTCCCCAATAATAGTCATTGAGAAGAGAGAATACACTAAAATCTAAGAGTGATCAGAAGAGATCCTTCTGGAGTTGAAAAAAAAAAAATGCTC
>NW_016804705.1:147785-176081 GCF_001698545.2 Rhinopithecus bieti
AGAAAGAAAGAAAGAAAGAAAGAAAGAAAGAAAGAAAAGAAATCATGTTGTGGTTTTCTCAACATTTAACAATTTGCTGTTTAAAATTTATTTTATGCTTTTTCCTTTTTAACTTTTATGGATACATAATAGTTGAATATATTTATGGGGTACATGTGATATTTTGGTACAAGCATGCAATGTGTAACGATCAAATCGGGGTAACTGGGATATCCATCACTTCAAACATGTATCTTTTATTTGTGTTGTTAACATTACAACTCTTCTCTTCTACTTTTTTGAAATATACAACAATTATTGTTATCTATAGTTGCCCTACTGTGCTATTGAATGCTAGATCTTATTTTTTCTATCTAACTGTATTTTTTGTACTCATTAACCAGCCTATCTTTCTCCTTCCCTCCCTACTACCTTTTCCAGCCTCTGGAACCACCACTCTCTTCACTACTTCCATGAGATACATACTTTTTCAAATCTCCCACATATGAGTAAGAACACCCAATATTTGTTTTTCTGTGTCTGGCTTATTTCATGTAACATAATTTCCTCTATTTCCATCCATATTGCTGCAAATGATAGGATGTCAATTTCATTATTTTTATGGACAAATAATATTCCATTGTGTATATACATATTTTCTTTATCCAGCCATCTGTTGATGGGCACTCAGGTTGATTCCACGTCTTGGCTATTGTGATTATTGCTGCAGTAAACATTGGAGTACTGATACTTTGATATATTGATTCCCTTTCTTTTGGTTGCATACCCAGCAGTGAAATTGCTGAATCATAGGGTAGTTCTATTTTTAGTCTTTTGAGAAATCTCCTGTTTTTCATAGTGACTGTGATAATTTGCATTCCTAACAATTGTGTTTGAGCATTCTTCTTTTTCCATATCCTCACTAGAGTTTGTTAGTTTCTACCTTTTTGATAATAGCCATTTTAACTGGGGTGATACATCTCATTGTGGTTTTGATTTGCATTTTCTCTGATGATTAGTGGTGTTGAGCATTTTTTTATATACCTGTTGGTCATTTGTATGTCTTCTTTTAAAAAAATGTCTATTCAGATGTTTTGACTATTTTTCAATTGGATTATTTTGTTTTTTGCTATTGGAGTTCCTTATATATTCTGGTTATTAATCCCTTATTGAATGAACAGTTTGCAAATATTTTCTCTTGTTCTGTAGGCTGTCTCTTCATTTTGTTGAGTGTTTCCTTTACTGTGAGGAAACTTTTTAGCTGGATGTGATTCCATTTGTCCATTTTTTGCCTCGGTGGCCTATGCTTTTGAGGTCTCATTCAAGAAATCTGTGAACAGACCAATGTCCTGGAGCATTTTCTCAAAGTTTTCTTTTAGTAGTTTTATAGTTTCAGGTCTTATATTTAAGTCTTTAATCCATTTTGATTTGATTTTTGTAAATGGTGAGGGACAGAGGTCTAATTTCATTCTTCTGCTTATGGATATCCAGTTTTCTATTTATGTATTTTAGTACTACGAGAATATAATTGTTTTCTATTTATCTAGTAAAATACACTATACTAAAAGTATCCAATGACTTAAATCAGATTGGTTTAAAGGGCATATTTGTTTGGGAAAGGTGGGGAAAAAATTGCAAAAGTTATTTTAACCTTAGTTCAAGAAAGACAATTTGAGAAGTTAGATCAATACTTTATCATTGCTATGCAGAGAGGAACTGACAATGTTAAACACTTAAAATCTCAATCCATCAGCATGTGAAAATGTAAATCAAAGCAATAGAGTTACCAGTTTGCATTGGTGAATGTATACATTTTCTTGGAAATACCACTCACGAAAAGAAGTTGCATACTCTCAGAAAGATGCTTCCAACCGTTTTTAGGTCTCTATGAGGCCTAAGAGATGATAGTTAAAAAGTGCCTAGGTTATTATCTCTTCTTTGTAGAATTCTGAATTATTAAGAGATGGTTTTGAAAGTACTGCCTACTAGTAGGAAATATTTTACTGCTTTTTATAGAACTCCATCAGCATAGACAAATAAGATTAAATATTATAAATGATGCTAATGTATTGCAAACAAAATATCTCATTTAGACCCACAATATGATAAGATAACTGAAATGTGGCTGATTTACAAGTCATACAATGTTCAAACAATTAACTGACAAAAAAAGTTTTACTAGATTCCTTAAAACCCAATTTTTTTGTAGTACAATAACTTATTAAATTATATTACATCCACCAGGAAAATCATTTCAGTGCCAGCCAGTTTCATTAATTAAATTATAATTCACTAATTCACTGGTGTACTGTATTTTGGATGTAGATGAGCTATTCAAGGTCATCTAGGAAAAGCCTTCATTTTATAGTCAGAAGTAGAAAGGGAACTCAAACTCAGACTTGGTTGAGATAGTTCATTATCAAGTAGAAAAAAATAATTACTATGGCCCAAAATGTTCTCTTTAGTAAAGGACTGATAAGATAGAGAATCAACCCTGCTCTTGCTCTAATTAATTTATATTTGGGAAGAGATAATTCTCATAAATGAGGGAAAAAAATGTGTTATGTGATCAAGTACATATGTTGTATGATACAAATAATGTACACAAATTCTATGACAAAGTGAGATAACATGAATATATTATGGTTTTAATTTTCTAAGAGATTCTTGTGAAAAGTATTTATCATGGTACACACAGGTTTTTGGCTAATGGCTTGACTTGCTTCACTTGCCATAACTAAATGTATCCGTGTTAACCTAATCAAGCAGCCAAATCCTATAAAGAACTGATCTTTGAAATTGAACAGTCCAGGCAATTTAATCACAATGGTATCTCCAGTTGTTCTTATAGGCAGAGCTTCCAACATTAACTTCCTTGTGCCAGGTTCCTCCAGGCAGAGAAAAGATATTTTTCTTAGATGATATTGAGGATATTAGAGACAAATGGAAGACTAGACACAGAACAATCTGAACTCTTCAATTAGGACTGTACATACACTAGCTATTTTTCCCATTACTGCAAATAAGTGCTGTTAAAATTAAAGTGACTGAATGCTTTAATCACATAATAAACTTGGCATTTGCAACACAACAAAGACACGTAGATTTAAATAACCCAATATTACCGAGTAATTCTTAGAACTGTGGCTCCAAGGGCCTATATGAAGTCTCATTACATCTTCTTGCCTTGAGAGAATTTCACCTTAAACTACACCATACTGTCTGTACTTTACATTTTCTCATTTATGAAAGCTGATTTCTGAGCATATCTTGTATTCATTAGGCTATTCCCCAAATATTTCAGGTTCTGTTCCTGGACACTTTACCACACTTTGAAGTTTGGTGTGATCTTATCATTTGTTTTAGCCAATCAAATGTGAGCAGAAATGAAGTGTGTCACCTCCAGGTAGAAGCTTGAAGAGCTGCAGCATAATTTTCCATACTCTTTCTTTCCCTATGCCACAAGGACCAGCAATATTCCAGGTGCTGGCTGCTTAATCAGCCCAGGTCCTTGAGTGATGAGGACTTGGCGCAGTCTCCAGCCAACCCAAGATGGACATCAATAGTGAGAGACCTTGTGGCTTTTAACCACCGAGACTTTGAAGTAGTCTGTTCTGTTTGTTTCTGCAACATTACCGATCCCATCCTGATGGATCAAGCTTGGCACAACAAAGCATCTTCAGAAGGTGAAGCAAAGAGCAGAATGAAACAAATATTTAGAATATTTTGAGAATATAGTGTCCTGAGAAAATACGATTAAGCTATATCAGCAGTTAGCACAGTGTGAATGGCAAATCAAATCAAACGAGGATGTGACTTTGCAAAAAGTTGAGCTTATATATATATATTTCAGGAAAATGTATAATTTATTATTTAAAAAAGGACTCACAATATGGATTATAAATCAAAGTCTAACCTTATGTCATCTGGGATAAAATATTAAATCTCCATAGTTCAATTTCCTTGTGTGAAAATAAAAATGTAACTATGCTTCTCCTTTCTAATTTCTCATAATGCTATGAGGGTCAAAAAATATAAGAAGTAGAATTCTGTGGAAAAAAATTAATATATGATGAAAGTGACATACTAACATTTTACTGCTACTAAAAGCTATATAGCAGAGTAAAATGTTCTTTCATTATTATGTTTTTGGGGCAGGTAATTGATAAAAAATATAATTCTGTAAAGATACTTTAGCAGAAAAATTATAGGGTAATAATTTTCAAATTTGGGTACCTTTCCTCATTCCAGCTCATTTCCATGTAAATTAAAGACTAGGATAACATTGACAAAGTGAGAGATTCTGCTTTGGATCAGTAAATCGTTTCATTCCATGTCTGTCTTTCCAAGTCTGCTGCTACCAACCAACGCCAGATACTCAATATCTCTCAGTTGAACTATTTTAATAGCCCCTTAACTGGGCTGCAGGTTTCCAATTTCTTTCTTCTAATCCATTCCATGTCTGATCAACTGCAATATTAATATCCCTAAAGCACAACTCTACATATGTCATGGCCTAACCTAAAATAAATAACCTTCACAGTGTAGCAGAATTTTGATAAATAGGCATGTGGAAGGCAATCTTGGCAGGGGAGAGACCACAAATTAAATTAAGAAGATGAGAATGAACCCCAAATGTTTATAAGTCAAATATTCTCTACAATAGTTTTTGTTTGAGGAGAAGTATAAATTTGGCTAGGGTGGTGTGAGACCACAGCAGGAGGTTTGCTGGGGAGGCTCAGAAAATTGATTAAGAATTCTGATATAAATTTGATTGTGGCACTGGACTGAGGAAGAGACAGCATGAGATCAGAGCACCTGATTAACAGAGAATCTGAAAATTCTAAAGTGGCAAACGCTTTGCCCTTAGGCTAAAAGACCACTAAATATAATTAAAAATGATATGCATGTTGTTAGAGAACAATATAATGAAACATGATAGGATATTACTTATAATTAACTAGTTGTGACATGTACACATGGCTAATATACTATCTAAATGGAAATGACTACCTTCAAAATGACCAGTGAATCTGCTCTTTAAATAGCAGCTTCATTTCGCAACTGTGAAGACAGGTCTGACACAATGAATCCTAAGCATCAGCAATCACCAGTTTATGAGTAGATAGATGGCTCTATGTGTCTCATGGGATTCAGAAACATATAAGCTTAGAAGAAAAGTATGTCTCTTCTTTTTGCTTTATCTCCTAGGGTCCCTAAAGAAACTCTGACCCGAATCCAGCCACTATATTGGACTAGAACAGATTTACCTACTGCTTACCTGCTTACTTATTTGCTTATTTATTTATATATTTGTATATTTATTATGAGGATAGGAGTGCAAAATTGGGAGATTTCACATAAAATAAACATTTCTGACTTCCTTTGAAAATGCGGATGATCTGGGAACATCTGGGATCTCATTCCAGCATAGCAACAATTGGCTGGAATTGAATAGCAGGACCTCTTCAGATGAAATGTGCCATCACAGTACTCTACAGTCCCTAAACTAAGGACTGCTTTACCAACTGAAACAAGGCCAAAACTTACTCATATGTTCAATTTTAAAAGAAGGTAAGGTGAGGCTATGGTTATTGGAGAGGAGGGTGGATGATACAGAGATCCACCTGTCCAGGCTCACCCTACTCATCACATGAAGAGATCTAGGAAGAGTTGAGTCAAAACTTTTTTAGTCTGAAATCTTCAGAAGGAGCCAGACTCTATACTACCAGCCAGGGTTGGAGCAGGCAAGTCGGCTCTGGAAATTATGTAACGAAAAAGGCATTCTTTAAAATTTAAGAAAAGAAGACAAAATTATAAATGCAAATTTAGGTGCAATAATTTAGAAGAGGATCATGATGATAAAGTTTCTGAAGTTTAAGGTTCATTAGGTGGATTAACTTCTACTGCTATCAGTATTCTACATATTACTACACCAGCATTCATGAGACATCGTGAATACCTAGAACATGAATATCTAGAAATAGATACATGGAAGCATTCTTTATTCAGAGCCTAGCTCCTCCAAAGAACTCTGTGGAACGGAAGAAAGTTCATAATGTAATACAATGTCTGCACAGCAAGCTTCAGAGATGAGAATCCATTTTTCTATTTGCTGGACTGCAGGGTCATCCAGACAATGATTTGTAATCATGAACAATGAAACAAGTTATTATAAATTCTGATTTATAATCAGAATATGGATTACATGACGAAAAAAATTTACCTCCAAAAGTTTTCATTTGCCAAAGAACTGTATCTTTCACGGAGCTAATGCAGAAATCAATGTACAAGAATGAATTCACAGTACATTAACTCCTTGCAAGTTACTATAAAAACCTTTGAACTATCACCAAGGTGTAAAATTAAATACAACTTCCAGTTTTGATTTATACAGCTCTCTGGTAATGGAGAATTTGTTCCATTGCCAATAATTTTGTTTCCTAATGGATTGTGCATTATCTAACCCAGAGATTTAGACTTCTGTTGTCTGCAATTGACAGATATCTTATATATTTAATGATATACCTTGGATGAAGGAATAAAAGAAGAAATAAAGAAAAGAAGTCAAGACATTTCAATTTATTTATTTAATTTTATTTTCTTAAGAAAATTAAATAGCCAGAAATCTAATTACACTAATAGAAGTATCAAGAGACTGTGGATAATCCTAATTCACACAAAGAGAGGGCTTTTGAAACCAGAAAAAAGCATCAAAAGCAACCAAAATATTCCTCTGAAGAAAAAGCAAAAGCAACAGAAAAAGAGGGTTTGTTAGTTTTCTAGAACTGTTGTACCAAGTTAGCAGAAACTTGGTAGCTTAAAACAAGAAAAAAATATTCTCTCATTGCTCTCTCATAATATATGCTTAATTCATTTTGGTACATTCTAGAAGCCTGACATTAAGGTGTCAGCAGGGCTGTGCTCCCTCTAAAGTTTATAGGAGAAAATCCTTGCCTTTTCCAGTTTCTGGTGGCTCCTGGTGGCCCCCTGCTGCGGCAGCATACTTCTAATTTCTGCCTTCATCTTCTCATGGTTGTTTCCCCTTTGTTTCTCTGTCTCAAATCTTTCTCTTTTCTCTTATAAGGATGCTAATAATTGGTTTTGCAGCCTACCCCAAACCTGGTGAGATGATCGCATCTCAAGTTCCTTAATTACATCTGCAAAGACTATTTGCAAATAAGTTCACAGGCACAGGTACTGGGGGATAGAACTTCAACATATCTTTTGCAGGACAAAATTCAACCTACTAGAGAGAGGAGTGAAGATTATAACAAAGAAGAGAATGTAACACATGGACGAGAGTGCAGCCTTAGATACACACCAGCCTGTCCTAGGCTTATATCCCACCTAAACATGAGTTGCTTAAATCCACTAAGCTTCAACGTTATCAACCATCGCAAGGACTATTGCAGGTCAACTCCACCCTCCACCTGTTTTTGTAAATACTGTTTTGTTGGGACAGAGCCACACCCATTTGTTTCTGCATTGCCTATGGCTGCTTTCAAACTGCAACATGCAGAGGTGACTAGTGACAGAGACAGTACGGCTGACAAAGTTGAATATATATACTATCTAGACCTTTATAGAAAATGCTATCAAATGGGGTTAATAACACTACCCATTGCATAAGATTATTATGAGAATCAAATGAGAGCATTAAACGGTATTGACCACACAGTGAGCACTCAGTAGGTGAAAATTCACTGTTTCTATTAGAAAGGCATAGTGTCATGGTAGATAACAGCATGGGCTTAGAAATTTAAAGACCTAAGTTCAAAATCAACCAGGACACTTACTACTTGTGGTGTTACTTTGTGCCTGTCATTGAACCTCCCCAATCTTCAATATTCTTTTCTGTAAAGTGGAGGTAATTATTACATCTACTTCAAATTGCTCTGTACATCAGATGGTCTGGAGCAAGAGGTTAGTCATTTCTGCTACTAGTATTATTCTCTAACAAAGAAAATATAACATATTTAGTGTATGAGATGGGAGTGGGAGTTGGGAAGACAGTTTCATTTTGAGAAATTCCATATTTAAGAGGATCAAATGTCTCAAGTCTTCCCCAAAATGATGTTTTCTCCTCAAGGCCAAAACCTCTGTGGCATGCAGAAAAGGGTAGAGTGCTCATGTGAATTTTTATCTATTTCTTGGTTAAACAAACAGAGTAGGTAAAGATTAACTTTGGTATACAGCAATCAATAGTTCCCTGCTAATTAAAGCAGAATTATTTAAACTATTGAACACAGAGCCTGAAGGCTGGCATCGATGGGGAGGAAATCGTAAGACCTTAAATAAAAACGGTTATATTGAAATCTTTATCATCCTCCCACCCTCACCAATCAGGTTCCTCTTCCTGTGTTCCCTCCCTTGCTCCTATACTAAGGACCAAGCTCTTTGAAATGACTCATAGGGACTTCTCTAATCTGTTGCTTTCATGTCTCTTCTTGCTTTAAAGGTGCATGACATTATGTAACTTCACAATGCTCAACAGCTGGTAATAATTTTGTAAAGTGGAGGTATAATTCAGGACATGTTGAAGACAGCTTCCTTTGTTTTGCCTCCTGTTCTTCACAATCATCTTAGCTTTATAGGAATTTGTCTACAATCATCATCCCCTTAGAAATGAACTTGGAGCAGCGAGGGCATGGGCAAGACCACCTCCTTATGCCAACTGTTTAGACAATAATGGTAATGCATGGGGGGAGTGGGAGACAACGTGATTAGTGAGGATTTTCATTTGATAAGATTTCATGAGCTGTCAAATCAGAGCTTGGGCTGCCAAGGCTACAGCTGTGTATATTTGAAGTATAGCTCTGATCCAGGAAAGTGCTGGATTATTTCATCTGGGATTAGAATGTACTTTGCATTCATCTTTTTAGTATCTCAAAAGATGATTTGGGAAAAAAGACAAGATAAAATCTTCAAGTGTTATTCAAGAAAACTGAGATACTGTAGAAACAACTATGGAATTTCAGGGCACAAATATTTGTTTTGCTGCTATTGGAAATAATTAGGTAAAACTAACCTATACCTAGGTGTGTGCAAAATTAAGTGACACAATACACAAGCCACACAGGTAGAAATTTGGCTCTGGCTTTGATTTCACACCTGAGACTCAAAATCTGGGGGCTTGTCAACAGTACAATTCTAAATAGAGATATGAGAAATGGGAAGCAAAAAGAGAAAGGAATTGGAGAAAGAAAACATTCTCACCATTCAACAGCTACCAACTACTAACATTTTGGTATTTTTGTGTGTGTGTTATTGTTCTTGTTTTATGGTTTGTTCGTAAATTATAGTCATACTATTTTCCTAGCCATCTAGTAATCATACTGTGGCACAAGAGGCTGTTATAAGACTGTTCATAACAGTATCAGTTGAATGGCCAAGAATTGAATGAAGGCTTGCTAATTTATCACTAACGGGAAATAAATGTAAAATGCTAAATAGATGCAAAAGATGGAATACCATGCACTGCTCCCCAAATAAAAACTAATCTACAAACAGCAGCAGGAACAGAGGCAGTTAATACACAGAAGAGGGGATAAGCTCCGGAACCAAATTGTGTGTATGACAAAACAGGCTCTGACATTCTTAGCTGTGCATTCTTGTGCAAATTATTTAACCTATCTGTTTCTTGATTTCCTTATCTGTAACAAAAGAATAAAAATAATATCTAACTGATACTATTGACATAAGAATAAATTAGTGAATAAAGAGAACACTTAAAGATATAGCATATTTTAAGTGCTCAATAAATGTTAGTTACCATTATGTATCAGAAATAAGATGAATATGTATATCATAAATGTAAATTGAAACACAAGCTAAATAATTATATTTATATGTATATATCAGGAATACATATACATTAATATAAACAGATGCAGAGTGAAGTGGAAGGTTATAAATTACATATGAGGGAAGCTAATAGGATTGGGGATACAGACTGAAAGGGGAAATTATGAAACTGAATTAAAAATAACAAGAAGGTGTGCATGGACTGGAGATGAGAACACACAGTAACTCAGATTCTCTCAGGGAATTTTAAATGTGAGATGCAGAGAAAGTGGTAGAAGCATGGAAGGAACTGGAAAGTTAGGCTGAATCAGGAGACCCAAAGACATAGAGTCACCTGAACAACCGAATCCTACAGTGAGGAGTCATGCAGAAGGCAGAAACAGGAGTCACTGTGCATTCCCTCCTGAGACAGAGGAGTTCCTCTTTGCTTCCTTAGCTCCCTGTGTATCCATCCCCGGGCCCCAATACCTGAGACTACTTCAGTGTTTTCTCATTGTTTGAAATTTAAAATAGACTAATAGTATATCAGTTTGATTAGGCACTCAGCAGAGAACATTGCCTGTGGACGTGAAAATGTTCTTTAGTTCAATTTTAGGTGTACAAATATAAGGACACAAAATCTATGATAATGACCTTCAAGGTAACTTTGTTCATTTTCTCCTGCTCAAAGCCCTGCAGTGGACATTGGGTGGGGCTGGAATGGAGAAAATAGTATCTTTAAGATCTCTGTGCATAGTGATTCATCATTGTACTACTTGGTATTACATCAAGAATCTGAAAAGATTTAAAATATTTTAATTGCTTCCAATATGAAACTATACCAAGAGTGGGTTGTGTGAGTCTGAGGTTTTACTCTGGTAAACAGATGTTATGAAACAACATAAGCAAAGTCCCGGGCAGAGTGCCTAACACATGGCATACCTTTAAAAAGTTTGTATCTTTCCCCAAACCTTCCTCAGGCATGGCTCCAATAACCAAAAAAGGATGCCAAAACTTGTCAAGTTAATTAACTGCAACTTAAATGGAATGATATTAGTGGAAAGGAATATAACTAATGAGAAATCTGGGATGTAGCTGCTGGGACATTATAGTCTTAGATATGAGGAGAAGGGGCTAGAGTGAATACAGGTGGTATTAACATATTATTTTCCTAGAAGCAGGCTTTAAAAAAGAAAAAGAAGGATGGACATAAAAAGTAAAGTATTTTCAATGTACATAGTACTGAAGATTACAGTAAGATTTTTAGGTGATGAACTACAATGAGCCTCTTGGCAAACAATTAAGTACATCTTAATGGAAGAAAAAAATGTTTGCAGCTGACATAATTATAGGCTTTAAGGCAACCTTGAGGGAAAGGGAGAACAAATGAACAGGTAAAAGTACAAAACTGAGAACAAGACTTGAATCAGGAGTAGGAGACATATGTTATCATAAGGAGAAAATAACCGTAGAAATTGAACTATCAGTGTAGCTGAAAGTATCTGTAAATCAACACACAAAATATGGAAAACAGACACAGTAAAGCAAAGACCCACCGTGGGAAATCTGTTCTGCAGTTACATCCCCACATTGTCATGCCTGAGTGCTGAATAGCATCACTACCTGAAAGGAGCTATGAGCTCATGAAAGACCCATTCTTTTTGGAAGTTGTGTAACGTGGCATCAGTTTTAAGCCATTGAAATATTATCTTTGCTCAGGAGGTCTGGGCCTAACCAGAGTGCACAGTGCTATACAGCATTAACACAAACCTATGTTAGTGCCTGATTCTGACAAAAATATATGAACATACTGCTAAAGAGCTTCTGAATATTTCAAGAAAGAAGAAATGGGCATCAGGTGTCCAAATGGGCTCCTTTAGATCAACTCAAAGACAGGTATCTAACCTCTTTTGTGATGGGTTTACTAGACTCGTAGAGAAGAAAGGAGATGGTATATGCAGAAAGAAATTTGACAAAAAGTCTCCTGATACCCTCATAAACAAATGTAAAGAGCTAGAGGGATTTTTGTAGCTACCCAAACAATGTTGATTAATGTATCGGTGCCATCCTGAGAGATGTCTTCCTGCAACAAATGCTGAGGGGGAATGCTTGGTCTTACTTTGTCCAACATTTTGATTAACAACTTAGATAAAGACACAGATGGCATGCTTATCAAATTTTTGGATAATATAAAGCTGAGAGTTATGGCTAATATATGAGATGTCACAGTCAAGATTTAGAGCCCTTAACAAGCTGGAGTAATGAGCTGCAACTAAGAATATAAAAAAGAATACAGGTAGAAGCACAGTTCTGCATTACGGTACCCAAAGGGCAACTGAGCATGTATACTCAGAATGAGGGTTACAAAACTTTATATGAGTTCTTAAAAAACAGGCTTCAACAGTTTTTTTAAACTGCATACTGAAAATGCATCAATAGTGATATATCAACAATTGATATATAAGTATTATATCAATACTTATATAAATTAAAGTATACATTTTATTTATTTTAATGTAAATGTCATCTACTGAGCAGTATTTGAAGTGATTTATAAAACATGCACAAAAGCAATATTGAAATGGCCTAAAGAAAGCAGAAAAAATAGGTGGGGTGCGGAGGCTCATGCCTGTAATTCCAGCACTTTCACAGGCCAAGGTGAGTGGATCATTTGAGGTCAGGAGTTAGAGACCAGTTTGGCCAACATGAAGAAACCCGACTCTACAAAAAATACAAAAATTAGCCAGGGATGGCACACACCTGTAATCCCAGCTACTTGGGAAGCTGAGGCAGGAGAATTGCTTGCACCCAGGAGGTGGAGATTGTAGTGAGCCGAGATCACACCACTGCACTCCAGCCTGAGCGACAGAGCAAGACTCCATCTCCAAAAAAAAAAAAAGAAAAAAAAATACATTACAATATTGCAAATATTGTATTCCTATTGGTTCAAGAGACATTTTTGAGCATCTTTTCTGTCCAAAAGAGTGTTATTTGCCTATCATACACCTACTCATCCTTCACTTTTTAGATCACATTTTCTTCCCTAGCGTGGTCTTCCCTGATTCCCCAACTTAAATAAAGTCCCCCATCTTGTTATTATCTTAGAGCACCCTGCTCCTTTTTGTACTTAGGGCTATTTGGAATTACATATTCTATGTATATACTTTCTTAATATCTTCCTCAACTACTAGACTGTATAGAGATCACATCTGTCTTGTTTAATACTATATAGTCAAGGCATAGCAGAGGTTTTGGAATCTAGAAGTTATTAAATATGTCCTATGTTAATGAGTAAATGAGCCAAGAACTAGAGGCTAACAATCTAGAAAGGGAGAAAGACAAGCAAAGAGATAAAGTCTAATATAAATAATACTCTACATTAGTGTCTGACTAAATTGCTGTAAGAGTATAGAAACACACTGGTGAAGTTGAGGAAAAGGCTTCTTGAAGAAACTGACTTGAGTTAGGGCTTAAAATTGAGTAGAAGTTCACCTTAAAAAGAAAAAGACATCAAACTGAGGAAGGAACACAAGCAAAGAAATGGAGTCATGGAAGGACAGAAGGCGCGTGGGGAACTGTGAGAGGAAGTCCATATGGTACACGAAATGTGTGCTTGAAAATGACATTGGGATACTATGTTCCCTTTACTGTCATTTAAGTGGTTAGTGGCCAAATGAAAACATCCTAGGAAAACAGTAGCACAGAAACAAAAGGGGCTAGAGACACTCATATGAGTCAGAAAACAAAAACCCTGGATATTTAGCCTGAAGAATAAAACATTTATAAGTGGAGGAAGCATTATATATTTTTTCAAATTTATGAAATCATCTTATGCCAACAATTTTTATTTTATTTTATTTACTTATTTATTTATATTAATTATTTGATTTATTTTATTTTGAGACGGAGTCTCTCTCTGTCGCCAGGCTGGAGTGCAGTGGCGGGATCTCGGCTCACTGCAACCTCCGCCTCTTGAGGAGGAGAATCAAGCGTTTTCCCTGCCTCAGCCTTGCCAGTAGCTGGTACTACAGGCGCACGCTGCCACGCCCAGCTAATTTTTTGGATTTTAGTTGAAATGGGGTTTCACTATGTTGGCCAGGATGGTCTAGGTCTCCTGACCTCGTGATCCACCCGCCTTGGCCTCCCAAAGTGCTGGGATTATAGGCGTGAGCCACCGCGCCCGGCTGCTGACAGTTTTTAAATTTTTTTTAAAATTTAATGAGGTTAATTTGAACGAATGAATGGAAGGAGCTACTTTTAGGCTTTAAACATAAACATCTTTCCAATTTTACGAGTAGTTCAGCTGAATTTTGCAGTGGTAATAAGCTCTTAGTCAGGGAGGAGGTTTAAGCAGATTCTTCCATAACCATCTCAAATAAAAATATTTCTTACAGTTTTTCTGGTTATCGCTTCCCATTGTCAACATCATTCTTATCACCTATAAGCTATTCCAAAAGCTCTATCTATTCCAAATATAAAATTACAGAAATTTCTTTCTCCTGACTTAAATAAAATATTTCAGTTGTGTTTCCTTCTTACCACTGGAATGAAGACTAAGCTCTAATTTTTCTATCTTGCCCAAATTCCTATCTACGGGGTCTCAGGTGTCATGACTTACAAACCACAAATTCTCATCAGATATGTTTTATTTAACCTTATAAATTGCGACTTACTTTCCAGTCTTACTCTGGCATAACATTACAAGTCAAGGAAGAAAATCAAAATATTTTATTCCAAAACATGTTTCTCTGCCATGTCTTGAAATGGCCCTGCAAAGCCATCTTTTGGGGGAAAATTTTCATCTATAAAGAATCTCTATTAACATAGCTAGATCTTTTTCTTCCAGACCCTCCCAATCCTAAAGAGATTAACTAAGATCTGAATAGGAAACATTTATCATCTATTGTCTTTAAGGGCAGCCACTGTAAGACTTCAAAAGAACCATGGTCTCTACAATCTTTTATCTTAATCTGAACATTCCCTTTCTGTCAATCCCAGGTCTTCAGACAAACTGAATGAATTGTCAACCAGAAAATGTTTAAATTCACCTATAGCCTGTAAACCCCTCTTCCCCACTTTGAGTTGTCTCACCTTTCTAGATCAAACCAATGTATTTCTTAAATGTATTTGATTGATATCTCATGCCTCTCTAAAACGTATAAAACCAAGCGGTGCCCTGACCACCTTGGGCACATGTTTCCAGAATCTCCTGAGGGCTGTGTCATGGGCCATGGTCACTCTTATTTGGCCCAGAATGAATCTTTTCAAATATTTTACGGAGTTTTACTCTTTTTGTTGACACTAGTTATTGTTCTGCTCAGTCCTCCATCCAGAACCGAGTTCTTTGTTTTCCTTTCACCTGCTGGATATTTACCAGTATTAATGTCATCAGCCATCCCTAGCTCACTTTTCTACCTTATTCTGGATTCCTCCGTGTTTCTGCACCTCTGGTCAGTGTCTTCCCTCCCCATCCCTATGGTTGCTGCCTTGTCCCACACTCTCTAGGACCAATGTCACTCTCCTGGCTGGTTTCTCTACTTTTGATTTTATTCGAATCCAGCCTCAACCTTGAAGTCAGAATTACCTTTCTGAAATAAACATGGAATCCTACCATGTATATGCACACATATACACACATTCACACACATTTATAAAATATTGGTACTAGGAATTTTAATTTATTTGGAGTATTTTCTGGAGAATCACTTATAGTGCTAATGCCTCAACTTTCTAAAGCAGCAATGTTCTTGACAGTTGGGGATCTGAAGAATCACTGGGAGAGAGAAAGGGAAGTTAGGGCCAGGGACCCTGAGTTTCTTCCACCCTCAGGCAGGAGATCTTATCCACAGGGCAGCCCTTGGGCAATGCCTCTTCTGATGGGTATGCTAGAGAAACATTGTTGGGCAAATGTGTTTTTACTTCACCAGGGTAAAAAGTGAAGAATTACTGGCCTAAAGCTGAGTTTTGCAGACATCTGAAGCTATTTCTCAGAGAACAGTCCATTTCAAAATTTAACATGTGAAATGTCATGTCTCTTTCAGTTCATATAGCTCATATCCTGTAAGCATAAGGAGGTTATGCTTAGTTTATGTTGATATGTACTTCAGTAATATTTTAAATTAAAATAATTTTTTTTGAGTCAGGGTCTTGCTCTGCCACCCAGGCTAGAGGGCAGTGATATAATCACAGCTCACTGTAGCCTTGAATTCCTGGGCTCAAGTACTCCTCCTACCTCAGCTTTCCAAGTAGCTAGGACCACAGACATGCACCACCACACCCAGCTAAATTATTTTTAAAATTTTTATGGAGATAGGGTCTCCCTATGTTGCCCAGGTTGGTCTCAAAATCCTGGGCTCAAGAGATCCTCCTACCTAGGCTTCCCAAAGTTCTATGATTACATGTGTGAGCCACCACACCTGGCCATACTTAAGAAATTTTATCATAAAAATCGTTTTGTTAACACTGGAGTTCTGTTAGACATGAATCTCTTTAAAAAACAAGGTGAAACTTTACTCAAATTCAGAAAAAAATAAAACCAACTCAAATAACAAAGCTTCTTTAGCATGACAGTTCCTAAACAGGTTAACTCCAATCCACATTTCTAACCTAGTCTTCTATCACCTACATATACCCTAATCACACAGCACTAGTCAATGTTGCCAAACAACAATGAACTCTCATTCTTCAAAGCTCAGATTAAATATTCCTCTCTTCTGAGATGCTGTTTATAAAACCTAAAACCACACCAGAATTTCCCAATGTCTAACGAGAATACTTCATTCAAATTTATCTTTTGGTATGTTTTACATTTAATTAATTTACATGTCTATTGCTATAAGTGATTCTCCAGAAAATCCTCCAAATGAATAAAAATTCCTAGTGCCAATATTTTATAAATGTGTGTGAATGTGTGTATATGTGTGCATACACACACACATAAATAATACATTTATATACATACACAGATATGTTCATATATATATTTGCATTCAACTCTTCTTTTGAATTGTTATTCTTTGCTAATTAGATCTTAAATTGACTTGATCTTTCACAGCTTACTGAGATATAATTCACATATAATTCATGAATTTAAAGTGTAAAGTACAATGTTTTTCATTATATTCACAGAGTTGTACAACTATTACCACAATTTGACAATACTTTCATCACCCCTAAAAGGGACCCTATATCCATTGGCAGTTTCTCCCCATTCCTCCAGTCCTAAGCAACCACTAATCAAATTTCTGTCTCTATAAATGTCTTAGTCCATTCCTGCTGCTATAACAAAACACCTTAAAATGGGTAATTTGTAAACAACAGACATTTATTTCTAATGGTTCTGGGGACTGGGAAATCCAAGATCAATGTACTGGCAAACTTGGTGTCTGGTGATGGTCTTTTCTTCATACAGTAACTTCTAGCTTCCTTCTTACACAGAAGAAGGGGAAAAAAGTGACAAGCAGGCTCCCTCAAGCCTGTTTATGAGGGCTTTATTCCCATGAAGTAATTCACCTCATGAAGGTGGAGTCCTCATAACTCAATCACTCGTAAAGTTCCCACTCTCATACTATTATATTGGGAATTAAGTTTTAATATATACATTTTGGAGGGGCATACACATTCAGACCATAGTGGTAAATTAGCCTATTCTGGACATTTCATTTAAATAGAACCACATACTACTTGGTCTTTTGTGACTGGTTTCTTTTCTTTCATATAGCAAGGTCAAGATTCATCTATGTTGTAGCTGGTATTAGTACATCATTCCTTTAATTACCAAATAATATTGCTTTATGGAGAAACTATACATTTACCATTTGTTAGCAGATAAAAGTTGGGTTGTTTTCACTCTCTAGCTATAAAGAGTAACACTACTAAACGTTTGTGTACAAATTTTTATGTGGATGTGTGTTTATTTCTTTTGGATATATTGTTCATCTCTGTTGGGTCATATGGTAATTCTATGTTTATCTTAGTGGGGAATTGATGATTGTTCAAAGCAGCTGAATCATTTTGTATTCTCACGAGCAATGTGTGAGAATTCCAAATTCTTCATATCCTCACCAACACCTGTTTTTGTCTTTTTGATTACAGTCATTCTAGTATGAATTAGTATCTCATCGGGCTTTGGTTTGTAGTTCCTTAATGACATGATGTTGAGCATCTTTTCATGTGTTTGCTGGCCATTTTTGTATTGTCTTTGAAGAAATGCCTACTTAAATCCTTGGAGCATATATGAAGAATAAAAGGACAAATACCTTTTATTTGTTGTCTTGTAAGAATTCTTTATATATTCTGCATACAAGTCTCTTATCAGATATATGATGTGCAAATAATTCTCCCATCCTGTATGTTGTCTTTATACATTATTTTTTCAGTATTCTGATATAATTGACAAATAAAAATTATATATAAGTATACAACATTATATTTTGATATATTCACATATACTACAAAATGATTTCCAACAAGCAAAATAACATATATTTCACCTCACATAGTTCCCTGTTTTTGTGTGTGGTAAGAATCCTTACAATTTTCTCTCATAGAGAGTTTCAAGTGTATACTATTATTAACTATGATTGCCATGATGTACATTCAAGTACATTAGTTTTACAGAACTTATTAATCTCATTATTGCAAGTTTGTACCCTTTGATCAGCATTCCTCTAATATCCAATCCCTGGTAACCACCAATCTACTCTCTGTTTCTATACATTTGACTTTTTTAGATTATACATATAAGTGAGATCATGTAGTATTTGTCTTTCTATGTCTGGCTTAATTCACTTAGCCTAATATCAAGGTTCATCTATATTGCCACAAATGGCAGGGCTTTTTTTTTATACTGAATATTTCATTACACACACACACACACACACACACACACACACACAAACACACACACAGACACACAAGCACATACCCCACACACCATAATTTATTTATTGTATCCATTCATCTGTCAATAGACATGTAAGTTGTTTTCTTATCTTGGCTGTTGTGATTTGCACTACAATGAACACGGGAGTGCAGACATCTCTTGGAGATAGTGATTGGATTTGATTTGATTTGGAAGAGGGAATTATACCATGAAGTTGGACTGCTGAATCATATATTAGTTCTGTCTTTAATTTGTTAAGGAACTTCCATACTGTTTTCCATAATGGCTAAGCCAATTTACATTCCCACCAGCCTTGTATAAAGAAAGGTTCTATTTTCTTTACAACTCACCAACATTTTTTACTTTTTGACTATTTAAGGTGATATCTTATTGTGGTTTAGATTTGCATTTCTCTGATACAAGTGATGTTCAGCAACCTTTCATATCCTTGTTGGCTGTTTGTATGTCTTCCTTGAAAAAAATGTCTGCTAAGATCCTTTGCCCTTTTAAAATTGGGCTATTTGTTTTCACTATTGAATTGTAGTAGTTTTTGAATATATTTTGGATATTAACCCCTTACTGAATATATGGTATCCAAATATTTTTTCCTATTCCATGGGATGCCTCTTCATTTTGTTGGTGGTTTCCTTTGTTGTGCAGAAACTTTTAGTTCATGTGGTCACTTGTTTATTTTTGCTTTTGTTGCTGGTATTTTTGGGGTCATATCCAAAATATCATTGTCAAGACCAATATCATGGACCTCTCCCTTACGTCTTCTTCGAGTAGTTTTATTGTTTCAGGTCTTACATGCAAATCTTTAAGCTATTTTGAGTTTATTTTGTGTATGATGTAAGATAATGATTCAATTTTGTGATATCCAGTTTACCCAGTATCATCTATCAAAGGGACTCTCTTTTTCCCATTGTGTATTCTTGTTACCTTTGTCAAAGATAACTAGAGCATATATTTATTTCTGGGCTTTATATTCTGTTCCATTGATTTATGTGTCCCTATTTATGCCTGTACCATACTGCTAATGATGACTATAGCTTTGTAATATAATTTTAACTCAGGAAGTGTGGTGCCTCCAGCTTTGTTCTTCTTGTTCAAGATTATTTTATCTATTCAAGGTCTTTTGTGGTTCCATATGAATTGCAGGATTATTTTTTCTATTTTTGTGAAAATTGCCATTGGGATTTTGATCAGGGTTGCATTGAGTCTGTAGATCATTTTGAATAGTATAAACATTTTGACAATATTATTTTGGTCTAGGAACAAACAGGATATCTTTCCACTTATTATGTCATTTCAAGTTGTTTCATTGATGTTTTATAGTTTTCAGCTTACAGCTCTTTCACTTCCTTAGTTTTATTCCTAAGTAATTTTATTCTTAAAATGCTATTGTAAATGGGATTGTATTGTTAATCTCTTTATTGGACAGTTTGTTTTTAGTATATAAAAACACCAGATTTTTGCATGTTGATTTTGTTTCCTGAAAATTCACTGAATTCATTTATTAGTTCTATCAGTTCTTTGGTGGAGTATTTAGGGTATACTATATATAAGATCAAGCCATCTGCAAACAGGGTCAATCTTTCTTTCTCTTTCTTTCTGTTTTTGATATCTTTAACTTATTTTCTTGCATCATTGCTCTGGCTAGGATTTCTAGTACTATGTTAAGTAGAAGTGGCAAAAATAAGCATTCTTGTCTGGCTCCTGATCGTAGAGAAAAAGCTTTCAACTTTTTACCATTGAGTACCATGTTAGCTGTGGGCTTGTGATATATTGCCTTTATTGTGTTGACATACTTTTTTTATATATACAGTCATCCCTCAGAATCTACAGGCGATTCTACAGGGGATTGGTTCCAGCATCCTTTTGTATACCAAAATCTGTGGGTGCTCAAGTACCTGTTATAAATTCTATAGCATTTGCATATAACCTACATATATCCTTTCATATATTTCAAATCATCTCTAGGGCTGGGTACGGTGGCTCATGCCTGGCCAACATGGTGAAACTCCACCTCTACTAAAAATACAAAAATTAACCGGACATGGTGGTGTGTGCCTATAATCCCAGCTACTCAGGTGGCTGAGGCAGGAGAATCATTTGAACCTGTGAGGCAGAGGCTGGAGTGAGTGGAGACTGCGCCACTGCACTCCAGCCCCAGCAATACAGTGAGATGCCATCTCAAAGAAAAAATAAAAAATAAAAATAAATAAATCATCTCTAGATTATTTTTAATATCTACTATAATGTAAATGCTAGGTAAACAGTTATAGAACATGGTTTTATTTGCACAATTTTTATTGCTGCATGGTTATTTTTTAAAGTATTTTTTATCTGTGGTGGGTTAAGTCCACTAATGCAGAATCTTTCAATATGGAGAGTCAACTGTATGCAATTTATTGAGAGGTTTTATTATGAAGCATGTTGAATTTTATCAAATATTTTTTCTTTATCTATTGAGATGATCATATGATTTGGGTCCTTCATTCTGTTAATGTGATGTATTACATTTGTTGACTTTTGCATTTTGAAGCAACTTTGCATCCCAGGGATACATCTCACTTGATCATTGTATATGATCCTTTTAATGTGCTATTGAATTTGGTTTGGTAAAATTTTGTTGAGGATTATTGCATCTACATTTAACACAGCTACTGGCCTATAATTTTCTTTTCTCATAGTGTCCTTTTCTGGCTTTGGTACAAGGATCATGCTGGCCCCTTTATTTATATATTCTTAATGGTATCTTTTACAGCACATACATTTTTAATTTTGATGAAGTACGATTAATTTTTTCTTTTGTTTCTAGTGCTTTGGGTGGTGTAGTACATAAAAAGATTCTCCCTAGTCCAAATCTAGAAGATATACTTTTATGTTTTCTTATAATAGTTTTATAGTTTTAGCTATTACATTTAGGTCTATGATTCATTTTGTTAATTTTTGTTATGGTATAAGGAAAGAGTCAAGCTACATTCATTGGCATATAGACATTCAGTTGTTCCAGCACCATTTGTTAAAGAGATTATTCTTTCTTCATTGAATAGTCTTAGTACACTTGTTGAAAATCAAATCAATTGAGCATAAATGTAAGGGTTTATTTATGAAATGTCAATTCTGTTTCATTAATCTATATGTTTCTCCTTATGCCAGTACCACAGTGTCTTGATAACTGCAACTTTGTAGTAAGTTTTGAAATCAGAGAGTGTATCTCTTTCATCTTTGTTCCTCCTTTTCAAGACTGTTTGACTATTCTTGGTCTCTTGCATTTCTGTATGAATTTCAGGATCAGTTTGTCAATTTATTCAAAAAAGCTACATAAGCTTTTGATATAATCTGAACTAAATAGTAAATTAATTTGAGGACCATTGGTATTTTAAGATAACAATTATTAACAATATTAACAATTATCATCCATTAACATAGCATATCTTTCCATTAATTTAGGTCTTCTTTAATCTTCCCCAACAATGTTTTATAGAGTATAATACATGAAGGTTTCAGAGTATAATAAATTTCTTTAGTTAAATACATTCTTAAGTCTTTTAGCCTGTTTGATGCTATTATAAATGAAATTATTTTCTTAATTTCATTTTATGATTGTTCATTGTTAGTGTATAGACCTATAACTGCTTTGTGACTATTGATCTTATACTCTGCAAATCTGTTAAATTCTTTAGCTCTAATAGCTTCTTTCTGAGGGTGATTCTTAGTATTTTCTATTTATAAGTTTATCTTATCTGCCAATAGATGTAGTTTAACTCCTGGATTTTCAATATAGATACCTTTTATTTACTTTTATTGCCTAATTGCCATGGCTAAAACCTCCAGCATGGTGCTGAATAGAAGTTGAGAATAGACATTCTTGGTTTTTCCCTGATCTCAGGAAGATTGAACTATTTTTTCTTTAATCAAGGTAGAGAAAGAGTTACTTTGCAGCCCTTCATAAGATACCTACTTGCTTTTTCTATGAAGAAAAAATGAGTAATGAATATTAATTTATTAATTAAAACCATTTGTTTGGAAGTTCTGTTTACTTTCTTATTTAGGGTAAAATATATTCCATTTTATTCCAAATAGGTACAAAGAAAGTTGTACATGGATTTCATCATGGGTCCATATTTTATTCCCTGAGAAGGGTCAAAATGCACACTGCCTTCTCTAGAAAGGTTTTCCTATCAAATTCATACAGATCAGGCTATAAGGTCCTAGACATGTCTTCTCTCATTTTCCATTTTCAATCACCAGTAAAGAAATCTTGATTCCATACTTGGGCATAAGTCTGGATTTAGATATATAGAGTATATTAAACCATTTGACTGGTTGAGATCCTGAAATTTTTGTTTCAGTGTAATTAAAAAAAAAAATAAAGTATGGTCTGCCTCAGAGGGAGAAGATATTCCTAAATTTGCAAGCCCCAACACAGTCTTTTATTAGACTATGAATATGTTTACAGAGTATGACTTGTTAATCTTTATAAACTGATATATAGGAAAGTGCCTGATGAAAACTAGATGTTCCATTGATATTTGTTAAAAGTATAAATGAATCCATGAGCAAATGAACCACTATTCCCAATGGATCCTTCCAGGTGACTTCTTGGACAACATGAGCTCCTCAAACATTTTCAGTAGCTGAATTTTCTCTTCAAATGAGATCTCATCAGTAAGCCCTTGTCTCCAGCAACTGCTAAATAGGTTGGAATTAGAAAATACACCATACTGAATAAGCAAGGTAAAGCAAATATGTGACCTGGAGACAGACAAGGCGATGCCCAATACCCTGTAAAAAAGAAACAAAACAAAAGTAAAAGGAAATACTAATTCTATATAAGGTTGTTCAAAAAAATACTCAAATCCCATATTTACTTTCTTCATTGTAACATTTTTGCTGACAATATTTTGTCTAATAGTTTTCTAGATTATAATTCAATTCAATATAATTCACATAAAGTCCCAAGAAAGTAACACTACGCGAATGCTTCAAACCCTTGAGCAAAGTTTCAAATTATTTATCATTTGTACATTTCAGGAGTTTAGTTTCAAAAACATGACAGCCTTCTTAACATATTCTGGTAGGCTGAAAAACATCCCCAAAGATTCCCAGGTTTTATTCCTTGGAATGTGCAAATGCTACCTAATAAGGTAAAAGAGATTTTGCAGATGTGATATTGAGACGGTAAGTGTGGTGTTACAATTTATATTGGTGTTCATCCAGGGTTCCTGGCTTATAACTCCCATAGTCATTGATACAATCTTTTGTCACAATGTTGGGTGTGTTAGGCCTCGGGAAACAGAATCTCTCCAACTTCTCCTATCCTCCCTTTCACCTGTCCCAAGATAGGATTCTAATCTTCTCCAACATTTCTGATTGTGGGTGTTAAGACCCTCCTCAGAGAGGGTCCTGCCCTATATCCTGTGGAAGGAATGCTGACTTCATGAAACTTCCATAAAAACTCAAGAGAACCAGGTTCAGGGAGCTTCCAGATAGCTGAACACATGGAAATTCCTGGAGGGGGGAGTGCTTAGGGAGTGCATGGAAGTTCTGTCCCTACCCCCATGCTCCTCTTGTCTCTTCCTCGGTATCCTTTAGAATAAGCGAGTAAATTATTTCCCTTAGTTCTGTGAACTACTCCAGTAAATTAATCAAACTCAGAGAGGGAGTCATGGGAACCCCAACTTGAAGGTCAGAATTTTCAGAGGCCCAGAGCTACAACTGGTGCCTGGAGGTATGGGAGGCAGTTTTGGGGTCTGAGCTGCTAACCTGTGAGACCTGATATTATCTCCAGATAGACAGTATTAGAATTGAATTGGAGGGCAACCAACTGGTATCTGCTGCTGGATGTGTGGGGGAAAAACTTCCATAGATTTGGTCACAGAAGTATTTTTCTGTGTTGATGATTGGTGTCGTGGTGGTCTGTGGGCAGAGGAAAACACAGTCAGGGTGTTTTCCCTACATCGAAAGGTTATCCTAAATTGTCCTCATAGATCAGGTAGTTGTAAGTGTTTTTAAAAGAAGGCGTCAAAAGGTTTGCTGCAGAAGAAGAACCCAATGTGACATTGAAGCCAGATGCTATGCCACCGGATTTAAAGACACAGGAAGGGGCCATGAGCCAAGGAATGTAAGGAACGCAACTCTAGAAACGGGAAAAGGCCAGGAAAAGCTTTCTTCCAAAGCCTTTGGAGTGAGCATGGCCCTGACTACACCTTGATTTTGACCTAGTGAAACAGATTTTGAACTTCTTACTTACCTTCAGAACTATGAGAGAATAACTGCACTGTTTTATGCCACCAAGTTTGTAGTTTTGATAAAGTAGTCATAGGGAACGAATTCACATATGTAAATTAAAATTAGTTATTCATAAGCATAATTTACGATCTGTGTTTTGTGAGCCATTATTGAGTATGCGTGATGTGCTGACACTTCGCCAGCTGTTTGTGATGATAGAGTGATGAAGTGTTCATGGTCCCTCTCTCAGGGGGCACACAGCCCTCTGTGGCAGCATGGATTAGCAGTAAGATAGGTAAAATAGGAGAAGTATAGGACCGAGAACATATATCTTGCTAACAAACATTAAGCAGGCAAGCTCTGCTCCTAGTTGGTTCTAGGGTTTGGGGAGTGGGGAAAGGGCTGCCGGGCAAGACTGCCTGTGGTTTTTCAAAAAGGGTGACATTTCTAATACATGTTCAGAAAGGTTATTAGGAATCAACTAGAGAATTAAGTTGCAAATTAAATTAAATTAAAATCACAGCCGGAGGAAGGTAGATAGGTACAGAAGGCAAAAGAACCCTGCCAATAAATTGTGTATATTGAGATATTCTAGAACCCAGGACTGCTGGAGTTCAGAGTGGGGTGGATGAAAGATGAGGCTTCAGGGATCAAGGTTAAAATCAAAACCACAGTAGATATCATCTCACTCCAGTAAAAATGGCTTTTATCAAAAAGGGAATAGCAGATGCTGCTGAGGATATGGAGAAAGGGGAACCCTCGTACACTGTTAGTGGGAATGTAAATTAGTATAATCATTATGAATAACAGTATGGAGGTCCCTTAAAACACTAAAAATAGAACTACCATATTATCCAGCAATTCCAGTACTGAGTATACATCCAAGAGACATAAGGTCAATATAGCAAAGGGGTGTCTATACTCCCACTATTTTCAATAGCCAAAATATGGAATCAACCTAAGTGTTCATCAGTGGATGAATGTATAAAGCAAATGATAATGACAGGAGGCAGACAAATCCTAAGCAGACAGGGACAGGTCCCCGGTGAAATCTGACCTTGAAGCTGAAGACAGTCCTGGGTAAATCCTTGGAACAGACTGAGAACCTCTCTGCCTGTTTGCTGTGCTTTTGTCTGATTGATCCCCACCCTTCACCTATTTTACATATACCTACCCTTTCCTAATTGGTTTTCTACACTTTTGTGCCCACCTTTGAGTGGTGCCTTTGTTTTAGCCTCTTTTTGCATACTCAAACCAATCAGTACACACTCCCCATTCTGAGCACATAAAAGCCGTGGACCCAGTCACACTGAAGGAGAGATGACCTGACTTCAGGTAGGGGGCACCTTTGCATCCCATCTCTCCAGAGAGCTATTTCATCACTCAATAACATTATTCTCTGTCCTTTTCACTCTTCCATTGTCAGTGTGTCCTCATTCTTCTTTGATGTATAGGATAAGAACTCAGGACCTACCAAAAGTGGGGCTGAGAGCTCAGCTGCAGTGGCTGCAGGATAAGCACCAGAGTACAAGCCAGGCACAGCCTGGCAGGCTGGGTAGATGGTGTGTCTCCTGCAGCAAAGCTGGCAAAGGGGCCAAGAAATATCCTGTGTCAAAAATGTGGCATAGCTGGGCACGGTGGTTCATGCCTATAATCCCAGCAGTTTGGGAGGCCAACACAGGTGGATCACCTGAGGTCAGGAGTTCAAGACCAGCCTGGGCAACACGGTGAAACCCCATCTCTAGTAAAAATACAAAAATTAGCTGGGTGTGGTGGCAGGTGCTTCTAATCCCAGCTACTCGGAAGGCTGAGGCATGAGAATCACTTGAACCCAGGAGACAGTGGTTGCAGTGAGCCCAGATTGCACTAGTGCACTCTAGCCTGGGTGACAGAGCTAGACTCCATCTTAAAAAAAAAAAGTGAAATACATACACAATGGAATATTATTCAGCCATTACACAGAATGAAGTCCTGTCATTTGCAGCAACATTGATTGAACTAGAGGTCATTATGTTGAGTGAAATTAGCCAAGCATAGAAGGACAAATATCACATGTCCTCACTTATATGTGGGAGCTACAAAAGGAGATGTCATAAAAATAGAGAGTAGATTGGTGATTAACAGAGGCTGGAAAAAATAGCAGGGATGAAGAGAGGTTGATTAACTGGTCCATATATATACTTAGGAAAAAATAAGATCTGGTTTTCAATAGATCAGTAGAGTAACTCTAGTTAACAATCTATTATACATTTCAAAATATCTAGAAGAGGAATCTGAATGTTTCTAGCATAAAGAAAAGATATTTAAGGTGATGAATATTCTACTTAACCTGATATGATTATATAAATGTTTCAAATTATCAATTGTATGCAGAAAATATGTAAATCTTGTATACTGATTTAAAAAAAAAAGGAGGGTAAAATCATGAATGGTGTGTATCCCATTCTAAGAGGTCTGGGCAATGGGTTGCCATTTGAGGGTTTAAAATCTATGGGAGTGATAATCAGATTTGCCTTTAGGAAAGATCCTTCTCCTTGTAAAGGGAGAAAGGCTGGCAGGAAGAAGGACTGAGTGAGGACAGTGGATGGGTCACCACTGCAGTGATTCTACAAGAAACGTAAGGCAGCCTGAACTAAGGCAGAGCAATGGGGCTGGAGAAAAATGGACAGAAGAGAGAAACAGCTCCAATGCACCAATATTATATGAAGTTTATATCTATGGTCATGTTGAAACAAAAATAGCAAAAGAGGCAAAATCACAACATGAAAACATGGAAACATATTCTTTATCTTGTCAATGCAAATGTCCTTGGTCCAAACACTATTATTCTTCCCCAAGTGGTGAATTGAAGAGCCTTTCAATGTCTTAGTAAATAAACATAAAGGTGTAAAGGATCTAAGCAATGAGTCATTTGGCAAGAATTTCAGATGACTAGAAAGTTTCTATTTATTTCTGGGAGGGAGGGTATAATATAATTATTCAGTCCCTTCCATGAACTGGACTTATGAAGACTGCTCATAATAGATTAATATGTGTGTCCTGTCTTTGATATCCACAAATCTTTGCCAGGACACTTCATATATAAAATGCTCCTTAGGCCAGTTGCAGTGGCTCATGCCTGTAATTCCAGCAGTTTCAGAGGCCTTGGTGGGCAACATAGGGAGATCTCACCTCTACATAAAAATAAATAAATAAATAAATAGAAAATTAGCCAGTAGTCTTAGATACTCAGGAGGCTGAGGCAGGAGGATCACTTGAGCCCAGGACTCTGAAGTTACAGTGAACTATAATCATGCTACTGTAATCTAGCCTGGGCTACAGAGGAAACTTGGTCTAGAATAAAATAAAATAAAATAAAATAAAATAAAATAAAATAAAATAAAATAAAATAAAATAAAATAAAAATAAAA
>NW_016804705.1:176469-179537 GCF_001698545.2 Rhinopithecus bieti
TAAAATAAAATAAAAATAAAAACAAAATAAAATAAGACAAAATAAAGTAGTTAATTTTGAACCTAGACTTAGAATCAGAAAAAAAGCTATCTTAATCAACTTGATTAATAAAGATATAATTTTCAGTCCCAAGCATGTTCTCCCAGCTCAGCCAAAATAAACTTATTCATATAGAGTTGTAACAGTAGTATTTCAATATGCAAAATTCAACACATACACAGAAAATCTAAACTTTCTACATGTATTAATATTAAATTCACTTTTCCAGTGATTGCAAACATGTAAATATTTATTCCTTAAATCCAAAAAGAGATTCTTTATGAGGATTATTATTTTGCTTTATCTTCTATCTATACCTACTTATGTATTACAGTAAATTAATGAAATTATAATTGTTAAATTGCAAATGCTAAATTACATCTGGATGATATATTAATGAAAATCATTAATTGCCTATTAAATCATTTATAATTTATCTAGAATCAGATAGAAAACAGATTGCACTTTCGTTTCATAATTTGATGAATGAAAGCTTATTCACATTTTTGTCATTGGATCACTTGAAAAATCATTCCTTCTGCATTCTTCCATTGTTTCAAAAACATTGCTTATCCACTAGTAGCAATGCAATTTCATTACCTCTATTCCCAAACTATACATCGAGGGCAAAATAGAACAAGGTTTTCTGTGCTCTTTGTGTGTTACACAGGTGGCTTCTCTATGGATCTGCTTTTGTTATACACAGCTGTTCTACCCAAAGGGCTGTTAAAACATGTGCATACACTGCACACACACTTCAGAACTTGTATATGGGCATATGTGTGTTGACTCCTGTCTAAACTAGCCTTTCCATTCATTCAGCCAACAGATACTGAGAGCCTGCGTGGGGCCAGAGCCTGGGATAGGTATGGGGGATGGAGAAGTGAACATGATTCAGTCATGAATTTCAATGAACTCTCAAATTAGTAAGAAAAAGAGAGATCTACATGGATTTTTAAAAGTTAAATGTAGTCCTAAAAAGAAACACAAGAGTGGAAGAAGGGGAAATACTTTCTGGAATGGGTAGCACCTGATCTTAACCCAGAGAATGAAGAGTCCCATGAGGGGAGGAAAAAGGGCATGCCAGGTGAAGTACATCCTCATGGAAGTCCTTGAGGGTCCAGTTGAGGAGCTGCTATATAAAGAAGAGACCAGGAAGGACTGCAAGCAGGCCGATGGCTTGGACACATTTTCATGTCAGTGTGATGGCTGATGGCTGCTGGCATGACAGATAGCAGGTGGATAAGTCAAGACAGAATAGCATAACATCAATATGTGCAGAGGATAGCAAAAGGAAAGGAAAAGACGACACATACTTTGGAGACAAAATTACCAGAACCCGATGATTCAGTCATGTTTTCCAAAATATGTTTTGAAAGTCTATGAAATTTCTGACACATAGGTGCTGTGGATACAGCAGTTGAAAATAAATAAAAGACATTTAAAAATGTTTCCACTCTTCTGGAACTTTGCAATATACTGGAGGGAGAGACAATAAGCACTCATTTCTAAAAAGTAAATATATAATGTGTCAGTTGGTGATTAAGTGCTATGAAAAAACATAAAGACTGGCAAGGGAAACAGGAATGATGAGGTAGATCAATTATTAGAGGAATCGGAAAGACTTGATATGAGGGGATATTCAGCAGAGACCCGAATGAAGGGATAGATGAAGGCAGGGCCAGGGAGAGATAAAATTCAGTGTATTGGCATTCTGAAGTACTTTTTTGTCCTGTTCTTTGAGGGGGAAAAAAAAAACAAAACACTGATATAAGAAACATGGTTGGAAGTGGCTCACCTCAAGGATCTTAATTTTGTCATGGGATATTTTGTTGCCCAATTTAGGTAGTCCCATCACTGGACCTGTTGTCATACAGATGGAGACGACACCATGCACTTTTGCATCAGGCAGTGATGGAACTCATTAAGAGCCAATAGGGGTTGACAGAACGTAGAGACAGACTCCATTCTAAAGTTTTTTTAAAAAAATAAATTGCAATTTAATATTTCTCCTCACCGTGATATTCCCAAAGCCAAGCAGACTCGGCTGTGATTATCTGTGGTTTGAGTTATCCATGGAATCCATTAGTACGGATAACTCAGAATTTATGCAGTTGTGTTCCCACAGTTATGTATATCCAGTAGGGGTCATATGGAACATATTATGCTTGATGAAGAATAATTATCCTCATGAGAAGTTTCCCTGATGTCATCGTGGAGAATCCTGCTCATGTCTAAAATGCAAATAGAAGACAAAGTCCAAGTAAAGATTTAAAAGGGGGAAGCACTTACCATTTTTATTGGGAGATCCAGATTTAGGTCATTACCCTGTGCCTCAGTTTGCCCATGATAAAATGTATTTTTTTTTTTTTTTTTTTTTGAGACAGGGTCTTTCTCTGTTTCTCAGGCTAGAGTGCAGTGGCACAATCTCGGCTCACTGCAACCTCCGCCTCCAGGGTTCAAGTGATTCTCCCACCTCAGCCTCCCATGTAGCTGGGATTACAGGCGTGTGCCACCACACCTGGCTAATTTTTGTATTTTTAGTAGAGATGGGGTTTTGCCATGTTGGCCAGGCTGGTCTTGAACTCCTGGCCTCAAGTGATCCATCTGCCTTGGCCTCTCAAAGTGCTGCAATTACAGGTGTGAGCCACTGCACCTAACCTATGATGTAATTCTTAATAGTGAGCTAATTCATATACATATATATGTATAGTTAGAGGCAGGGTCTCATTCTTTCACACAGGCTGGACTGCAGTGGCACAATCATGGCTCACTGAAGCTTTAACCTTCCACAAACTCAAGTGATCCTGCCACTTTAGTCTCCCAAATAGTTGGAACCACAGATGCATGCCACCAGGCCTGGCTAATTTTTTATTTTTTCTAGAGGTAAGGCCTCCCTATGTTGACCAGGCTTGTCTCAAACTCTTAGGCTCAAGCAATCCTCCTGCCTATGCCTCCCAAAGTGCTGGGATTACAGGCATGAGCCACAGTGCCCTACTCCAATTCACGGAGATGTATATATATATATA
>NW_016804705.1:183149-199883 GCF_001698545.2 Rhinopithecus bieti
TATACACTTTTTAAAACTATGCCTTTATTAGTAACCATTAAAACTAGTATGTATATATATACTTTTTAAAACTATGCCTTTATTAGTAACCATTAAAAGATTTTTTTCCTTTGATAGACAAGTATATGTCATATCCCTAGAGGTGACACAATGAGGTATTTTCACTTGCTATTTGAAAAAAAAAAACTGTTTTGAAAATATATACTGTGAAAGTAGATTAATACAAGTATCATAGAAGTTATAAGGCTACAGTAAATTTTGATTAAAGCACGATTTTCATTTGGTGAAAGTCTCTTAGATTCCCTAATAGCTTTTGCTATGGCATTGCAAATTGGTTGAATTACAAATGTCTCCTCTTGTTTCAAGATGTTTTCATTTCTAATCTGAAATGATTATTTTCTCAATTAAAAAACTCTCCATAAATTCATGCAACATTAGGGATGAGTGATAGATAACATATAGAAAAGATGACTTGTGTTTGGAATAATCTTGCCAATTCTATCTCTAAATTACATCTTAAAATTACTTCTGTATTTCTTTATTGCCACCACCCTAGTCTAACCTACCATCATGTCTCTCCTTGATTAACTACAGGAGTTTCCCAGCAGCTTCCTTACCCCCTTCAAGTCAGTCTGTAGACAGTAGTCAAAAGTGATCTTTAAAATCTCTAAATTGGATAACATTACCCACCCTACTTCCAAGCTGATGACTGCAGTTAAATTATATCCATATTCCTT
The DNA here is from genome assembly GCF_001698545.2 of Rhinopithecus bieti. Lineage (NCBI taxonomy): Eukaryota > Metazoa > Chordata > Mammalia > Primates > Cercopithecidae > Rhinopithecus > Rhinopithecus bieti. Next base: position 183,887 of record NW_016804705.1, read on the forward strand.
GGCTTGTCTCACAAGATTCCACATACTTCTTCAACTTCACTTCACACAGCTCTCTCCTCACTCTCTACGCTCAGACCACAGGGTTTTCTTTTATGTCTAACACATCTTTCCTAGCTTTTATCTTCTGGACACCCCACTAACTAAAACAACCTTGTTATGTGCTTTGTGCATCTGTCTCCTTCTTACCCTTCACATCTTAGATTTATGTCACTTCAGTGAGGCTTCCCTAAAGTCTATCAAAAAATTTTCTATTCAGCATCCTCAGAGCTAATCAAAACTTGAAATTCTTTTTATGTATTTTTTTATTTATATCCCCCACTGGACAGTAAACTCCACAAGTTTCTGACTTCCCCTTAACTGTACACTCAAGTCATAGATGTCCAGGTACATAGCAGATGGTCAATAAAAACGTTTTGTTCAAATGAATGAATAAACCAATGCGCACATACAAGCTGAAAAGAAAGATTAGAGTCACCCTAAAATGGGTCCATTACTTTCTTGTGATGTATTTAATGTTTCTGAAAGTCAAATCACTTAAGAAATTAATGTAGACTAATCTAGGAAGCCTATATAAAGCAATGAGAGTATTAATTTAAAAGTCATTAAATCTCATTGTATATCAACTCACTCCTCGCAACTTGTTTAATTCTACAAATTATCACAGGCCTATTCCTGGCAATACACTACTCACCAGATACTTCCTCCACTTTCTCCTCAATTGCACATATCACTCGAGATGTAAACTACGGCTGAACTATTCGCTATCTCCACGCTAACGGTGCCTCTATGTTCTTCATCTGTCTCTTCCTGCATGTGGGCCGAGGCTTGTATTACAGCTCATTTCTTCTTCTAGAAACCTGAAACATTGGCATTGCGCTCCTACTTATAACCATAGCAATAGCTTTCATAGGCTACGTACTCCCATGAGGCCAAATATCATTTTGAGGTGCCACAGTAATTACAAATTTATTATCAGCAATTGCGTATATTGGAACTAACTTCGTTCAATGAGTCTGAGGCGGATACTCTATTGACAATCCAACCCTCACATGATTCTTCACCCTTCACTTCACCCTACCTTTTATTATCGCAACCCTCACAGCTCTACACCTATTATTCCTACACGAAACAGGATCAAATAACCCCTGCGGAATCTCCTCCCACTCTGACAAAATCACCTTTCACCCCTACTACACAAAGATATTTTAGGCCTAGCCCTTCTCATTCTCATTCTAATAACACTAGTACTATTCTCACCTGACCTTATAAGTGACCCAGATAATTACACTCCAGCCAACCCACTAAGCACTCCCCCACACATCAAGCCAGAATGATATTTCCTATTCACATACGCAATCCTACGATCTGTCCCTAACAAATTAGGAGGGGGATTAGCACTCCTCTTATCTATCCTCGTCCTAACAATCATACCTATACTCCACAAATCCAAACAACAAAGCATAGCATTCCTCCCACTTAGCCAATTCCTATTATGATCCCTAATCACAATCCTACTAACCCTTACCTGAATCGGAAGCCTACCAGTAAGCCAACCCTTCATTATTATAGGACAAATAGCATCCATTATATATTTCACCACAATTCTAATCTTAATACCACTGGCCTCCCTAATCGAAAACAACCTACTCAAATGAATTTGCCCTTGTAGTACAAATCAAAATACCAGTCTTGTAAACCTCTCCCTAGGGCAACTCAGAAAGAAAGCACTTAACTTCACCGCCAACAACCGAAACTGCCATTCTAATTTAAACTACTTTCTGTATTCTATTGGTGTGCAACCTTTAAAGAGTAACTTAAATACTAATCTATTTTAACACGCCCCTATGTAATTCGTGCATTACTGCTAGCCAACATGAATATTATATAGTACTATAAATGTTTAACTGTACATAGCACATACTCTTACATATTTACTAATCATCCTCCAAAACATGCTTACAAGCAAGAACCCTAATAGATCCATCAACTATAGTACATAACCCCAAGATCCAAAGACCCAGTATGACCCCTAGAATATCAACCGACCAACACGTCATTTACTGTACATAGCACATCACATCATTTACCGGACATAGCACATTTCAGTCAAATACTTTCTCGTCACTACGGATACCCCCCTCAGTTAGGTGTCCCTTGTTCACCATCCTCCGTGAAATCAATATCCCGCACAAGAGTGCTACTCTCCTCCTTCTGGGCCCATAACTCGTGGGGGTAGCTATAGTGAACTGTATCCGGCATCTGGTTCTTACCTCAGGGCCATAGAACTAAGATCGCCCACACGTTCCCCTTAAATAAGACATCTCGATGGATCACGGGTCTATCACCCTATTAACCAGTCACGGGAGCTCTCCATGCATTTGGTATCTTTTATCTCTGGTCTGCACGCGACCCTATCGCAGAAAGCCGGTCCTGCCACATTACATGCTGCAGCGCCTGTCTTTGATTCCTAGTCCATACCATTATTAATCGCACCTACGTTCAATATCCTAGCCCCACATAAATACCACAAGGTGTTATTTAATTCATGCTTGTAAGACATATTAACGACTAACTACACAACACGCCTCCGTTACGCTACCAAAACCACAATAAATTTTATGCCAAACCCCCCATCCCCCATCTCCGGCCTTCACCCCATAAATTCACTTTTGCCAAACCCCTAAAACAAAAGCCTTAAGTCAACCTGGCCAGAGCTTGCATTTTCATCTTTTAGTTTGCACAACTTCAACTGCCATTCCCTCAACTAATAAAAATTTACTTCACCCTACCACTCTTGACTCCATTCTCTCTCTCTTTTCCCAAATATTTACACAATACCAAACCCACACCCTTACCACCACAACCCCAAAGACAGCATTTCATAATTATCTGTCTTTCCATTTATGTAGCTTAATATACCCAAAGCAAGACACTGAAAATGCCTAGATGGGTCTGCACACCCCATGAACAGAATAGAAAGGTCAGGTTTGATCCTGGCCTTTCTATTAACTCTTAGCAAGATTACACATGCAAGCATCCCCACTCCGGTGAAGACACCCTATAAGTCACCATGACTAAGAGGAGTAAGTATCAAGCATGCACAACGCAGCTCAAAACACTTTGCTCAGCCACACCCCCATGGGAAACAGCAGTGACAAATCTTTAGCAATAAACGAAAGTTTAACTAAGCTATGCTATATTCAGGGTTGGTTAATTTCGTGTCAGCCACCGCGGCCATACGATTAACCCGAGCTAACAGACACCGGCGTAAAGAGTGTTTTAGATCTAACACAATAAAGCTAAACTCCATCTAAATTGTAAAACCTTAGCTGATGTAAAATAAACTACAAAAGTGGCTTTAAAACTTCTGAACACATAATAGCTAAGACTAAAACTGGGATTAGATACCCCACTATGCTTAGCCTTAAACTTCAATAGTTAGAATAACAAAACTACTCGCCAGAACACTACAAGCAACAGCTTAAAACTCAAAGGACTTGGCGGTGCTTCACATCCCCCTAGAGGAGCCTGTTCTATAACCGATAAACCCCGATCCACCTCACCATCCCTCGCTCAGCCTGTATACCGCCATCTTCAGCAAACCGTAACAAAGGTCACAAAGTAAGCACAAACGCCCACACAAAAACGTTATGTCAAGGTGTAGCTTATGAGATGGGAAAAATGGGCTACATTTTCTACCCCAGAAAATTCTACAATAACTTTTATGAAATCTAAAAGTCCAAGGAGGATTTAGTAGTAAATTAAGAATAGAGTGCTTAATTGAATTAGGCCATGAAGCACGCACACACCGCCTGTCGCTGTCCTCAAATATATTTAAGGACTAACTTAACTAAACACCCCAACATTTATACAGAGGAGATAAGTCGTAACATGGTAAGTGTACTGGAAGGTGCACTTGGATAAAACAAGGCATAGCTCAATATAAAGCATCCGGCTTACACCCAGAAGATATCAGTATCACTTGATTGCCTTGAGCTAACACTAGCCCCCAAAAATCTAATCAATACTACTACCAAATTAGTATATACTAAACCATTTACACATACAAAAGTATAGGCGATAGAAATTTTACCTAGGCGCTATAGACATAGTACCGCAAGGGAAAGATGAAAAAAAATTAACCAAGCACAAAATAGCAAGGACTCACTCCTATACCTTTTGCATAATGAATTAACTAGAGACCATTTCGCAAAGACAACGAAAGCCAAATTCCCCGAAACCACACGAGCTACCCAAAAACAGCTAAAAGAGCACACCCGTCTATGTGGCAAAATAGTGGGAAGATTTTTGGGTAGAGGTGACAAGCCTACCGAGCCTGGTGATAGCCGGTTATCCAAGATAGAATCTTAGTTAAACCTTAAGTTTACCCGCAGAACCACACAATCCTCCTGTAAACTTAATTGTTAGTCTAAAGAGAACTCCTGTAAACTTAATTGTTAGTCTAAAGACAGCTCTTTAGACACTAGGAAAAACCTTGCATAGAGAGTAAAAAATTTAACTTCCATAGTTGGCCCAAAAGCAGCCATCAATTAAGAAAGCGTTCAAGCTCAACATCAACTACTTAAAAAATCCCAAGCATCTCACTGAACTCTCCACATCACATTGGATTAATCTATTACACAATAGAAGCAATAATGCTAGTATGAGTAACATGAACATCTTCTCCACCGCATAAGCCTAAATCAGACCGAAATACTTCACCGATGCTTAACAGCCCAATATTAATAAATATAAAAAAGCCAGTATCATTTGTACTGTTAATCCAACACAGGCATGCATTTAAGGAAAGGTTAAAAAAAGTAAAAGGAACTCAGCAAGCCTAGCCCCGCCTGTTTACCAAAACATCACCTCTAGCATTACCAGTATTAGAGGCACTGCCTGCCCAGTGACACATGTTTAACGGCCGCGGTACCCTGACCGTGCAAAGGTAGCATAATCACTTGTTCTTTAAATAGGGACTTGTATGAATGGCAACACGAGGGTTCAACTGTCTCTTACTTTCAACCAGTGAAATTGACCTGCCCGTGAAGAGGCGGACGTAAAACAGTAAGATGAGAAGACCCTATGGAGCTTTAATGTATTAATGCAACCAAAACCCACATAAATCTACGGACCCAAACTACTACGCCTGCATTAAAAATTTTGGTTGGGGTGACCTCGGAGCATAATTAAACCTCCGAATAATCTATGCCAAGACTAGATAAGTCAAAGCGCAATGCCCGTAATTGATCCATAATTGATATGGGCATATCTTAAATAAAGATAGCTAGCTTGCTGGCAATAAAGAAGATCTATCATTTACTTAGTTTGTATACTATAATTGAATTTGAGTTTCTGGTATTACTGAGAACATTTATTAGTACACAAAACTTTGATGACTAAGACCAACATCTACCCATTTATTTCTAGACTTGTTTATTCTTTTAAAAGAAACTAGTAAAAAAAAGAAAACAGAGCAGGAAATTCAGAAGCTCCATTGTAATGATTGCTTTCAGCCTGTTTCACCAACTTTCACCCCAGCTGTATTTAACCTCCACTCCTTTTTCCATACACCCAGATCTTTCAAATTCTCCCAATTAAGGTTCAAAAACAGTATTTTCCTGGATTAACATCTCACAAAACTCTCTGAGATTGTCTCTGTTTTTTTTTCCTATAGGTTTATTCTATTAACTTGGGTATACTTCTACTTTATATAGTGAAACTTTTAAAATCAACTTTTTCATTGATTTTTTTTTCTCAACTACATTTGAAGACACTCAAGTTCTGATGCCTTCTATGTATATTGTCAGAGCACCAAAAAACAGCACGGAGCTTATTTGTTTGTACTTGGCGTTGGCTTTCTCAGTGAAGTGGAGCAGCAGTGCTGACCACCAGTAAACAGGCGGCTAATAAACAAAGGTGAAGTAGAGAATGAAATGAGTCAGGGATCCAGCACCATCACATTCCAGATAATCATTGAGATGCAGATGTATGCATTTCATCTGTCCATATTTTATGAGACAATGTGTTATTGACAAAGGAGAACTAAAACAATTATTATAGAGCAGAGCTATTAATTCTGGACCTGAGAAAAACCTCCCAAACTGTGTGTGAGTGTTCTCATCTGTTACTCTTCATCCATCTCCTTACCAGAGCTGCTGCAGAAGGAGGGGTCAACAGGTCTTCCATTTTTATCAGAGCAGGCTACTGCTTGAAAGCGCATGCCTTCTCCACATTCTTTGCTGTCTCCTTGTACCCGCAGTCCTCGCTGAGGCTCCCTTCTGCCTTCTGGAAGAATGCAATCTGACCAGTTTCCATAAGGTTGGGATACAAATTCATCACAAGGACATAGTTCTGTCTCCACTAGAGGGTAAAGGTCAGCATCCTGGCATTTCTCCTTCTTTCTGCTTTTCCCTGTTCCAACAAGAGACATTGAGATATTAAATGTCTATCTGCTGTTTTGTTAAAAGTCACTCACACTTTTGTATTTGTAAACTTTTAGAATATTAAACCTTAAATAAAATAAAGCCTTTGTTTTCTTCACTCTTTTGCCATGAAAGTAATCCTGAGACAATGAAAACAACTCCCAGAACAACTGTGAAATTCAAGTTAATTTGAAAAATGTAGAAAATGGTTTAATGTTTGAGAGTGGCATAAAATATTTGGAAGATGTTTGCTACAGCTAGATAATTCCAGTTAATTTATTTAATATTATTTTCTCTATAGTTTTCTGGAAAAAACATATTGATAACCCTGTCCTCATTCTCCTTGACTAATGATTGCCAGGGAACCAACGAAAGCATCTAAGTGGTTAACTCCCTCTCTTTTTAGTAGCGGTCTCTTGCAATGAGATAGATGGACGAAGTTAAACTCATTTTGGTCTCTGCCATCAGGCAGCTCCCAAACATCTATACAAACAATAAATTGAAATAAATGATCAAGTCATACTGGATAATTTAACCAGAGTAAAAGCTCTTTCATTTTGAGAGATTCTTCTAACTTAAGTATTCTGGAATATGACTTTACCTTACCAATTCACTTTGATGGACCTGTTAGCTGTGGTCCCAACTCTGAGTAAGACAATGCAGTGTCATTTTTCACAGCCGTAAACACTTGGTAATCATGTTTAGTGGATTCTGAATCAGCCTGTAACTTGATTCAACTTTGCTGTCAACACGATTCCTCTAGATTACTAAAAATTTTCTTAGATCTAATAATTCCACCTTTTGTTTTCTCATTAGTTAGTCATTAGCTAGAGTCATAACTGATTATAAAATATATAAGCGGTTTTATTGGTCTATTTTCTATGTTTATGGCTGTTCTGAAAATGCCTGATACAAGCTGATTGATGCATGGGCTACTTTCTCATTGCTACATGGTTTGCATTACATATAATTCTAGAGTTGTTGACAGGATGATTGGCTCTATGGTCTGCCATGATGCTTATGTTTGCAATAAATAAGAATTTCTAGGCTGGGCATGGTGGCTCACAACACCTGTAATCCCAGCACCTTGGGAGGCCGCTGCAGAAGGATTACTTGAGATCAGGAGTTCAAGACCAGCCTGGCCAACATAGGGAAACCCCATCTCTACTAAAAACACAAAAATTAGTCAAGTGTGGTGGCATGCACCTGTAATCCCAGCTACTCAAGAGGAAGAGGCAGGAGAATCGCTTGACCACAGGAGGCAGAGGTTGCAGTGAGCCGAGATCGCATCACTGCACTCTAGCCTGGGTGATAGAGTGAGACTGTGTCTCAAAAAAGAAAAAAAAAAAGAATTTCTGCAGGACCTGAAGTTGATCTGGTAGTAGATTCAGCTATACTTCTGATAGAAGGTATTCACTTGCCTCTACCATTAGGACACTAGAATAAGTCTGAAAAGCACAGCCTCCATCACAGCCATGAAAATGTACTGGCTGAGAGATATATCAATAATTAGTGAGTGGCTCCTTCCTATTAGCATTTAGCAAGTTCAAGACCTCCCTGTTTTCAAACTTCCATAAAATATTGTTGAATCTCTCAGTCTCCATCTCTTCAGTTTCATTTCTCTTCTAAATCCACTTAACCCTGGATTCTGTCTACTTATTTCTGGAAACCACTGTTATCAAGCGAGAAACAAACAACAACAAAAACAAGAAACAAAGCCAAAGCCCTGGAATATCTTTGATTCCTTATCTTTCAGGTCTAATCACTCAATGATAGTTCAGAGTGTTGACTACACTTTCATTCTTGAAATATTCTTTCCAAGCTCCATCGTAACATATATTTTTGTTCCTCACCCTCACCCCATGCCCCCACCTCTCTCTTGCCATATATTATTTATTTTTACTTGGTAAACTAATTTTCTTCTCTACCTCTCTTAAACTGATGGGGTTCCCCAAGGCACCATCTTAGGTTCGTCTCTCTTTTGATTCTACAACTTCACTCGTTTGAAGAGTTTAAATTATCATCCATATTTCTTCAATTTTAAATTAATGTCTTCATTCAAGATTTCTTGCTCAAGCTTCTAATCCATAGACTGAAAAATCTACACCTAAAGAACCAATCACACCCATTCTCTTTACATCACCTTTCTTTCTCCTGTGTTTCTCAATTCTGCCAATATCACCAAGTTAAAAGTTGGAATGTTCTGAATTATTCTGTTGAACCCCCTACATCTGATTAATGACAAAGGCACAGCACTTCAAATGCTTAAAGATTCATTTCATCAGTCCATTTGTTTCCATTCCAATGGGTGTCACCCATGTTTAGCCCCACCTGCAAATCTCCAGCTGAAATTACAGCAGATTCCTCCAAGATCTTGTTGCCGTCATACCGCTATACTTTCAATCTGTCCACCACATTGCAGTCAGAGCCAGCTTTCAAAGTACAAATCTCATCAAATCACTTGTCCACTGAAAACTCTGCCGTGGCTTACCATAGTACAGAATGAAGTCCAGGCTCTTTCCCTAGGGTCATTAAGGACCTATATGATTTGTGCCCATTTGTATCTGCCTCTGGCCTACATTGTACCACTCTGCCTCTAGCACGTTTCGATACAGTCATAGTGAGCCTCTTTCAGTTCCTAGAAATTACTCATTTTGCTTCTGGCCTTTGTATGCTTACTCCAGAAATTTCCACAGTTTCTATCATCCTTCCATAGGCTAGCTAACACCTACTTCTTCTTCACATCAAAACTCACGGGTTACTCCCTCCAGAAAACCATCCTTGAACATGGAAGAATGGTTAGCGAGATGCAATGTTGCTGGCTTTGAAGATGGAGGGGAACGTGAGCCAAGGACATGCACAGCCTCTGCAAGCTTGAAAATGAAAGGAAACCATTGTCCCCTGAAGCCTACAGAGAGAAATGCAGCCTTACCAACATCTTGTCTTTATTTAGATCTGTGAAACACTACAGACCTGTAAAATAATAAATCTGTGCTGCTTTAAGCCAGCAATGTTGTGATAATTTGTTACAACAATAGGATTTGTTTCAATACCTCACCCAATACAACAGCTACTACAGCAGAAACTATACTGTAATTATATCCAGTAAAAATCTCGCCATATTTCCAATTACACTGTAAGCTCTCTTAAGTTAGGATCATGTCTATTGATTCACTTTTGGTATTACCAAGGACTAGCACACATAGCGGTAAACAAAAAAATATTCGTTGAATAATTGAGAAAAGGAAGTTGTAAAACAAAAGAAAAAGAAAGAGATAAAGGAGAAGGAGGAAGGAGAAAAAAAGAGAATGAGAGGGAGGAGAAAAACCTAAAGAAAAAAATATTCATCTACAAGGTGACCAGAAATTACCAGCAGAACAAATATTCTGTACAAATATGTGCTGCCTCTATGTTTATGATATCCTTATTAATTACATAGCATCACTGTTTGATGAAGGATTTAAGCAAGTTAATGCAGATACAGTTGTCACAATAAGAAACAAATTATCAGTGGTCCTTTGATTATATACTAATCAAAGTCAGCATTAACCTTTGGATTCAGAACAAGTTAATATTAAAAATCAATCCCTAGTACAATTCTAAAGACTTTTTCTTCCTTGTCAGAATATGTACTAGTTATCTAGTTATTATAAATAAATATCTGTATATTATATCCCATATAATATATATAAAACCTGGATAGGTTTTCTATCTAATAAATGGAATATTCTTGGCATTCTATAAACAATTGCTTTAAATACTATTGAGTCTAAAACGTGTGATGACATAGTTTGGGTACAACATACAGAATGCTCAGTGAATTAAAGCCTCTTGTTACAAATGGACAAAAGAAAGTTAAATATCCTGTATGGCCCCATATTCAATGAAGTGGCTTGTATTTATGTTTATATGTTTTAGTGTTTGTGTTTGTGTTAAAGAGAGAAAGAATCACATGGCTTTGGAGTTTGAGTCCAAGGCTTTCAGTAGCATTCATGTTAGAGATTGTTTACTGCATTTACTACCAAATTACTTAGGGATAACAAAATACAAGCATTAGTTTCACGACAATAAAAATAAGTCTTGAGAAGTGAAAATATTTCAATTCACTAGTGGGATTTTTTTTCAACAGTGATATTAAATGATTCATTTTACTGTTTTTTTTTTTAAAAACTCATGTATTTCATGAAATTGCTAACTTGTTTTGGTGCCACATAGACATAAAGATACACAAAGGTCAATTAGCCACCTGAAAGTACAGCCATTAATAATTTAGAAAAGAAATTTCAAACAATCTTTTAGTATGAGTAATTTTTAGATTAGAGTTTGCAGAAAAAAAATGTATAGCTATTCTTCAATATTTATATAAAAGGAACATTTTAAATAAAAGTCAAATTCATTGGAGTTTTAACAATTTATAACATAAATGGTGCTGGTTGTAAAATGAATAAATATCCTAGGCTTTTCAATATTTTCCATTTTCATTATGTAGGTGTCAACTATCATCAATAAACTTTCAAGAAAAAAGAAAAAAACTGGCCACTAATTAAAAACTTCCTTTCTCTCTACAGGAAATTCTCTCTCATCTCAAGTATATAAAGAGTTGCCAGAGTAATGGCTTCTGATGCATTATGTTTGTACAGGCAAATAAAGTTTCATTAATTGGCCCCTGAACTTCAAATATTCCTGTCACATACATTCTATCTCATTGTGTTGTTTTTCTATGAGAAATTTGTTGTATCTTAGAAACAAGCAATGTTGCATAAAATTATGTGGCACAAATTTTTGTGGAAGATAGGGCACGAAGCACAGAATTTCTTGTTTGGTGTTTCTGTTTATGGTTATGCATTTCACCTACGCTTACAAATGGACTTCCAGTTTGTGTGCAGAAATCCCATTAAAGGCTCTAGTGGATTACTTAAATCCATAATAGTGATTTCAAGTCGAAATGTGATCAGGTAAAAAATGCATTTGGACAAAAGAGTGTTGAAACCAACAGAATTAGCACTTCAACTGCTCATGAGAACAAATGGTCATCTGTGCTTAATTCTCCAATGTCAACACCAATTTCATTATCTCAATGATTATTCTGGCATTTTCCTTTGGTTCTTCGTTTTCTGCATATACAAATGCATAAGAAGTTAAGAGAAGTTGTGGGATATTTATCTAGGCGAGTAGTAAAATACACTAGTGCATCAATTATTTGCATACTGCAGGCAAAAAATGCTCCCAGAATTCAATTAAACAATTAGTTGCTTTAATTTCCATTAAATTTTGCAGCTGAAAACAGAACTCACAATTAATATCACAAAAGCAGAATCAGTCCATGTAATTTGATTTTTGCCTTACACTAGTAAAATTTTAAAATGTTAAATTACTTATAAGATAACAGCAAAAGACAATGATGTCAGTTAGATCTGTTTTGGATCATCTTTCCAAATCGGTGATTGCCTTCAAGCTCACTGAGATCCTGGCATGATAGCACAGGACAAACTTTGCCATTACCTACTCAAAAGAAGTGAGTGAATAAAATGCCTTTTATGACTGCAAAGATTATAAAACTATATAGAGAGGAACTTGATAGCTATAAAATAGTTCACAGCTTTCATTCATTTTGCAAACATTAATTGAGTACATGTTACATACCAGGCACTGTTCTGAGTTTGAGGACATGTATTGAGGAATGGAGAGAGAGGGAGAGACCTGATGCAAATTCCTGTCCTTTGGACCTCACATTCTACACAAAAGATCCAGAGATGTTCAGCTTGCCTGATGCTAAAGTGTAAAACGCACACTATACCTGTGAGCTGTCGCCGCCTACTTTTTGTGGCTTCACAGTTCGTGGAGCAGGGTGTAAACTTGGACCAAGCAGTGAAGGTGCAGTCTTCTCGACATGGGACCGTGCATTCTTGCACAAGGGGAGGCATGCCATTTGTCTGCTTGAGGCACTCCATCATTTCTGCCGACTGGTTGTCATCAGAGACGCACGAGACAGCTGAAAAAAAGCATGGATTCTTTTGTTATTATTTTGATTAAATCACTCAGCTGCTGGTTCTTTGACAAGACAGCAGAAACCCCTAAGGTTTAAAAACTTGGGTTTCACGAATGGTGCAAATTGTGTTCAACATAGCTAACCTTATTTCTCTCTGGAAATTAAATTTTTATTGTTGCCATTGGAGGTATTTGAGGATTTAATTGGTTTCATTATTAATCCAAACCCTGCATTGACAGCAACCAAAATAACTTCCAGTAATTTATTGTACTTCCTGCTCCTCAGCATCTAATCTCTAGAGATGATATAAAACTAAGGGAATCTATAAGAGTAAGATGAGGACACAAAAAGGACAAAACCACTTTTAAAAAATCGTATAGACTCCTCCTAGATGTGATTTTTTTTTTTTTTTGCTTGTTTAGATGGCACTTAGAGAATTAGACCTATTTGCACTTCACAGTCAGTATTTTAAAGGAATTTCTGCTGTCTGTAAATAAACATTTTCTCCATATTTTCAGGAACCAGTTAAAATTTTCATTTTTTTCAAGCACAAGCATAATCTATTCAGATCATTTCCACTGCAAATATCTTTTATTTTAATTTTATTTTCCATAAGTTATTGGGGTACAGGTGGTATTCGGTTACATAAATTCTTTAGTGGAGATTTGTGAGAACCTGGTACACCCATCACCCAAGCAGTACACACTACACCCTATTTGTTGTCTTTTATCCCTCGCCCCCTCCCATTGTTCCCACCAAGTCCCCAAAGTCCATTGTATCATTCTTATGCCTTTGCATCCTCATAGCTTAGCTCCCACATATCAGTGAGAACATACAATGTTTGGTTTTCCATTTTTGAGTTACATCACTTAGAATGATGGCCTCTAATCTCATCCAGGTCACTGCAAATGCTGTTAATTCATTCCTTTTTATGGCTGAGTAACATTCCATCATATATATATATACACACACACTACGATCACATATATGTACATATGATCACAATATATATGTATATATACACATATGTATATATAAACATATGTGTGGGTGTCTGTGTATATATATATATTCATTCTCAGAGTTTCTTTATCCACTCATTGATTGATGGGCATTTGGGTTGGTTCCATGACTTTGCTATTGTGACTCGTGCTGTTATAAACATGCGTGTGCAAGTATCTTTTTCGAATAATGACTTCTTTTCCTCTGGGTAGATACCGAGCAGTGGGATTGCTGGACCAAATGGTAATTCTACTTTTAGTTCTTTATAGCTTTTTTAGTCGTTTATAGCTTTTCAAAGTTTCTCACACACACTTTTTCAACTAGGAACTCTCTAGTCATTCCTTAAAATAATAATCTTGAGGTAACACATTTCTAAAATTTTGTTTAAATTTTTACTGAATTCTTTGGACTAATGCCATTTATTTTGTTTTATTTTATGAATGACTGCACAATATTTTGGTGTATCTTTTTCACTCTGGTTAATTATAGACTCTCAAAGAATATACATTTATATTATCTAGATCAACATTTCTCAACCTTGGAACTATTGAAAATTTAGATTGGACAGTTTTATGTGGGTGTGTAAATGGGTGTTGTGCGTGGTGAGATATGTAGCAGCATCTCTGGCCTCTACCCATTAGATGCCAGTAGCATACACCCCTCTTAACTGGTGACAATCAAAACTCTCTCCAGGCATTGCCAAATGTTCCCTTGGGGTCAAAATTACCCCAGTTGAAAACAACTCTTCTAATTCTTAACCATGGATGTATATGAGGATACAAAGATTCCATGGTACCATTTCAGATCTGCCGTATCAACATCTCTGGGTGAGAAAGCAGGGAATATCTTTGTGTTTAAATGGCCCACGTAATTCTGGTCTACCCTGTCTACCAACTACCCATATTTGGCATGATGCCTTAGACATGCTGTGTGTTAATGGATATTTGCTGAATTCATCATTCTAAAGAAATCACAGTTTAGGATCACTTTTTTTACAGTTTTTTAAAATCTGCTATGTGAAAGGAACAAAAAGACCACAGCTTAGGATCACGTTGTTAAAAAAACTTTTTATATAAACTTCTCTTATGCAGGGTAAGTGTACATAGGGGCTCCTTTCAGATGCCCATTCTTCTTGTATTCTGAATTTATTTCTTTATTCTGAGCACATCAGATAATACGTCTGTCTGAACACCATCAATCTATATATATATATATATATATATATTTTTAGAATTGGTGAAAGACAAACCCATCTAATGCTTTAGAAGCAAGGAATTAGCTAAGATGACAATGGATGCATACACAATACTTCCCAGTTTGTACATCTGCTCTGTGGCAGGTGGAGCTATTCATTCATTCAGAATATTTTTTGTTTTTGTTTTTATACACGTCGCAGGAACAAAATCCATCACACATCAAGCCAACATCACCTGCATTTTCTTTGTTGGGAATATTGCAGACATTAATGATGAATACAGCAAAACATTTTATCTTAAGTAGGGTACAAGCAAATGTTCTTTGAATTGCTTGTTTAGATAAGCAATTTAGAGTTAATTTAGAGAACTTTTATCTTGCCAAGTGAATTTTTTTTCCAAACTGACAATGCACTGAAAAACATGAAGACACATTTTAAATACTTTCAAAAGCATTACTATGTGAAATTTAAACCTTTTTTTTTGTTTGTTTTGTTTTGTTTTTGAGATGGAGTTTCGCTTCATTGCACAGGCTGGAGTGCAGTGGTGCGATCTCAGCTCACTGCAACCTCTGCCTCCTGGGTTCATGCAATTCTCATGCTTCAGCCTCCAGAGTAGCTGGGATTACAAGTGTCCACCATGCCCGGCTAATTTTTTTGTATTTTTAGTAGAGATGGGGTTTCATCATGTTGGCCAGGCTGGTCTCAAATTCATGACCTCAAGTTATCTGCCCACCTCGACCTCCCAAAGTGTTGGGATTACAGGTGTGAGCCAACACACGTGGCTGAAATTTAAACCTCTTGACATATATAAAAAACATTTTTTTCAATTACAATAAATTATTTTAGAATATTTTATTACAAAATTTCTTTTGAATATGTTTATAATTTAAAAGCTATGATAAACCAAACTGAATGATGTTTTCAAGTTCTAGAAAGTATCTAACTTAGAATACACTGCATTTTGGGGGCGGAGCAAGATGGCCGAATAGGAACAGCTCCAGTCTCCAACTCCCAGCACGAGCGACACAGAAGACCGGTGATTTCTGCATTTTCAACTGAGGTTCTGGGTTTATCTCACTAGGGAGTGCCGGATAATTGGTGCTGGTCAGCTGCTGCAGCCTGACCAGTGAGAGCTGAAGCAGGGCGAGGCATCGCCTCACCTGGAAGGCACAAGGGGGAAGGGAATCCCTTTTCCTAGCCAGGGGAACTGAGACACACAACACCTGGAAAATTGGGTAACTCCCACCCCAATACTGCGCTTTAAGCAAACAGGCACACTAGGAGATTATATACCACACCTGGCTGGGAGGGTCCCATGCCCACGGAGCCTCCCTCATTGCTAGCACAGCAGTCTGCGATCTAACCGCAAGGCAGCAGCGAGGCTGG
>NW_016804705.1:203633-209963 GCF_001698545.2 Rhinopithecus bieti
AGCCATCCCACTACTGGGTATATACCCAAAGGATTATAAATCATGCTGCTATAAAGACACATGCACACGTATGTTTATTGCGGCACTATTCACAATAGCAAAGACTTGGAATCAACCCAAATGTCCATCTGTGACAGACTGGATTAAGAAAATGTGGCACATATACACCATGGAATACTATGCAGCCATAAAAATGGATGAGTTTGTGTCCTTTGTAGGGACATGGATGCAGCTGGAAACCATCATTCTTAGCAAACTATCGCAAGAACAGAAAACCAAACACCGCACGTTCTCACTCATAGGTGGGAACTGAACAATGAGATCACTTGGACTCGGGAAGGGGAACATCACACACTGGGGCCTATCACGGGGAGGGGGGAGGGATTGCATTGGGAGTTATACCTGATGTAAATGACGAGTTGATGGGTGCTCACAAGTTGATGGATGCAGCACACCAACATGGCACAAGTATACATATGTAACAAAACTGCACGTTATGCACATGTATCTAGAACTTAAAGTATAATAATAATAATTAAAAAAAATTAAAAAAAAGAATACACTGCATTTACAGATATCTATATCGAACTTTTCAAATTAATAAAGGAAAGCATTAGAAATTACGAAAGAAGAGCTACAGAATAGGGTGGAATTCACATATTGAAGTCAAATGGCAATGATTGAAATTTCAAGTCTAAACAAGGAGCTATGTGAACTAAGATAGTTATTTAATTCTTCATGCCCTAATATTTTCATCTTTAAAATGAGTATCATCAGAGTATCTATAACAAAGACTAGTGAGAATTCTTAAAACAATGTTTCACACTAAGGAGCCTGATACATGCTATTGATTATTACTATCCTTTATATTTGTTTTTAAATAAAGCAGTCTGATGATTCTCCAAGCAAGTGTATGTACACACGTTCTCCTCACCATGTCTCATTTGTTTCTTGGTCATCCTTAGTATGTGAAGAATAAAGGTAAGGAGAAAATATTTTTGCATCTTTGCCGGATTTGGTGCTAGATTTGTAAGCATCAGTAACGAACCAATAGCTCAGATATGGTGAAGACACATTCACTGAATTAACAGGGCTGTGCAGAGCAAATCCATCTGTTTATCTGTATAAATTGGTATTGTAAAGTATTTTAATGGAGGCATTTGGGTTTTCTAAATGTCACCAAATGCATGCAAAGTTAGGACATGATGTTTGACAGCACCCACATTAGCCTGAAGACCACAGCTCTCTTAATGGTAAACCAAGGATGAAGGTCATTGAAGAACTACAGAGTTGAAGGAAAAAAAAAGAAAAGAAAAAACTCAACAACTACAGATCATGCAATCATCAGTTCAGACCAGGAATTAGTTTTCAGGTTTCTTCTAGTTGAGAATTCTAATTTATTTTCAAGTGTGAAAAGATCACTGGAAATGAAAACACTAAAAAGTTAAATGAAACATTTCCTTCTTGGGAATGTTCTAGTATAAAAGTAATCATTTTATTCACAAACATTAATTGAATTACTGTGTATTGAATTATACTAGAGGGTATGAAAATACTAAAGAAATAGCAAGTAGGAAGGCTGCAGGACTGGAAAATCAGCAAAGCACACAAAACAAAGACACAAAGGAACTTAGAAAAGAAGACATTTAGCAAAAATGGGGATAATAAGTAACCAAAGTACAATCCAATTCAGAGGCCCCTTCCATTGCACAACTCTTGGGAAAAGAAACTTTAAAAACTTATTAGTTATACATAACCTACAATATAATTCTGGGGCCAATATCAAAGATATATAGTGTCCTTAAATCAGAGAACATTTCCGAGGATTAAATCATAAGTAGAAATCTACGGATAAAACTATAGGCTTTAAGGTCCCACTCCTGTTGGCCAAGGCTGAAGCACTGGGACTACTTCTACCTCACTGTGCTAACTCTTTGGCATGTCAGCAGTTGCCCCCTAAGCCAGGCATTCAACAGGGGGCCTGAAGATTGCCCCACCACTTCCATCAGGGCTGGCAAATGCACCTGCCACTAGTGGGCCTGAGTACAGGCTGGCACTATCTAGCTCCACCCACCTTCTTCCCCTGCTCCAGGACACAGCACAGGATCCAGGCCCCTGGTGTTCCATAGCCCAATCCAACATGTGAGACAACTGAGCACTTCTCCCAGGAAAGAGAGGTTGGGCATAAATCCTACCACTATCACTGCAGCTGGCTCTAACCTGCAAACGCCACCTACTGGTCTGGAGGCCAGACAACACAGCCCACTATAACAATTCCTAACACAAAAATCACAGTGATAAGGAAGAAGAAAAGCTTCTCATGACCCCTGCCATCCCTAATTATTTAAGCCACCCTAGCTGCCCAACAGGTCATGAGCCTGCTTATCCACCTAGTGTACCACTACTACAGCTGCATTCAAGGAAGCTACCACACTCAAGCTATTTATAGCCAGGGAAATCATATAGTCTTTGCCACTACATGTACCCAGAAGCAAACCAAATGACCTTACCCAATCATCATAGCCATATCTTAAAGAAAAAAGTGCTCCTCCCAATAAAAGTGAATTCAAAAATAAGAAGCTACTGCTGCTCTAGATGTGCAGAAATCAATGCAAAAGTACAAAAAGCATGGAAAAAAAAGCAAGGTATTATGACACCCTCAAATAAATACAATAATCCTCCTCCAGCAATAGATGCTAACTAAAAAGAATTTCTCAAAATGCCAGGTAAAGAATTAAAAGTACATGTTTTAGAGAAGCCCAATGCAAGAGATGCAAAAGAAATCAGAAAACCAATTTAGGATATGAATGACAAAAACCAAGACAAAAAGAATTAGAAAATCAATTTAGGATATGAATGAAAAAATTACCAATGCGATAGACATATAGAAACAATAGATCTGAAAAGTTCTTTGAAGAAATTTCAAAATGCATTTAAAATGTTAATAGTATATTAGATCCAGTAAACTATCTCAGGACTTGAAGACACATCTTTTGAAATAATCTGGTCAGAAAAAAATAAAGAGAAAAGAATATAAATAATGAACAAAGCATTTAAGATGTTTAGAACTATGTAAACTGAATGAACTTAAGAATTATCAGTATTTCTGAGGGAGAAGAAAAATAAAGAAGCTAAGAAAACTCATTTAAGGAAATAATTGATTAAAACATCCTTATTCTAGCTAGTGATTTAGATTTCCAGATCAGAAAGCCCAGCAATCCTCAAATACACTGCAAAAAAGACCCAAAAAAACAAAAACAAAAACAAAACCCTGATATATCATCGTCAGACTGTCTAAAGTCAGAAAGAAGAAAATAATTGTAAAAGCAGCAAGATAAAAGTGGTTAGTCATCTTTAAAGGAAACTCCATCAGACTAACAGCAGATTTCTCAGCAAAATACTCACAGGCCAGAAGAGAATGGGAAGGCATATAAAAAGTTCTGAAAGAGGCTGAGTGTAGTGCCTCATGCCTGTAATCCCAGCACTTTCAGAGGCCAAGGCTGGCAGATCATTTGAGGCCGGGAGTTCGAGATCAGCTTGGCCAACGTGATGAAACCCCATCTCTACTAAAAATACAAAAATTAGCCAGATGTGGTGGTGCATGCCTGTAATCCCAGCTATTCAAGGGGGCTGAGGTGGGAAAATTGCTTGAACCCAGGAGGCAGGCGCTGCAGTGAGCCAAGGTCGCACCACTGCACTCAAACTTGGGCAACAGAGCAAGACTTTGTGGGGTGGGGGATGTGTGGGGGTTGGGGGGAAGGTTGAAAGGAAAAAACTTGCAGCCAATAATTTTATACCTAGCAAGATCAAGCTTCATAAACAGAGAAAAAATAAAGCCTCTCCCAAATAAGCAAATATTGAGGAAACTCGTTACTGTCAGACTGGTCCTACAAAAAAT
The DNA here is from genome assembly GCF_001698545.2 of Rhinopithecus bieti. Lineage (NCBI taxonomy): Eukaryota > Metazoa > Chordata > Mammalia > Primates > Cercopithecidae > Rhinopithecus > Rhinopithecus bieti. The sequence continues at coordinate 207,532 of NW_016804705.1, forward strand.
CTTTAGGAGTCCTAAACATGGAAATGAAAGGTTGATATTTATCACCATGAAAACATAAAAAAGGATAAAACTCACAGGTCTTATAAAATAATCACACAAAGAAGGAAGAGAAAGGAATCTAATGGCAACACAACAGAATTTCACCTAACCACAATTTCACCTAAAGACAAATATGACAGGAACAAAACCTCACATGTAAGTATTAACTTGAATGTAAATAGATTAAATTTGCATTCCTTTTAAAAGACATAGATGGATTAAATTTATGCTCCCCCTAAAAGATATATATATATATATAAGCAGAATGAGAAAAAGAAAAGATGATCCAACCATATATTCCTTATAAAAAACTAACTTTCTCTCTAAAGACACATATGGACAGAAAGAAAAGAGGTGGAAAAAGATATTCCATGCAAACAGAAACCAAAAGCGAGCAGAGTAGCTATATCAGATAAAATAGACTTTAAATAGAAAACAGCTTATGAAAAGACAAAAATGATCACTATACAATGATAAAGGGATTAATTCAGTAAGAGAATATAACAATTCTAAATATATACGTACCCAACACTAGAACACCCAGATTCATAAAATAAATATTACCAGAACTCAAGAAAGAAAGAGACAGTAATACAATAGTGGGGATTTAAACATCCTACTCACAGCATTAGACAGATCATTAAGACAGAAAAGCAACAAAAAACAATGGATGTGAATTGGACTTTAGACTAAATGAACCTAGCAGAAATTTACAGAACATTCTCCCGAAATGCACCAAATGCAGAATACGCATTCTTCTTACCAGCACATGGAACATTCTCTAGGACAGACTACATTTTAGGCTGAAAACAAACCTCAACAAATTTTTAGAAATCGAAATCATATCAGGTATCTTCTCAAGCCATAGCAGAATAAAACTAGAAATTGGTAACAATAGGAACTTTGGAAACTAAACAAATACGTGGCAATTAAACAACATATTCCTAAATGATCACTAGGTCAAGGAAGAAATTAAGATGGGAACTTAAGCTATTTTTGAAACAAATAAAAATGGAAACACAATATACCAAAACTTGTTGAGTACAGCAAAAGTAGTGCTAAGAGAGAAGTTCATAGCATTAAATGCCCACATCAAGAAAGTATAAAGATCACAAATTTAAAAACTAATATTCCATCTCAAGGAACTAGAAAAGCAAGAACAAACCACACCTAATGTTAACAGAAGAAAAGAAATAAAAAGATCAGAGTAGAACTAAATGAAATAGAGTCAAAAGTAACATGCAAAAGATTAACAAAAAAAGAAGTTTTTTTTCTTTTTTTTTGAGACCAAGTCTCACTCTGTTGTCCAGTCTGGAGTGCAGTGGCATGATCTCAGCTCACTACAACCTCTGCTTCCCAGGTTCAAGTGATTCTCCTGCCTAGGCCTCCCAATAGATGGGAATACAGGCACATGCTACCATGCCCGGCTAATTTTTGTGTTTTTAATAGAGACGGGGTTTCACTATGTTGGCCAGACTAGTCTCAAACCCCGACCTTGTGATCTGCCCGCCTTAGCCTCCCAAAGTGCTGGGATTACAGGCATGAGCCACCGTACCTGGCCTGTTCTTTAAAAAGATTAAAAAAAATTGATAAACCACTAGCTGAACAAACCAAGAAGAAAGAAGATTCAAATAAACATAATCAGCAATGAAAAAGGGACATAACAACGATACCACAGAAATACAAAAGATCCAGAGACTATTAAGAAAAACTATATGCTCACAAATGAGAAAACTGACAGAAAATGGATTAATTCCTGAAACATACAACCTCCCAAAATGAAACCAAGAACAAACAGAAATCCTGAACAGACCAATAAGAAATAGTGAGTTTGAAGCAGTAATATAAAGTCTCCCAACAACAACAAAAAGCCCAGGATCATATGGATTCACAGATGAGTTTCACCAAACATATGAAGAACTGATATTAATCCTCCTGAATACAACGACAACAACAACAAAACACACCCCACAACACACTACAAATATCCCTGGTGAACATAGATGCAAAAATCCTCATCAAAATGCAAGCAAACAAATCCAATATCACATCAAAAAAATACACCACGATCAAGTGGGTTTCTTGCTAGAGATGCAACAACGGTTCATATGCAAATCAACAAATATAATACAGCACATAAACAGAATTTAAGACAAAAACCATTTGATCATCTCAATAGACAGAAATAACATTTGATAAATCCAGCATCCCTTTATAATAAAAACTCTCAACACATTAGGCACAGAAGGAACATAACCTCAAAATAACAAAGACCATGTATGACAAACTGACAGCTAACATCATACTAAATGGGGAAGAGTTAAAAGCATTTCCTCGGCCGGGCGCGGTGGCTCAAGCCTGTAATCCCAGCACTTTGGGAGGCCGAGGCGGGC
>NW_016804705.1:211358-227012 GCF_001698545.2 Rhinopithecus bieti
ACACATATATATATATACACACATATATATATACACACATATATATATACACATATATATATATACACATATATATATATTATTTTGTTATATATATATATATGACAGATATGTGGTGAGATCCTGGTTGAGGGTACAGAGAAGAGGGAACTCTTATACACTGTTAGTGGTAATGTAAATTAGCAGAGCCACTAAGGAAAATAGTATGGCGATTTCTCAAAAAGCTAAAAATACTGTATGACCTAGAAATTCCATTATTGGGTATTTATCCAAAGGATAGAAAATCAGTATATCACCTCTATGTTTACTGCAGCCCCCATATTTATTGATGCAATATTCACAATTGCAAAGATATGGAATCAACATAAGTACATCAATGAATAATGGATAAAGAAAACGTGGTATATACACACAATAGAATACTGCTCACTCATAAAAATATAATTAAATCTTCTCATTTGCGCAACATGGTTGGAACTGAAGGTCATTATGTTAAGTGAAATAAGCCAAGTGCAGAAAGACAAATAATGCATTTTCCTACTGATGTAGGTGCTAACTAAGCTGATCTTATGGAGGTACGGAGTAGAATGAGAGTTACCAGAGGATGGGAAGGATATGTGTGGGGGTGAGGAGGATGGAGAGAGGTTGGTTAACGGGTACAAACATATAGTTAGATAGGAGGGAGTTCTAATGTTTGATAAGAGACTAGGGCAACTATAGTTAATAATAATATTTTCTATATTTCAAAATAGCTGGAAGACAGGACTTGAAATGTTCCTGATATATAGAAATGATAAATACTTGAAGTGATATATACCCTGACTCAATCATTACACATTCTCTCTATATAAAGCAAAGTATCATATGTACCCCACAAAAAATGTACAGAAATTATATATCAATAAAAAAACTGAAAAGAATTAAGGGTGATTCTCCTTTTTTTTTTTTTTAACTGTTACTTTGGTTAAGTAATATAAATTAAGACTCAATGAACTCATCCATGAAATGGGAATAATAATACCTACCGTGCAGGATAAACTGATACAGATAAATTGCTTTGCAAAAAACTGAGCACTTAGTACATTAGTACATGAGCCCTGGGAAGTATGTACTATTATGAAAAAGTCTATTGAAAATGAAATTTAAGAAATGGTAGGAACAAAGCATTTACTATCATCTGTCTTGGTTCTTGGCTCAGGAAGAATTTCCAAATTCCATTAAAGCCTCTTGGGCCCTAAACGTATTACTAGAGCCTCTTTACATGATAATGTTGAGGTTAGCAGTCTGCTGTGAACAATTACAAATGTGTTGTGTGTGTGTGTGTGTGTGTGTGCGTATACACACATATACGTATCAGTAATCTGGCTTCTGGGAGGCCACAGTGGTGTCAGTGACAGGCAGGTAGAGAGATAACAGTAATACAATATTATAGTTTTCATAATGGTGATAAGTAATGGGAAACCTGGCACAGAAGGGAAGAGTACACACTTCCATCTTGAATGAAAGGGATGTGTAATGGATAGGTAGAAAAAAATATGCCGTTACAGAGAATTTATCTGTCAGACATCTGCTATTTAGTTGTACAAGTCCTGGGTCCTTCCGATCATAGCAAATCATTCTCAGGACACAATCTTAGAAAAAAGATTTCTTTTTTGGTTCTTTCTGTTATTTTAAGTACTATAATATACTATTGGGAAAGGTCTTTCCATTAGGATGGGGAAGACATTTATATACTTCTGACCTTTCTTGTTGTATATTTTTACCTGTAATGAGTTAAAGGGAGGGGCAATGTAATGCTTAATTATATTTCATTTATTTAACTTGGAATATTGTTGTCTTTACTGGAGGAAAATTGTACTCCTAGGTAAAATTATTCCAAATAGCTCTATAAGGATCTCATTATTGGGTATTGTTTGAAATTTAGCTATCTTAAGCTCTGGGCAGAAAGCCCTCTGAGAAACTGCCTGGGGCAGCTGAGTATCCTTGTTAGGGAATGATGGAGAAGTAGGTGTTTGAGGTAAGCCACTCAGACAAGAGCATTCAAATGAGAGCAGTCACCTGGCAAGTGGGTGTGTCAGGGTGACCTGGAACCCTCCAAAAATCTCCTTGATGACTGAGGCCACACGTTCCTATGCAAAGTATCTAACAAGCTACATAACACAGAGAACCGAGTTCAGCTACTTCATCTTTTTCTTAATTGCTACACAGGATGAGCCTTGGGAGAAAGGTGCCCAAAAGGGGAGGTCAGAGTGGAGGGAATAGTCATTGATTGCTTTCCCTTGTTACCTGATTCTTTTAAATTCTAGCAGCATGAAAAAGAATACCCTGGCACAAATGTAACATTATCTAAAAACTTAGCAAAAGAAACAAAGCAAGGATCTGTATGAATTCTCAGTGTGTCTCATAGTTAATTTTTTAAAAAGAATTGCTGTTAACGGTAGGATAGTCAGGCAGCCCTCTTAAGCTTAAATGATGTCTCAAATCAGCAGATTATTAACTGTTACCAAATGACTGGTCTTTTTGCCCTGTATCACCTCTAAACTTTGATAGTCAGACATGCAGTGATAAGTTTTGCTTCTTTTCAATTATGATATGAAGAGGGCAGGGGTTACTGGCCTTACGATAAGAAATTATAATGTTCTCCCTGGAAAAACCATAAAAGGCTGGAGCTTGCTACTTCAGATCATCACCTTCACCAAGGACACTGAAATTACTTTCCTGAAGTTGATTCTGACCAGAGTTCAACTCTAATAGTTAAAGAAAAAGGATAGAAAGAATTTATTTCAAGAGGTCATAATTTCCAGGAAATAGGGGGTGACATTCTTGAAAATTGAGGACCTCTACCTATGAAGCTTTCTGTCCTGCAATAGCAGAGGACCTCAGTTCAGCTGCATGGCTCAATTTACATGCATATCAAGGTGCTGAGAGAGTGGGAAGCAATCGCTCAGCTAAACCAATATTCCTACAATGTGTTCTATATGTCAGGCCCTGCACTAGTGGCCTAAGATACACAGATGAAAGAAACAGAAATAAAATTCCACTACACTCAGAAGGCTGCAAGAACACAGTACTGGGACCTCGAGCATCAGCCAGTCAGTGGAACCTTTCTGGGAGGAATGATGCATAAATGCTGCACAGGACATGTCCCTTGAAAACAGCATGAGTTTGGCCAGGGACTTGGAACACTGTGAAAGCTGTGCAGAGAAACAAGCAATGTGACAGACTTGTTTCCTGCTCATGCTACTGACTTCAGTAGGAACTTCTAAATTCCCCTTTGATAAGACTTACCATATGTATAATTGCATGTTCAGTGTCTAATTTAATGACACTACATCAGGCTGCCCACATGTGTGGAAATCATGGTTAAAATATAAGTGGAGGTAAGAACCACAAATCCAAAGAGTTAAAGGTTATAATCGAAATTTTAAAAGGTATAATAAATTAGTTCTATTTCTGCACCTTCACAAATACACCTTCATAATGACTTGAAACCAAGATTTCATTAAAGAATTCTGGGATGACTTGGAGTTTCAGGCTGGAATATGGTGGCAGGAGGTCTCTGGTCTTACTCCTTCTCTTCTCACTCCCAGCTTGATTCTGTTCCAGAATAGACTTTCTTGCATATGTGTGTGGAAACTGAAGTCAATCCTCCAATGCTCAAGTCACAAATTGGCCACCTTTTGTCCACCCCATGGCTTAAGATATACACATACGCAGTGTAAGCTTTCCTTAGAGGTTAAGACTCAGAGTAGAGGCCCCTGCAAACCCTAGAAGCTGGATCAAGACCATTGGGCAGAAGTTCCAAGGTGCCGAGTACTGGGGAGAGTATACACAGGTGGCTGAGTGGAGGAGCATGGGCTCTGGTGAGGTTCTCATCTGCCTCATAGATTTCTTGCCCAAAAATGAAGCACAGCAAGAAGGCCAGAGCAGGGGCATGGAGGCCAGGGCTGGTGCCCTCTTGCTGAATCTAAGGTCAGAACTACACCCTATTGCGATTATTTCATCATGGATTGATACAATCTTCCTTAAGAGCTCCCAACTAGATAATCACGAAAGGTAAAAATGGCAATTAACACTAGCTCAGTTTCGGCCATTTTAATTAGTTTCTTTCTTGTTAAAATATTTCTTTTCAGGTAATTGTGCAATCTCTCTCTTTTAGTGACTTCCCTTCTTCTCCCAAGATGGCACCTGGGCATCTGTTGCAGCCAGCAGGGGCCTTGGCTCTGCAGGAAAATTCTTTGAAGCTCCCTGGGTCTTTACTATCCTCTGAAATAAGAGTGGCTGGAGTCCACCTGGTGACTGCTTGCCCTGGTGATATACATTGCTGAAGTCTCAGGCTGACGAACTCCAGATCCATTTCTCAACAGGTGCCTCATCCTCCAGCTGAGGAGATCTCACCCCACCTTGGCACCTGCTGGGGAGAACTAGCTTGCAAGGGCCATATGATGAGTGGCCCAGCAGTTCCAGGGTAGGATCTTCTGCTAAGCCGGCCAGCCAGCACCATCAGCTACCACATCCTCCTAGGGCATGGCATGGGGAAACTTCTGGAGACTCTCTCTCCAGAGGGAGAACTCAGGGAGCACCTGAAAAGGCATTAAGTCCCTCCTTCTGCCAAGTCACTCCAGGACACAACCGTAAGATGACACGGCCCATGCCATGTCGGGAGTGGGGCCCTTGTAGAGCATCTCTTCTCAAGATTCTAAACAGGAGATTGAGCAGACCCATCCTCCACCTCTAGAACATAAGTCTGAGTCAGGGGAAGCCTTGGTTCATATTCCTTCTGTGTCACTTCCTTTCCCTACCCCAGTCTCTTTCCTGATCGCTTCCTTTACCTATGCTGGCAGAAAGAGGAGAATTTTAATCCCTTCTGTCTGACAGGGACTTCCCTGGAATTACATCTCTCTCCCTCCTGAAGTGGCATTTACCTTGTCCCTTTCTGTGAGGTTATAATGACAGACAGGTTGCAGAGAAAGAAATCTGATTGAATTAAGAATATCAATTAAGAAACATTTAAAAAAATATGAAGCCTGAGATCCATATGCTTTACCATGAGCTGAGTCCCAGGAGAGCTAAGCCTGTGACTGGCTTGTGTCCTGAGGTATCTCCTTATAAGTTCCTGAGACACATTAGGATTCTGCTAAATAGAGTTGTTGGAGTCTTTGAAGCCCACCTTGGAGCAGGTGGCAGAGGGTGATTGTTCACCACATGCCTGCAGAGCAAAGCTAGGTATCAGGTGCCGAAGGACTTGGATGCTCTGCTGGAAAGCTCAATGCCCTTGGTCCTTTTGTATAAAGTCCCATGAGATTTTTTTTTAAAATGCTTATTTGTTTCAAGGGTATATTAGTTTCCTGTTGCTGCTGTAATAATACACAAATTGAGTGGTTTAAAAGAACATAAATGTATTTGTTTACGATTCTGGGGGCCAGAAATTCAAAATCAGTTTTGCCAGGTGTCAGGTTCTAACTGAGGTCTGAGGGTGTTGGTGTGCAAGTGGCAGGGAGCTGGAAAAACACTTGAGAAATCGTAGACAGTTTTGACATGGTTTTACTCTCTCTCTGGGCACAAGCAAGCTTGGGCATGTCCCTGGGTACGACCCATGGATGCAAGCCGTATGTGCAGTGTTAGCAGGGTAATTACACATTTTACAGACAGTAGTGGCTCTGAGTCAAGCACGAGCTCATGTGGGTGATCGCCTAATGCATCTTAAATGGCATGGTTACATAATGTGCAGAGTTGTGCACCTGCACTCCAACCTCGCTGAGTCATGCTGGACCAGATGTCTGCTTCGGCCTCTTCTTGACTGCAGCACATTCATTTTCCTTACATTCCATCCTTGGACACACAGGTCTGATGCATAGGCCTTATATTCCACCCCCTAGGCTGAGCGTTTTTATAGTGGGGAGATGTACCCACAGGGTGGAACCCTGGACCCAGAGGCCACAGCAGTAGTACAGGGAGCAATAACTCCAGGTTATGGCATGCAACCACCCCATGGTGACATTATCCCAGTGTTGCTTTATACATTAATCCAGGTTTTTATTTCCCTACCTTTAGGGGTGTTGGGACAGGCAACAACAGGTTACCATTTGTCCCATACCTGGTTGGAGGAGGTCATCCTTCCACCTATAGGTCTTGCTACATGGCTTGGCCCCACATGGATTGGTGACCGACTAGCCACTTCTGTATTTTCCAGGTAGTTCACCACAAGGTCAAGCCTTGTTAGAACATCCAGCTGTTGGTACAGATTACCATAGGTGTCGCTTCCTTGGTGATCACCATCTATGCTGCTCTAAGTTCAGCCCATTGGCTACTCTATCCACACCCACTATCAAACCATATAGTGTCAGTACTAGGCTCGACTTCAACAGAAGTCCAGGCAGCAGCAGCAGCACTCTGGCTAGACCCATCCATATACCATGCCCCATCGAGAATGGGGGGATGCCTTTCCTTAGGACTACAGATCCCTAGACCTCTTGCAACATTGCTCCTAAGGGGTTTGTACTCAGTGTACTCTGCTGTTCTAAGTAGGTGACCCACTTTGCTAAAGTGGATGTCTGCACCATCCCAGTCCAGGGGATTGTTATGCATGAACACACTCATCCCACTATCAGGTAAGTCGTCTGCATGATGACTGCAGCCCATCCTGCCATACTCTCACAAGCCTGAAGGGTGGCATATATAGCTGCTAGCTGTTTCTCTATCAAGGAATACTGGAGCTCAGCTCCCTTCCATAGTTGGGACCAAAAGCCTACTGGCATTCTCAAGTGCTCCGTGTGTTGCCACAGGCCCCAACCAAAACCGCCTGTGGTCACATGCACAAATGGGCACTCTGCTCAAATGGGCACTCCTGGTCAACTACCCATAGGGCTTGTGCCTACTGAATAGCCCACTTGGCTGCCAGGAAGGCAGTCTCAGCTGCATCATCCCAATCTCAGGAAAGAAGAATGTTGCCACTTCTAAATCTGCAAGAGAATCAGAGGTTAACATAACATTTTCAACAAGACCATGACATATGGTGGGGCTAGGCATATAGCCCTGCGGCAACACTGTGAAAGTCCATTGTAGCCCCCCATGAAGACAAACTGTTCCTGGCTCTCTAGAAAAAAAAAATGCATTAGCCAAGTCCACCACATAGCGGTACTGTCCTAAATCCATCATAAGCTGTCCATCAAGTTCATGATAGACAGCACAGCTGTCAAGCTGTGTAAAACATCCACCCCCAGAAGATACCTGCATGGATGTCTACCAGTGCCAGCACTTGCTGTACATTGGTGGGGGACCCGTGGATTGCTCATTTTACACGTGGCCTCCAGTCGTCCAGTGGCACGAGCGCCTCGGCCAGTTCCCTCATCAAACAGAAAAGGCTTTACACCCCTGCCTGGCTGCAGCACATAGTCTTTGAGCTGAAGTGCCTGGATGGGACTGGGTCACACAGCAATGTCCTTTACTCACTTGGGCATTTTCTGGAATTGCTGTTCCAAAGACAACTGTCTCCACAAAGTTAAGAGTATTTCATTGGGCTGCTTACCGATTTTCTCTCAGTCAGCCCCAGCCAAAATCAAACCTATACACATCTGTGAGTGTGTCACTCACTGAGGCCCCATTTTCTCTCATTGGGGAGGCCCCTGCAGGTAGGGCATCTTCACCTTCTTTACAGCATGGACCTCTTGGTACTGCTGATGGTCTCCAGGCTTGCATTCACAGTAGCCTCTAATTCTTTTTCCAAGCTCTATAGCCGGGCCTCCAGTCACCCCACCTGCACCTGGAGGTTCCCATTCACAGAAGCTTCTAACTCTTTTTTTGAGCTATGTAGCCAGACATCCAGGTGACCTGCCTGCATCTGGAGGGTCCTTACCTCTGCTGCATCCCTCAGGGACTGGGTGTGTACTTCTCACAGTGTCGTCAAAAATGCCCATCCAACTCTGCTGGCAAAGGCTCATTCCTCCTTGGTGCTCTGTGCTTCCAGCTGCTTCAGCACCTTTTCCACGCTTGCAGGGGACCCATTTACTGCCACTCAGGTTTCCACCAGGGCCCATCTGAGCAGTATATCTGCCACCGGGTACCACAATCCATGTTGCAGCCACGTGGCTGACCCAGAATCAGTGGGGACTGAAGGCTCACTCACTCTGAAATCATGTTTGTGACACCAATTGTCAGGTTCTAACTGAGGTCTGAGGAGAGTCAAAGAGTGAGTGTCAGGTAGTTGGAAAAACACTTGAGGAATCGTAGACAGTTTTGACATGGTTTTACTCTCTCTCTGGGTGTGAGTGAGCCTGGATATCCCCTGGGGCACGAGCCATGGGCACCAGCCATATGTACAGCATTAACAGGGTAATTATACCTTTTACAGACAATAGTGACGCCAAGCCAAGCACGAGCTCATGTGGGTGATCACCTAATGCACCTCACATGGTGTGGTTACATAATGTGTGGAGTTGTATGCCTGTGTTCCAACTCACTGAGTCATGCTGCACTGGATGTCTGTCTGGGCTTGTTCTTGACCGCAGCACATGCATTTTTCCTTACACCAGGCTAATGCCAAGGTGGCAGTAGGTTGGGTTCCTTCTGGAGGCTCTAGGAGAGAATCTGTTATCTCATGCTACTCAGCTTCAAGAGCTGCCTATACCCCTCACACAGAGCCCCTTCCTCCCTCTTCAAAGCCAGCAGGGGAGTGTATTCACTTCCCTTTCCATCTGTCTCTCTGCTTCTGTAAAGTCGCTTCCATTCATCCAACTATTGTGGTTCAATTGTTTGCTTATGAATAAATGAAGATAAAAACATTTTCAGAAGACTACTGGTATTGAGAAGGGAGTAGGAACAGCTAGAAGGAAGAGAGAGTCCTATGTCCTGAAAAGAAGACTAACTCTATGCTCTCTTTTAACCAAATGCAGTCTTGACCTCCCAGGTTCAAGCAATTCTCCCAGTGAGTAGCTGGAACTAGAGTTGTGCACCACCATGCGTGGCTATTTTTTTTTTTTTCTATTTTTCGTAGAGATGAGTTATCACTTTTTTGCTCAGGCTGGTCTCAAACTTCTGGTCTCAAGTGATCCTCTCGGCCTCCAAAAGTGCTGGCTTTACAGGTGTGAGCCACTGTGCCTGGCCCAAATGTATCTTGTTGACTCTACAATGGACACATGTGCTCTAAACTGTCTACCAGAAGCAATGGCAGCCCTGGGTTGCTCCCATATTCCACCTGAAGCTTAAGAGCCAAGAACTACCTGAGTTAGGACATGCATTGGTATTGTCAATGCGATGCTGTTTGCAACAGAGTCTTCCCAGCTTACCTGTGCAACTATTACTTGGGCTGCAGCGAGGAGGACGAATTGCTTTCATCTTCTCACCAGGTAAAGAGCTGGTGTGGGGCAGGGCAAGAGCCCTAGTAGCATAGGAGGAACAGGGAAGGTGGACAGCTAGCATTAGCATTTTCCAGGCAAAGAGACAGGCAACCCTGGCTAAATTCCTCATTAGAGGATCAAACTCCAGCCCTTTCCCCTGGACTTTAATCACTAGAGCTTCACAAACCAACCACTCTACATATTCATATCCTCTCAGAGGATGTTCTAGCAATCTCATTACTGTGGCACTGTGAGTAGAAGAGATCTTTTACTTGCTATTATACAAAGAAATCTATTTGGAAGTTAAAGCCAGTTCTTGCCATACCCCAAGTGCTTTCCTTCTCCCCTTGCATTTGATCTCTCCCTGTGCTGCACTCAGTTTGTGGGAGCACAATATCTGGAGGATCCATTCTTCAAAACCAATGTTTGAGGAAAGTGTGTACTTATGATTACATGCTGACTGACATATATGCAACTTTTGAGTGGGAACAGCATGAGTTGTGGAAATTGAATTAAATAATAAACTCATAATTGCTTGTTAGGGTGCTTTAATTGACTCGTAAGTACCATATGCGAAGCTGCGTGGCTGCAGGAGCCCAACTATAAGCTTGCTTATGGAAAGATACAACTTATTTTGCACGTTGGAAACATATTCTCCAATTACTGTTGGCTCAAAAAAAAAGTGAATTTGTAAATAAATAAATGCTTAGTAAGCTAGTAATATATACTTAGTCCCTAGGTAACCTGGAAACATTTTATTTAGGTTCTAATACAAGACCAGAAAATGCTGAGTTGAAAAATGCTCCTTCACTTTATTTCAAGGTGTTTGTTGAGCCCTGTAGCCCTCTGTGTTCCCAGCTAAACCAAGAAGTTACACAGATAGGGCTCTTGGCTTCAAGGGATCACTTATAAAGACTGACAAGAATAAGCATTTCAGAAAAAAATGGATAAAATAAAATCACAAACAATTCATAAATTAGATATAAAGAATAGCTAATATAAATGTGGGTCACAGAGGAGGGAGGAAAAACATCTTAAACTGTGGCTGACGATCTGTTGTGGCCAAGTCCAGAAGGGAATGCTAGGAATTGAGGTCAAGTTACTCAGCCGCAATTGGAAGCAAAATCATCAGGACCAGCTCTGGGCTTGGGGAGTGGTTGGGGGAGGTGGGAATCACAGGTGCTCCAAATTAACTTCCTAGACAAGTCAGGAAATCAGGCACTTCCAGATAAGTAGAGTGAAGACTTTCAAGAATGAGTGGTGAAAGACTAATTGTTGGGAATCCTAAGTCCAAGGAAGAAAGAAAAGTGTTAAATAGGACAAAATGTAACCCACAGATAATGCCTACGTGACAACAAGTGGTGTTGAACCCCAATAATCTCCATCAGCCATGATGAAACCACCCAAAATAAATATACAAGTACAAAAAGTAGCTTGCTTGTTAAGGAGGCTGGAGGACAAATTTCTTAATCCTCAGCTACTCCCTCCTGTAAACTGGACCAAATAAGTACACATTCTGAATAGAAACAGTGGATATGCTGGGCAAAGTCAGTTGCAAAAGAAGTTCCTTAGCCACTCCTTCCTTTTAGATTGCCTCTTTAAGTCTTTCCTTCTACAAAGAAATATTAAAACCTATATTGAAGAAAATCATCATAAATGTATATAAATTATATTCATCAAGACATTGGCTGGCAGCAATCATTCTAAATTAAGACCTGACAGTGAATATGAAGGAGTTTTCATTGCAACCAGGCTTTTTTTTGTTTTTTGTTTTTTTTTAAATAGATCAGTGATCCTCTCCCAGGTTTTACAACACCTTAGAGTGGCTCCTTTTATTTCAGTTGACTTTCTTCCATTAAAAATAATTCAGTGGGGAATGACTGCTAAGGAATATGGTGTTTCTTTTGGAAGTGATGAAAATGTTGTGAAATTAGTGTGATGGTTGTACAACTCTGTGAATATACTAAAAGTTATCAAATAGTACACTTTAAAGGTTGAATTTTGGCCGGGCATGGTGGCTCATGCCTGTAATTTTAGCACTTCAGGAGGCCGAGGTGGGCAGATCATGAGGTCAGGAGTTTGAGACCAGCCTGGCTAACATGGTGAAACCCTATCTCTACTAAAAACACAAAAATTAGCCAGGCATAGTGGTGCGTGCCTGTAATCCCAGCTACTCAGGAAGCTGAGATAGGAGAACTGCTTGAACCTGGGAGGCAGAGGATGCAGTGAGTCAAGATCGCACCACTACACTCCAGCCTGGGTGACAGAAGGAGACTGGCTCAAAAAAAAAAAAAAAAAAAAAAAAAGGTGAATTTTATCTCAACAAAGCTGCTGCAAAATTTCATAATTTAAATATGCTGAATTTTAAATAAATGTAATTTTTTAAACTGAGCTCAGACATTGTATCACAAAACAATGTCAATAAGATGCAGCTTTCCAGAAATCTTAGGAATCATAAGCATTTAGTACTTAGGAAAAAAAATGATTTTCCCAAAAGTTATGCTCTAAACCATTTATATTAACTTTTATAAATAAAAGCACATGCACAAATAAAGAATTAATATTTTGTCATTAATGCAGCTCTTTTCACATGCTTATGACCTTCAAAATTTTGTTTTTAAATTTTATCCTGCATTAACGACAAAATAGACATTCACCTAGACTTTCTGGGATGTCGTATTTACCAAATTAGAATTCTGCAGAACGCTATCTGGAGGATACAGTCAGTTGATGAAACAGAACAGTAATATAAACAGAATTTTTTCCCTAAGAGGGCTCATAATCTATACGGAATACCCAATTTCCACCACATATGGAAAAAATGCACTAAATATATACATATCTATGAATCAATTACATTTTAGTGTATACAGAATATGTAAGCATTGAACGGTGATTAAAGTTAATTTCTTACCATGTTATAAAAATCTGTTCGGTAAGAAATCATGTAACTCCCCTTTTAAATGAGGTGTTCTTTTTCCTTCCTTCTTTCTACATCATGGCTTCATTAGAGGTGTAAACTAATGATGAGATGCTTTCTGATATTTCCAAGTCATTTTTCTCACTGCCACTAAAAAGGCATCAGACTAGAATCCTTCAGAAATATCTCCTGCATCGGAATTCTGTGTCTTATGCTGAATGAAGTCTTCAATTCAAATTGTATGAAAGTTTTTGGCATTTCTTTTATATATTTGGGAAAAAAATTTAGACATACTTCATTCTATAGACTATTGCCTACAACTATGCAATATTCTAGAAGCTTTGTGCTCCTTAAACCCCTATTTTATGTACATGTACAAGAGAAATGCATATTTGGCAGGTAGAAAGAATAAATATGCTAATTCACACACTGCATGTGTATGATTTATTCCACTTTTGAAGGAATATGGCAGTATTTACATAAGTTTCACCTGTATCTCTGCAAACAGCTGTTGTGCAACTAACTTCCAAATCAGAAGAAAAAAATGGGCTGCGTAATTTTTAACAGTTGCTCTGGGTTTGACAGATGGATGGTGCTTTAGTCACCTGCTGCACTTCACATAAAGGCACAGGGAAGAATTGGGCCAAATCACTGCAGCAGGTAATTATAGATTTTAAAACGGACTTATTCTTGAAGTATGAGAAGTAACATTCTTAAAAAGCCTGTGTACAACTGAGGTTCTAACTACATCTGCCATGAAATAGGCTATCAGGATAATGAATGCAGCATCATTTATTAGGAAGCTAAACTTTGTGTCATATAATCATTCTAGAAACTAACTAAGTAACAAATGGAATGTGAAACACGAATTTAGAAATAATTTGCTGTTCTCCCATGAAAAACAACTGCAAAGATCCAGGATATTAATTATCTCATTGCTATAGAGAAACAATAAATTAGCACAATATCCACATTTTTTTCCCCACTTGCCAAAGTATATTCTACATTTTCTTGTGGATCTGGCTACTTAAAACATCTTCTGAGGAACTTTCCTTTCTCTAAAATGGATTTCCTTTTTGTAGATCACTATGAGTAGTCATGCTTTGCATGGGATCATAATCACCATTATTTTAATACATTGTCTGTTATGTACAAAGCTGATGCTATGTCAAGAAGGCATTTGTTTTCATTTTGTCTGCTCTCCTCCTCCATAGACTCTCCCAAGGTGCTGCTGAAATTATGTTTATTCATCCTGATATCTTCTTTGGTTTCTCTAGAGACCATGCATTTGCTACATTCTTTACAAAAAACAAATTTGTTACAGTTTAATTCTGTTCTAGAATCTCAAACTTGATAAAATTCTATTATAAAAGTCTGAGTAATGGTGGATTCACAGGATCATTTTGTAGTCCTTATATACTATATATATTCATTAGTCATATACCTTCGTGTCTCGCACGAGACTTTTTAATGAGAACAACTCACTTCATATAATATGCAGATGGATTCCTGAAAAGTTGTATGCAAGAAACATGAAGGAAATGACTTTATTTTAGTGCAGTAGGGAAGCCTGCTATTGAAATGCTTTCCATCCAGAATAACGGTATTTAACCTCAAAGATTCATTTATCAATGTAAACAACCAATGTTGTGCTTATGTGAAATTGAATTTGCTTAAAGTGATATATATTTCAATACCAAATGACCTCTGCTTTTTTGTGTACAGTGCTTTTTTTTTTTAATATGTTAAAATTAGCTAAGTGTAAAACTGCCTTCCAATGTCTCATGAGTTATAACTTCTTTAAGTCAGGAACTTGACTTATTTTTACCTCTAAACTCTGCAAAATAATTAACCTTAACGTGATTAACAATATTAAATTTGCACATTTGACTACTTTGAGCTAGTACTGGCCACCCAGATGATTCAAATTACCAAGGCTAATTGGTATGCTACACATTTGCTTCAAGTCTTCATAGCACCCAAGTAGAACTTGTGTCTCAACCAAAGAGTTCCATGAAAATGTCCAGGACCCAAGCACAACCTGAGGAGGCAACGTAGCTGGTCAGGATGGTCAGTCTGGCTCTGGCTTTACCTGTGATTGCCACATGACCCACTGGCTAGGCTCATGGAAATTCAAGTGTATTGATATGCAAAATGAAGGAGCTGGACCTAGATGATCTGGGTCCCTTCCAGCCCTAATACTCCATGAATACATTATGGGCACAAGCATGTAGAATGCATTCTTACATGTATTGTTGTGATCTGTGGTTCTATTGAGAACTTGCAAGATTAGCATAGCCAGCTGGTACTTATGCATAATTATGTTGTTTTTATTTCACTTAGTGACATGTTAAGTACACAGAGCATGCTAATACACAACGGAAAACATTCCACAATCTTGGTTAAAAAAATTCATAACTCACTTAGAAAGGCATTTTACACAACAAATATAAATTAATTGGACTTCCCGATAAAGATGTCACAGTGGAAACTCAAATATACTTTCATGTCCTTCTATAACTGCACTAAAACTTTATGAGTGCTAAACACATTAAGGACAAAGAGAATGGGAAAGAACAAAACAGTGTCATGATTTTGGAAGCTATAAATCAATGAACAAGAGGTAAAGGAATAAAAAGACCAAAGAAAAAAGTAAATTTTAAGGCAGAATAGAAAAAGTCAAGAAGTAATCTTATTTACATCACAGAATAAAGGAGGAGTTAAATGGAAAGAAAGGATGTGCTTTAAGAAATCAGAAATATCCCATCCTGTGTTTACAAAGCAGCCAGATTCCCAGCTCTCTCTCTCTCTCCCCCAGTCCCTCCCTCCCCTCATGCCACAGAGCTATGTATGACCTTCCCTTTACCTTTGCAAAAGACTAGTTGTTAAAGAGTATTATCAGACTCTCTCTGACCTGGGGGCCAAAGGCATAGCTGAGGGGATTACCTGACCACATTCATGCTAAAGCTGAAACTCCTTGCCATCTTCCCTAACTTAGCTTCCAGAAGACTGACAATCAGGTCTTCCCCCTCTAGGCCACCACTGAAAAATTATTCTCTTAGAAATCCATTCATCAGGTATAACTCCGAATGCAATCCCTCCCCCCGCCCCCCTCCCCATCATAGGCCCTGGTGTGTGATGTTCCCCTTCCTGAGTCCAAGTGATCTCATTGTTCAGTTCCCACCTATGAGTGAGAACATGCGGTGTTTGGTTTTCTGTTCTTGTGATAGTTTGCTCAGAAGATGGTTTCTAGCTGCATCCATGTCCCTACAAAGGACACAAACTCATCCATTTTTAATGGCTGCATAGTATTCCATGGTGTATATGTGCCACATTTTCTTAATCCAGTCTGTCACAGATGGACATTTGGGTTGATTCCAAGTCTTTGCTATTGTGAAA